>NC_092093.1:7040863-7388363 GCF_045679555.1 Salvelinus alpinus | reverse complement strand
GGAGTGAGAGAAGGGAGTGAGAGAAGGGAGTGAGAGAAGGGAGTGAGAGAGGGAGGGGAGTGAGAGAAGGGAGTGAGAGAAGGGAGTGAGAGAAGGGAGTGAGAGAGGGAGGGGAGTGAGAGAGGGAGTGAGAGAGGGAGTGAGAGAAGGGAGTGAGAGAAGGGAGTGAGAGAGGGAGTGAGAGAGGGAGTGAGAGAGGGAGTGAGAGAAGGGAGTGAGAGAAGGGAGTGAGAGAGGGAGGGCAGTGAGAGAGGGAGGGTAGTGGTAATATACCTTGTATGGTCCTTTTGAAGAAGGCTTTGCAGGCCTCACAGGAGGCGACCCCATAGTGGTAACCTGATGCGATATCCCCACACACCAGACACAGCCTTTTCGGAATCGCATTCAACATATACTCGCACTTGATCGGCGAATCATCTGTCATGCCCACTCCGCAGTCGTCATAGCGCCGGAGACAGGCTCCGCCCCCTCCCAGCATGCCCGGGTTGAACATGGGCTGGGAGTCGAGGACGTGCGAGCGTCCGTTGAGGTTGTTTACGTTGACGTAGCCGCTGCTGGCGTCGCTATTGGCCGAGGGGCTGTGGTGACTGACGGTGTCAACCAATGAGGAGGAAGGGGAGGAGGGCTCGGTCTTGATGTAGGAGCCACAGCTGGAGGTCAGGTGACACTCCTGGAGGTCAGAGGGCATCCTGCTCAGCAACCTATAGGAACACAGGAAATGTAAGGACAAAGGTCAGCTGGAAGTCAGGTGACACTCCTGGAGGTCAGAGGGCATCCTGCTCAGCAACCTATAGGAACACAGGAAATATAAGGACAAAGGTCAGCTGGAGGTCAGGTGACACTCCTGGAGGTCAGAGGAAAGGAGACAATAAATGTCCACTCAGAAAGGACAGCTCAAACAGTCAAGAGTCAGTTTCATGTCAATGTAGGTCTCACTATCTTGATCATTCTTTGAGACAGTCCTTTTGCACAAAACTGGCAGCATTGAGAGGTACACAATCATTTCAAAAACAGTTCAAATAAAGATACATCTATCTTCTCCTTCCTCTTTCTAAAGTACTGGGATTTATTTTGTGCGTTAAGAGAATGAGAATATAGCTTTTTACTTCATAATTAGAACCAGGATGTGAACTGAATGGAAATAGAGCGAATGAAGCTAAAAACAAGCTGTGAATGGCAAGGTTTTGTTGCTCTCAGCAGAATCCAGCTTATTATGATCTGATCACAATCAATAGTCCTGGTTGGTTAAAGGATGGTGCCGAGTTACTACAAGGAGACGAGGGAACGAGGACAGCGTGTGTGTGTGTGTGTGTGTGTGTGTGTGTGTGTGGTGTGTGTGTGTGTGTGTGTGTGTCTAAAAGTTCTTCCTCAATCTTCAGCAGAACAGAACGTTTAAATTAGCTGCATTGCTGTTACATCAACCCAGAGTCTAAGAAATATATCTATATAAATATACAGCAAATGTACAGTACCAGTCAACAATCTGGACACACCTACTCATTCAAGGGTTTTTTCTTTTTTTTTTACTATTTTCTACATTGTAGAATAAAAACTATGAAATAACACATATGGAATCATGTAGTAACCAAAAAAAGTGTCAAACAAATCTAAATATGTTTTATATTTGAGATTCTTCAAAGTAGCCACTCTTTGCCTCGATGACAGCTTTGACAACCTTCCTCTAAACCAACCCTCCTCTAACCCCAACCCTCCATTAAACCCAACCCTCCTCTAAACCCGCCTTTAAATCCAACCCTCCTCTAAACCCAACCCTCCTCTAAATCCAACCCTCCTCTAAACCCAACCCTCCTCTAAACCCTCATTTAAATCCAACCCTCCTCTAAACCCAACCCTCTTCTAAACCCTCCTCTAAATCCAACCCTCCTCTAAACCCAACCCTCCTCTAAACCCTCATTTAAATCCAACCCTTCTCTAAACCCAACCCTCCTCTAAATCCAACCCTCCTCTAAATCCAACCCTTCTCTAAACCCAACCCTCCTCTAAATCCAACCCTTCTCTAAACCCAACCCTCCTCTAAATCCAACCCTCCTCTAAACCGAACCCTCCTTTAAATCCAACCCTCCTCTAAATCCAACCCTCCTCTAAATCCAACCCTTCTCTAAACCCAACCCTCCTCTAAATCCAACCCTTCTCTAAACCCAACCCTCCTCTAAATCCAACCCTCATTTAAATCCAACCCTCCTCTAAACCCTCATTTAAATCCAACCCTCCTCTAAAAACTCCTCTAAACCCTCCTTTAAATCCAACCCTCCTCTAAATCCAAACCTCCTCTAAACCCAACCCTCCTCTAAACCCTCATTTAAATCCAACCCTTCTCTAAACCCAACCCTCCTCTAAATCCAACCCTCCTCTAAATCCAACCCTCCTCTAAACCAAACCCTCCTTTAAATCCAACCCTCCTCTAAACCCAACCCTCCTCTAAATCCAACCCTTCTCTAAACCCAACCCTCCTTTAAATCCAACCCTTCTCTAAACCCAACTCTCCTCTAAATCCAACCTTTCTCTAAACCCAACCCTCCTTTAAATCCAACCCTTCTCTAAATCCAACCCTTCTCTAAACCCAACTCTCCTCTAAATCCAACCTTTCTCTAAACCCAACCCTCCTTTAAATCCAACCCTTCTCTAAACCCAACCCTTCTCTATACCCAACCTTCTCTTGTTCCAGACATTCCAGAATCATTCTTAATCAGACCTGATAATTAACACACTTCCAGATAGAGAGAGATTTTGTTGGGCTGGATTCAACAGACATCCTAATTGGCACCCTATTCCCTATGTAGTGCACTACATTTGACCAGGGCACATAGGGTGCCATTTTGGATGTTTAAACAGGCTGTGGTATATAAAAGATTTACCAGACTTGAGTTTTAATTCGGACTGTAATCTACTTTCACCTGGTAGTCCGTTGTAAACTATAGCCTACTGTGTTATCTGCTGGAGAAGGTCGAGATGTGTAAGGCAATCTAATGGTTAATATATCATTCATCATTCTCTTCCCAAACAGACAGAGGGAGGGATTCCCTATAGGATTGGTACATTGTGCCATATGTAAAAAGTAGTTCATTCCACACTTAGCACACGGTAACACTGGGGAGATGTTTTTATTTTTTTATGTTACATTTAATGGAAATTTCAAAACGTCCCTTCAAAATCTGTTGAAATTAAATAATGGCACGGCACACGAGATAACCGATTCTACATAGACAGAAATAGCTTTGGCTTCAGTTTCATTCATTTTGTTTACCTCTCACTCCTCCGTGTAAAACTGTACAGAGTTCTTAGCTCAGGTTGGTGTTCAGTATTTATTTATTTTTATACTGATTTCCGCAGTTGCCCCCTCTCCAAACGATTCACGTACTGTAGAAGAAGAAAAAAAAAAAAAACAACCGGTACAAAACCGACCCGGTGAGCACAGCTCGTCAGAGACAGAGAAAAAGTCCCAAGGCTATTCCATTCCGGTGCAGTCTCCGTCTCCGAGGTCCGGTTTTAGGGCAGTCCCGTATCGGGCGACAAACGGCCTCATCGGACAGGGTTATGTCCACCCCTAGTGAAGAGCGATGTTGACACCGTGCCCCAGAATGAACATAGCCGTACCCTTTTAAAATGTGATATGGACAAATGTGAAAGCGTCTGGATATAAAGTCATGTATCAGCAGGCAAATGTAAAAAAATTATAAAAGTAGTGTTGGGTGATAAAATGTCCAAGACACTCAGTTTACTACCACTGAAATAGACTTAAATCTCAGTGTGTATGTGTGTGTGTGTGTGTTTATGAGTATGTGAATGTGTGTGTGTGTGTGTATGTGTGTGTGTTTATGAGTGTGTGTGTGTGTGTGTGTTTATGAGTGTGTGTGTGTGCTTGTATGCATGGCGTGATCATCATGGCAATGTTGCATATCCCCAGCGTAAATCCACCCTCGCTCTCTCCCTATAATCCACCCTCTCTCTCTCTCTCTCTCTCTCTCTCTCTCTCTCTCTCTATAAACCACCAAATGCATTTTCCTCACTGTTTGAGGGCAAACCGCGCAAAACATTCACAGACTAAAAATGACTCCAAATCTCACAATCACTTTAAGTAAATTACACAACGGAGGCATCGTGTTATGATACAGCTTCTGCCACATGAAGGTCAAGGCATCCTCCATCTCCTTTTTTTTGTGGGGGGGAATTTAACGGCTAAATGAGATCTTTTTGATTTCATTGGGTGTGTACTAAACAATATCCTCTATAATTCTATAATACACATTGATCAAACTGAAGAGGCCTGTTATATTGGGCATGACCCCCCCCCCCCCTGCATGACGGGCTAAACCCTGCCCTCTTCCACTGGCAGCCTAACAATTACTTTTAAAGGGACAATCTGCAGTTCGAACAATAACAAAGCAGCCCCCCCCCCCCCCCCCTCGCCACTGATTTTGGTAAACAGCTGAGGGATGGGGCTGGTGAAATGTAACCCGTCTCAAACTCATGGACAGAGATGTGGATACAAGGACTGACCATCCACATTATCACAATTGTAGATTTAAGGATAGATTTGAGGCCGTTTACATTGTTTAGAAACAGAGGAGAAAAAACAAGGTTATATTTTGGGTTCTGATGGGGTATGACATTTAAGTCAATTAGGCATCTATTAGTTATATTCTTCATGAATCAATGGGTATATCAGTAATTTGGAATTCAAAAGATTGATGTAGCAACTGCAGATTGTCCGTTTAAATCGAAACTTCACTATGGAGACATGAATCAATAATGAGGAATTAAACACTATGGAGAAATTAAACATTATGGTGACATTAATCACTATGGAAACATTAATCACTATGGAAACATTCATCACTATGGAAACATTAATCACTATGGCGACATTAATCACTATGGAAACATTAAAGAGTATGGAAACATTAATCACTATGGAAACATTAAATACTATGGAAACATGAATCACTATGGAAACATGAATCACTATGGAAACATTAATCACTATGGCGACATTAATCACTATGGAAACATTAAAGAGTATGGAAACATTAATCACTATGGAAACATTAAATACTATGGAAACATTAATCACTATGGAAACATGAATCACTATGGAAACATTCATCACTATGGAAACATGAATCACTATGGAAACATGAATCACTATGGAAACATCAAACACTATGGAAACATTAATCACTATGGAAACATTCACCACTATGGAAACAATCACTATTGAGCCATAAAACACTATGGAGACATTGATCACCATGGAGACATCAATCACTATGGAAACAATCACTATGGAAACATTAAACACTATGGAAACATGAAACACTATGGAGACATTCATCACTATGGAAACATTAAACACTATGGAAACATGAAACACTATGGAGAAATTAATCACTATGGAGACATTAATCACTATGGAAACATTAAACACTATGGAGACATTAAACACTATGGAAACATTAATCACTATGGAAACATGAAACACTATGGAAACATTAATCACTATGGAAACATTAAACACTATGGAAACATTAATCACTATGGAGAAATTAATCACTATGGAGACATTAATCACTATGGAAACATTAAACACTATGGAAACATGAAACACTATGGAGACATTAATCACTATGGAAACAATCACTATGGAAACATTAATCACTATGGAAACATTCAACACTATGGAAACATTAAACACTATCGAGGCATTAATCACTATGGAGACATTAATCACTATGGAAACATCAAACACTATGGAAACATTAAACACTATGGAGACATTCATCACTATGGAAACATTAATCACTATGGAAACATGAATCACTATGGAAACATTAAACGCTATGGAAACATTAATCGCTATGGAAATATTAATCGCTATGGAAACATTAAACACTATGGAGACATTAAACACTATGGAAACATTAATCACTATGGAAACAATCACTATTGAGCCATAAAACACTATGGAGACATTGATCACCATGGAGAAATTAATCACTATGGAAACAATCACTATGGAGACATTAAACACTATGGAGACATTAAACACTATGGAGACATTAAACACTACAGAGACATTCATCACTATGGAGACAATACTTACCATGGAGACATTCATCACTTTGGAGAAATTAATCACTCCTGCTTTTCCTCTATGTATTGTATATTATGTGTTTATGCATTATGTACTTCATCCTTTAAGCACCTGACTAAATGACTTCCCCCTGGTGGGGTAAGTAAGTTGTTCAAACTGTTTAACTAATGAGAGAGGAAGAGTTAACATCCCACATATTCATCCACAATACGTCTTATTGTTAAGGGCTAAGCTCCTTGAACAATGCATGTCACAAAGCTGAACACACACACACACACACACACTGGAACACACACACACACACACACACACACACACACACACACACACACACACACACACACACACACACACACACACACACACACACACACACACACACACACACACACACACACCGGAAAGCACGCGCGTGCACACACACTGAAACACACACACACACACACCGGAAAGTACGCGCGTGCACACACACTGAAACACACACACTGAAACACACACACAAAGGGAAACACACACTGAAACACACACACACACAAACATACTGAAACACACACACAAAGGGAAACACACACTGAAACACACACACACACAAACATACTGAAACACACACTCACACCCGATACAGGACCACAGACAGCCAAGGAGCCATGTCTGAAATTAGTTAATATAAATCTGTATGACAGGCTGTCCTGTTCTGGGTTGGGACAAACTATTTCAGCTTCATACACAGAACCCTCCCATTCTATTCCCTTACCGTCTAACATATACATGCATACAGTAGATGGAGATATGCAGGGTAGTGTAGACTAGGCTGGTTGGACTGAGATGGAGATATGCAGGGTAGTGTAGACTAGGCTGGTTGGACTGAGATGGAGATATGCAGGGTAGTGTAGACTAGGCTGGCTGGATGGAGATATGCAGGGTAGTGTAGACTAGGCTGGTTGGACTGAGATATGCAGGGTAGTGTAGACTAGGCTGGTTGGACTGAGATATGCAGGGTAGTGTAGACTAGGCTGGTTGGACTGAGATATGCAGGGTAGTGTAGACTAGGCTGGTTGGACTGAGATGGAGATATGCAGGGTAGTGTTGACTAGGCTGGTTGGACTGAGATGGAGATATGCAGGGTAGTGTAGACTAGGCTGGTTGGATGGAGATATGCAGGGTAGTGTAGACTAGGCTGGTTGGACTGAGATGGAGATATGCAGGGTAGTGTAGACTAGGCTGGTTGGACTGAGATGGAGATATGCAGGGTAGTGTAGACTAGGCTGGTTGGATGGAGATATGCAGGGTAGTGTAGACTAGGCTGGTTGGACTGAGATATGCAGGGTAGTGTAGACTAGGCTGGTTGGACTGAGATATGCAGGGTAGTGTAGACTAGGCTGGTTGGACTGAGATATGCAGGGTAGTGTAGACTAGGCTGGTTGGACTGAGATATGCAGGGTAGTGTAGACTAGGCTGGTTGGACTGAGATATTCAGGGTAGTGTAGACTAGGCTGGTTGGACTGAGATGGAGATATGCAGGGTAGTGTAGACTAGGCTGGTTGGACTGAGATGGAGATATGCAGGGTAGTGTTGACTAGGCTGGTTGGACTGAGATGGAGATATGCAGGGTAGTGTAGACTAGGCTGGTTGGACTGAGATATGGAGGGTAGTGTAGACTAGGCTGGTTGGACTGAGATGGAGATATGCAGGGTAGTGTAGACTAGGCTGGTTGGACTGAGATATGCAGGGTAGTGTAGACTAGGCTGGTTGGACTGAGATATGCAGGGTAGTGTAGACTAGGCTGGTTGGACTGAGATATGCAGGGTAGTGTAGACTAGGCTGGTTGGACTGAGATATTCAGGGTAGTGTAGACTAGGCTGGTTGGACTGAGATGGAGATATGCAGGGTAGTGTAGACTAGGCTGGCTGGATGGAGATGGAGATATGCAGGGTAGTGTAGACTAGGCTGGTTGGACTGAGATGGAGATATGCAGGGTGGTGTAGACTAGGCTGGTTAGACTGAGATGGAGATATGGAGGGTAGTGTAGACTAGGCTGGTTGGATGGAGATGGAGATATGGAGGGTAGTGTAGACTAGGCTGGTTGGACTGAGATATGCAGGGTAGTGTAGACTAGGCTGGTTGGACTGAGATATGCAGGGTAGTGTAGACTAGGCTGGTTGGACTGAGATGGAGATATGCAGGGTAGTGTTGACTAGGCTGGTTGGACTGAGATGGAGATATGCAGGGTAGTGTAGACTAGGCTGGTTGGATGGAGATATGCAGGGTAGTGTAGACTAGGCTGGTTGGACTGAGATGGAGATATGCAGGGTAGTGTAGACTAGGCTGGTTGGACTGAGATATTCAGGGTAGTGTAGACTAGGCTGGCTGGATGGAGATGGAGATATGCAGGGTAGTGTAGACTAGGCTGGTTGGACTGAGATGGAGATATGCAGGGTAGTGTAGACTAGGCTGGTTGGATGGAGATGGAGATATGGAGGGTAGTGTAGACTAGGCTGGTTGGACTGAGATATGCAGGGTAGTGTAGACTAGGCTGGTTGGACTGAGATATGGAGGGTAGTGTAGACTAGGCTGGTTGGACTGAGATGGAGATATGCAGGGTAGTGTAGACTAGGCTGGTTGGACTGAGATGGAGATATGGAGGGTAGTGTAGACTAGGCTGGTTGGACTGAGATGGAGATATGCAGGGTTGTTTTATTGGATGAGGAGGTGAAGGAATGGCTACTGTATGTTTTGTTTCTGTGTAAAACGATGACACGATAACACGATGACACGATAACACGATGACCCGATGACACAATGATACAATGACACGATGACACGATGACACGGTGACACGGTGACACGATGACCCGATGACACGGTGACACGATGACACGATGACACGATAACACGATGACACGATGACACGATGACCCGATGACACGGTGACACGATGGCACGATGACACGATGACACGATGACACGATAACACGATGACACGATGACACGATGACACGATGACATGGTGACACGATGACACGGTGACAGGGTGACACGATGACACGATGACATGGTGACACGGTACGGTGGAAGTACATGGTACGGTACATTTTTAGCTTAATTAGGTTAAAGTTTTTCACTGTATAGTGGACATACTAGCCACCTATGCCAACAATTGACATGTTTCTGAAATAAAACACACACACACACACACACACACACACACACACACACACACACACACACACACACACACACACACACACACACACACACACACACACACACACACACACACACACACACAGTAGTTCATAATTGTTTTGCTATGTAGCAATGTAGCTAAGTACTGGAACTACACACTACTGTTTTACCATGTAGCGGTGAAGCTAACTAGTGGAACTACACACTACTGTTTTACCATGTAGTGGTGTAGCTAACTACTGGAACTACACACTACTGTTTTACCATGTAGCGGTGTAGCTAACTACTGGAACTACACACTACTGTTTTACCATGTAGCGGTGTAGCTAACTACTGGAACTACACACTACTGTTTTACCATGTAGCGGTGTAGCTAACAACTGGAACTACACACTACTGTTTTACCATGTAGCGGTGAAGCTAACTACTGGAACTACACACTACTGTTTTACCATGTAGCGGTGAAGCTAACTAGTGGAACTACACACTACTGTTTTACCATGTAGCGGTGAAGCTAACTACTGGAACTACACACTACTGTTTTACCATGTAGCGGTGAAGCTAACTACTGGAACTACACACTACTGTTTTACCATGTAGCGGTGAAGCTAACTAGTGGAACTACACACTACTGTTTTACCATGTAGCGGTGTAGCTAACTACTGGAACTACACACTACTGTTTTACCATGTAGCGGTGAAGCTAACTAGTGGAACTACACACTACTGTTTTACCATGTAGCGGTGAAGCTAACTAGTGGAACTACACACTACTGTTTTACCATGTAGCGGTGAAGCTAACTAGTGGAACTACACACTACTGTTTTACCATGTAGCGGTGTAGCTAACTACTGGAACTACACACTACTGTTTTACCATGTAGCGGTGTAGCTAACTACTGGAACTACACACTACTGTTTTACCATGTAGCAGTGTAGCTAACTACTGGAACTACACGCTACTGTTTTCCCATGTAGCGGTGTAGCTAACTACTGGAACTACACACTACTGTTTTACCATGTAGCGGTGTAGCTAACTACTGGAATGACACACTACTGTTTTACCATGTAGCGGTGTAGCTAACTACTGGAATGATATGCAGGGTAGTGATATGCAGATATGCAGGGTAGTGTAGACTAGGCTGGTTGGACTGAGATGGAGATATGGAGGGTAGTGTAAACTAGGCTGGTTGGACTGAGATGGAGATATGCAGGGTTGTTTTATTGGATGAGGAGGTGAAGGAATGGCTACTGTATGTTTTGTTTCTGTGTAAAACGATGACACGATAACACGATGACACGATAACACGATGACCCGATGACACAATGATACAATGACACGATGACACGATGACACGGTGACACGGTGACACGATGACCCGATGACACGGTGACACGATGACACGATGACCCGGTGACACGGTGACACGATGACCCGATGACACAATGATACAATGACACGATGACACGATGACACGATGACACGATGACACGATAACACGATGACACGGTGACACGATGACACGATGACACGATAACACGATGACACGATGACACGATGACCCGATGGCACGACGACACGATGACACGATGACACGATAACACGATGACACGATGACACGATGACACGATGACACGATGACATGGTGACACGATGACACGGTGACAGGGTGACACGATGACACGATGACATGGTGACATGGTACGGTGGAAGTACATGGTACGGTACATTTTTAGCTTAATTAGGTTAAAGTTTTTCACTGTATAGTGGACATACTAGCCACCTATGCCAACAATTGACATGTTTCTGAAATAAAACACACACACACACACACACACACACACACACACACACACACACACACACACACACACACACACACACACACACACACACACACACACACACACACACACACACACACAGTAGTTCATAATTGTTTTGCTATGTAGCAATGTAGCTAAGTACTGGAACTACACACTACTGTTTTACCATGTAGCGGTGAAGCTAACTAGTGGAACTACACACTACTGTTTTACCATGTAGTGGTGTAGCTAACTACTGGAACTACACACTACTGTTTTACCATGTAGCGGTGTAGCTAACTACTGGAACTACACACTACTGTTTTACCATGTAGCGGTGTAGCTAACTACTGGAACTACACACTACTGTTTTACCATGTAGCGGTGTAGCTAACAACTGGAACTACACACTACTGTTTTACCATGTAGCGGTGAAGCTAACTACTGGAACTACACACTACTGTTTTACCATGTAGCGGTGAAGCTAACTAGTGGAACTACACACTACTGTTTTACCATGTAGCGGTGAAGCTAACTACTGGAACTACACACTACTGTTTTACCATGTAGCGGTGAAGCTAACTACTGGAACTACACACTACTGTTTTACCATGTAGCGGTGAAGCTAACTAGTGGAACTACACACTACTGTTTTACCATGTAGCGGTGTAGCTAACTACTGGAACTACACACTACTGTTTTACCATGTAGCGGTGAAGCTAACTAGTGGAACTACACACTACTGTTTTACCATGTAGCGGTGAAGCTAACTAGTGGAACTACACACTACTGTTTTACCATGTAGCGGTGAAGCTAACTAGTGGAACTACACACTACTGTTTTACCATGTAGCGGTGTAGCTAACTACTGGAACTACACACTACTGTTTTACCATGTAGCGGTGTAGCTAACTACTGGAACTACACACTACTGTTTTACCATGTAGCAGTGTAGCTAACTACTGGAACTACACGCTACTGTTTTCCCATGTAGCGGTGTAGCTAACTACTGGAACTACACACTACTGTTTTACCATGTAGCGGTGTAGCTAACTACTGGAATGACACACTACTGTTTTACCATGTAGCGGTGTAGCTAACTACTGGAATGACACACTACTGTTTTACCATGTAGCGGTGTAGCTAACTACTGGAATGACACACTACTGTTTTACTGTGTAGCGATGTAGCTAACTACTGGAACTACACACTACTGTTTTACCATGTAGCGGTGTAGCTAACTACTGGAACTACACACTACTGTTTTACCATGTAGCGGTGTAGCTAACTACAGGAACTACACACTACTGTTTTACCATGTAGCGGTGTAGCTAACTACTGGAACTACACACTACTGTTTTACCATTTAGCGGTGTAGCTAACTACTGGGACTGCATACTACTGTTTTACCATGTAGCGGTGTAGCTAACTACTGGAATGACACACTACTGTTTTACCATGTAGCGGTGTAGCTAACTACTGGAACTACACACTACTGTTTTACCATTTAGCGGTGTAGCTAACTACTGGAACTAAACACTACTGTTTTACCATGTAGCGGTGAAGCTAACTAGTGGAACTACACACTACTGTTTTACCATGTAGCGGTGTAGCTAACTACTGGGACTGCATACTACTGTTTTACCATGTAGCGGTGTAGCTAACTACTGGAACTACACACTACTGTTTTACCATGTAGCGGTGTAGCTAACTACTGGAACTACACACTACTGTTTTACCATGTAGCGGTGTAGCTAACTACTGGAACTAAACACTACTGTTTTACCATGTAGCGGTGTAGCTAACTACTGGAACTACACACTACTGTTTTACCATGTAGCGGTGTAGCTAACTACTGGAACTAAACACTACTGTTTTACCATGTAGCGGTGTAGCTAACTACTGGAACTACACACTACTTTTCTTCCAAAACTAAAGAAAATACAGGTGAAGTAGCCAATCGTTTCCTTTATTTTTCTTCATCTGACCTGCCTAATTCTTGGTGTTAACCTAATGACCTCAAAGGGATCTTTTCTGACCATTTGTAGTCCATGACATTTCAGATGTACATATGATAATTTTCACAAAGTACACTGTAAAAAAATATATAAATGCAATATGCAACAATTTCAAAGATTTTACTGAGTTACAGAGGAAGTCAGTCAATTTAAATAAATTAATTTCTGCCCCCTTATCTATGGATTTGATTGGGAATACAGATATGCATCTGTTGGTCACAGATACCTTTAAGACAAAGGTAGGGGCGTGGATGAGAAAACCAATCAGCATCTAGTGTGACCACCATTTGCCTCATGTAGCGAGACACATCTCCTTCGCATGGAGTTGATCAGGCTGTTGATTGTGTGTGTGTGTGTGTGGGGGGGGGGGGGGGGGGGGGATGTTGTCCCGCTCCTCTTCACTGGCTGTGCGAAATTTCTGGATATAGGCAGGAACTGGAACATGCTGGCACGACAATGGGCTTCAGGATCTCGCCACGGTATCTCTGTGCAGAGGTCCCGGGTGTAGAGGTCCTGGGCTGGCGTGGTTAAATGTGGTCTGCGGTTGTGAGGTCGGTTAGACGAACTGCCAAATACTCTAAAACGACGTTGGAGGCGGCTTATGGTAGAGAAATTAACATTCAATTCTCTGGCAACAGCTCAGGTGGACATTCCTGCAGTCAGCATGCCAATTGCACGCTCCCTCAAAACTTGAGACAACTGTAGCATTGTGTTGTTTGACAAAACTGCACATTTTAGAGTGTCCTTTTATTGTCCCCAGCACAAGCTAATGATCATGCTGTTTAATCAGCTTCTTGATATGCCACACCAGTCAGGTGGATGGATTATCTTGGCAAATGAGAAATGCTCACTAACAGGGATGTAAACAAATTTGTGGGCAACATTTAAGAGAAATGGGATCTTTTATTTCAGCTCATGAAACATGGGACCAACACTTTACATGTTGCGTTCATGTTTTTTGTTCAGTACAGATTTTGATATGATAATTTTTCATAAAGTAGTTTTGATGTAGTGAACGACTCTTTTCAAAGTAAACTATAATTGTCTTAAGGGTACCTTTAGCGAAGCTTAACCTTTTTCAGCGTGAAGGAAAACGTGGTGGGGGTGCTGTAAAATTATTTGCCAACAGAGGGGGACTGGACAAATATTTTTCCACCATACAAGCCTATTAAAGGACCAGTGCTCTACTTTTGTAAAAAGAAAAAAAGTATATAAAGTACCAGTCAAAAGTTTGGATAATGTGCAAAGCTGTCATCAAGGCAAATTGTGTCTACTTTGAACAATCTCAAATATAAAATACATTTTGATATGTTTAACACTTTTTTGGTTATTACATGATTCCATATGTGTTATTTCATAGTTTTGATGTCTTCACTATTATTCTACAATGTAGAAAATAGTAAAAATAAAGAAAAACCCTTGAAGGAGTATGTGTGTCCAAACTTTTGACTGGTACTGTATATTAATATGTTTTTCTTTTTTTCTGATTTTTCAGAAGAAACCGCTACGTCCCACTGCTATGTAGTTTTATAACTGTATTTTCAGAGTTGCTTCCCCAACAATGACCATCAAGCATCAACCCCCATCCATCTACATATACACCCCATCCCTCCACCTCTATTGAAACTGCCATCCCTCCACCTCTATTCAAACTGCCATCCCAACCACTTCTATTCAAACTGCCACCCCAACCACCTCTATTCAAACTGCCATCCCAACCACCTCTATTCAAACTGCCATCCCAACCACCTCTATTCAAACTGCCATCCTAACCACTTCTATTCAAACTGCCATCCCAACCACCTCTATTCAAACTGCCATCCCAACCACCTCTATTCAAACTGCCATCCCAACCACCTCTATTCAAACTGCCATCCCAACCACCTCTATTCAAACTGCCATCCCAACCACCTCTATTCAAACTGCCATCCCAACCACCTCTATTCAAACTGCCATCCCAACCACCTCTATTCAAACTGCTATCCCAACCACCTCTATTCAAACTGCCATCCCAGCCACCTCTATTCAAACTGCCATCCCAACCACCTCTATTCAAACTGCCATCCCAACCACCTTTATTCAAATTGCCATCCCAACCACCTCTATTCAAACTGCCATCCCAACCACTTCTATTCAAACTGCCATCCCAACCACCTCTATTCAAACTGTCATCCCAACAATGTAAAAAAAAATAAACTGCAGCTAACTGCCCTTCTAGCAATGTCAAACACCCCCCTGCAGCTAACTGCCCTTCCAGCAATGTCAAACACCCCCCTGCGGCTAACTGCCTTAATAATGTAGACAGAGGGAGGAAGGAGCTAAGGACGAAGGGTAGGGTAAACCAGTACAGACTAAAGCCATCAGTTAGGATACTGATCTGATAAATAAACACAGATGGACCATCTATCCATAATGTTATTCTGCCTTAGCAACCAGAAACATAACCTTCAAATGTACAGCAGTGTTGCTTCACCATCCTCCCTCTGATCCTCACAAGACAAAGGAAAGCCCATATGTCTGTGTGTGCGTGCGTGTGCGCGAGTGTGTGCGTGTGTGTATGCGTGGGTGCGTGTGCGTGCGTGTGTGTGTGTGTGCGCATGTGAGTGTGCATGCATGGGTGCGCATTTGTGTGTGCGTGTGTATGTGTGTATGCGTGGCTGTGTGTGCGCATGCGTGCGTGCGTGTGTGTGTGTGTGTGTGTGTATGTGTGTGTTTACTGTAAATTGGATTTTATTTTATTCTTTCCTTTCTCTTTTCAGAGTCTGAATGTAATGACTCCACTTTGTCTAATGATATTAGAGTCTGGATTGAATGTAATGACTCCACTTTGCCTAATGATATTAGAGTCTGGATTGAATGTAATGACTCCACTTTGCCTAATGATATTAGAGCCTGGATTGAATGTAATGACTCCACTTTGCCTAATGATATTAGAGTCTGGATTGAATGTAATGACTCCACTTTGCCTAATGATATTAGAGTCTGGATTGAATGTAATGACTCCACTTTGCCAAATGATATTAGAGTCTGGATTGAATGTAATGACTCCACTTTGCCTAATGATATTAGAGTCTGGATTGAATGTAATGACTCCACTTTGCCAAATGATATTAGAGTCTGGATTGAATGTAATGACTCCACTTTGTCTAATGATATTAGAGTCTGGATTGAATGTAATGACTCCACTTTGCCTAATGATATTAGAGTCTGGATTGAATGTAATGACTCCACTTTGCCTAATGATATTAGAGCCTGGATTGAATGTAATGACTCCACTTTGCCTAATGATATTAGAGTCTGGATTGAATGTAATGACTCCACTTTGCCTAATGATATTAGAGTCTGGATTGAATGTAATGACTCCACTTTGCCTAATGATATTAGAGTCTGGATTGAATGTAATGACTCCACTTTGCCTAATGATATTAGAGCCTGGATTGAATGTAATGACTCCACTTTGCCCAATGATATTAGAGTCTGGATTGAATGTAATGAATCCACTTTGCCTAATGCTATTAGAGCCTGGATTGAATGTAATGAATCCACTTTGCATAATGATATTAGAGTCTGGATTGAATGTAATGACTCCACTTTGCCTAATGATATTAGAGCCTGGATTGAATGTAATGACTCCACTTTGCCTAATGATATTAGAGTCTGGATTGAATGTAATGACTCCACTTTGCCTAATGATATTAGAGCCTGGATTGAATGTAATGACTCCACTTTGCCTAATGATATTAGAGTCTGGATTGAATGTAATGACTCCACTTTGCCTAATGATATTAGAGTCTGGATTGAATGTAATGACTCCACTTTGCCAAATGATATTAGAGCCTGGATTAAATGTAATGACTCCACTTTGCCTAATGATATTAGAGTCTGGTTTGAATGTAATGACTCCACTTTGCCCAATGATATTAGAGCCTGGATTAAATGTAATGACTCCACTTTGCCTAATGATATTAGAGCCTGGATTGAATGTAATGACTCCACTTTGCCTAATGATATTAGAGTCTGGATTGAATGTAATGACTCCACTTTGCCTAATGATATTAGAGCCTGGATTGAATGTAATGACTCCACTTTGCCCAATGATATTAGAGTCTGGATTGAATGTAATGAATCCACTTTGCCTAATGCTATTAGAGCCTGGATTGAATGTAATGAATCCACTTTGCATAATGATATTAGAGTCTGGATTGAATGTAATGACTCCACTTTGCCTAATGATATTAGAGCCTGGATTGAATGTAATGACTCCACTTTGCCTAATGATATTAGAGCCTGGATTGAATGTAATGACTCCACTTTGCCTAATGATATTAGAGCCTGGATTGAATGTAATGACTCCACTTTGCCTAATGATATTAGAGTCTGGATTAAATGTAATGACTCCACTTTGCCTAATGATATTAGAGCCTGGATTAAATGTAATGACTCCACTTTGCCTAATGATATTAGAGCCTGGATTGAATGTAATGACTCCACTTTGCCTAATTATATTAGAGCCTAGATTGAATGTAATGACTCCACTTTGCCTCATGATATTAGAGCCTGGATTGAATGTAATGACTCCACTTTGCCTAATGATATTAGAGTCTGGATTAAATGTAATGACTCCACTTTGCCTAATGATATTAGAGTCTGGATTAAATGTAATGACTCCACTTTGCCTAATGATATTAGAGCCTGGATTGAATGTAATGACTCCACTTTGCCTTATTATATTAGAGCCTGGATTGAATGTAATGACTCCACTTTGCCTAATGATATTAGAGCCTGGATTGAATGTAAAGTCAGAATCAGATATACCTACTGACCCTGGAACTGACCCTGTATATAGCTACTGACCCTGTATATAGCTACTGACCCTGTATATAGCTACTGACCCTGTATATAGCTACTGACCCTGTATATACCTACTGACCCTGGAACTGACCCTGTATATAGCTACTGACTCTGGAATTGTCCCTGTATATAGCTACTGACCCTGGAACTGTCCCTGTATATACCTACTGACCCTGTATATAGCTACTGACCCTGTATATAGCTACTGACCCTGTATATAGCTACTGACCCTGTATATAGCTACTGACCCTGGAACTGTCCCTATATATAACTACTGACCCTGGAACTGACCCTGTATATAGCTACTGACCCTGGAACTGACCCTGTATATGGCTACTGACCCTGGAACTGACCCTGTATATAGCTACTGACCCTGGAACTGTCCCTGTATATAGCTACTGACCCTGTATATACCTACTGACCCTGGAACTGACCCTGTATATACCTACTGACCCTGGAACTGTCCCTTTATATAGCTACTGACCCTGGAACTGTCCCTGTATATAGTTACTGACCCTGGAACTGTCCCTGTATATAGTTACTGATCCTGGAACTGACCCTGTATATAGCTACTGACCCTGGAACTGACCCTGTATATGGCTACTGACCCTGGAACTGTCCCTGTATATAGTTACTGACCCTGGAACTGTCCCTGTATATAGTTACTGATCCTGGAACTGACCCTGTATATAGCTACTGACCCTGGAACTGACCCTGTATATGGCTACTGACCCTGGAACTGACCCTGTATATAGTTACTGATCCTGGAACTGACCCTGTATATAGCTACTGACCCTGGAACTGACCCTGTATATAGCTACTGACCCTGGAACTGACCCTGTATATAGCTACTGACCCTGGAACTGTCCCTGTATATAGCTACTGATCCTGGAACTGACCCTGTATATAGCTACTGACCCTGGAACTGTCCCTGTATATAGTTACTGACCCTGGAACTGTCCCTGTATATAGTTACTGATCCTGGAACTGTCCCTGTATATAGCTACTGACCCTGGAACTGACCCTGTATATAGCTACTGACCCTGTATATAGTTACTGATCCTGGAACTGACCCTGTATATAGCTACTGACCCTGGAACTGACCCTGTATATAGCTACTGACCCTGGAACTGACCCTGTATATAGCTACTGACCCTGTATATAGTTACTGACCCTGGAACTGTCCCTGTATATAGTTACTGATCCTGGAACTGACCCTGTAAATAGCTACTGACCCTGGAACTGTATATAGTTACTTACTTTCTTCTGTTCTTCTTATTTCTATTGTTGGTTGGTTCAGTTCTACTTGTTTTTATGGCTCTGCTGCATTGTTGGGTAAGTTCAAGCAAGAATGTCATTTCACTGTACTGGTGCACGTGACAGTAAAACGTCAAACTGAAACATCACACCATACACCACTCTGCTATAGAGCTGTACTGTTCCCCGGTCACACCACAGACCAGCTAGCAGCTAACGTCATTAATACACGTGTCACATTGCATCTGGCGGAGCAGGGCGGCTCAAAACCAGCACTTTCCCCCACAACCACCTGCTCTCTCTGTCCATCAGTAAAAATCTAAAGTTCTAATTCCTAATTCTCTTGTCAGGACATCAGATGTTGTCGCTGTTACTTAGAGCAGAGCAAGGCCCAGGTCCAGGCCAAGGCCCAGGTCCAGACCAAGGCCCAGGTCCAGGCCAAGGCCCAGACCAAGGCCCAGGTCCAGGTCCAGACCAAGGCCCAGGTCCAGACCAAGGCCCAGGTCCAGACCAAGGCCAAGGTCCAGGTCCAGACCAAGGCCCAGGTCCAGACCAAGGCCCAGGCCAAGGCCCAGGTCCAGACCAAGGCCCAGGCCCAGGCCAAGGCCCAGGTCCAGGTCCAGACCAAGGCCCAGGTCCAGACCAAGGCCCAGGCCCAGACCAAGGCCCAGGTCCAGGCCAAGGCCCAGGTCCAAACGTATCTACTGTTTCAATCACATCCCACAGCTGAACAACATGTTAACTAGGGAAAATAATGGGGGTGGGGTGGGGGGGTGGGGGCATTCTAAATATATCGTTCCAGTCGACCAACACCAGTAATCACACAATGAAACAGATGCTAGTGCTGCTTTTTCTCCCCAGTTGATGTCGTTTGGTCGGATTACAGGAAGTAAACCCTTGACCGATGAGAAGTTGAGACGGACCAGAACAAGAGTGTGCCAGGGACACATTTATAACACTGATATCCATGCCGATGACGTTATACAAAACAACATTACAGGGATTCAACCCATACGTGCGTAGCCTTCATGCTAAGTATTCAATTCAACCGCCTTTAGGAAATCCCTGCACGACACACAATGCTGTATAGGCTGAGCTACTATGCAAATTATCACTAACTTGTCCTTTTAATTCAAAAGGAGGTGAGGGAGGAAACATACAACGAATGAATTTAATACCATGGAGCTATTGATTTTGTTTTTTGGATTCTTCCTCTCATATTACTGATGTGTCCAGAACTAATCCAGAACTAACACATTATATCTGAGACAGATCCATTTCAAATATACCCGTAACGACAAGAAGAAGAACTCAATACTGTACTTTAACGCTGCTCCAATAGAATGGAGAATCACACTGCTACAGAGACATCTGATTATTATTTTAATATCATGATTATTATGAATATGAATTATTATGAATAAATTATATGATTTTTGTTGTTGTTGTTATTGCCTATTATTTTTTGTTTATTCTCTAAGACACCAGAAGTCTCGTTACTGAACATTTTCACCTGTCATTTTGTCATGGAATTACTGAAGCTCAAATCACAAAACGGTCTTAGTTTAGTCTTATGTTATTACACATATGTCGATAGTGTTTGTTCTAAACTACATCTCACGTTTTATTGCCTGAAGACAATAACACGTGTGACCGAGGGTAGTCCAGCGATCTGAGACGGCACACATCTCTACAGTATTGGTATAGCTTTGAATGTCGCCTACTGCCCTTTGACACATCCTCTCTCTGTCTGTCATCCTCTCTCTGTCTGTCATCCTGTCTCTGTCTGTCTGTCATCCTCTCTCTGTCTGTCATCCTCTCTCTGTCTGTTATCTTCTCTCTGTCTGTCATCCTCTCTCTGTCTGTCATCCTCTCTCTGTCTGTCATCCTCTCTGTCTGTCATGCTCTCTCTGTCTGTCATCCGCTCTCTGTCTGTCATCCTCTCTCTGTCTGTCATCCTCTCTCTGTCTGTCATCCTCTCTGTCTGTCATCCTCTCTCTGTCTGTCATCCTCTCTCTGTCTGTCATCCTCTCTCTGTCTGTCATCCTCTCTCTCTCTGTCTGTCATCCTCTCTCTCTCTGTCTGTCATCCTCTCTCTCTCTGTCTGTCATCCTCTCTCTGTCTGTCATCCTCTCTCTCTCTGTCTGTCATCCTCTCTCTCTCTGTCTGTCATCCTCTCTCTGTCTGTCATCCTCTCTCTGTCTGTCATCCTCTCTCTGTCTGTCATCCTCTCTCTCTCTGTCTGTCATCCTCTCTCTCTCTGTCTGTCATCCTCTCTCTGTCTGTCATCCTCTCTCTCTCTGTCTGTCATCCTCTCTCTCTCTGTCTGTCATCCTCTCTCTGTCTGTCGTCCTCTCTCTCTCTGTCTGTCATCCTCTCTCTGTCTGTCTGTCATCCTCTCTCTGTCTGTCATCCTCTCTCTCTCTGTCTGTCATCCTCTCTCTCTCTGTCTGTCATCCTCTCTCTCTCTGTCTGTCATCCTCTCTCTCTCTGTCTGTCATCCTCTCTCTCTCTGTCTGTCATCCTCTCTCTGTCTGTCATCCTCTCTCTGTCTGTCATCCTCTCTCTGTCATTGTCTCTATGTATTGGTTCAATATTTTAAAGTCAGAAAATACCTCGTAACATTTAAAAAATAAAGGAAAGTAACAGGTGTCAACTTTATCTTTCCGCTGTATCTTCAAATCACGGTCATTTTCCTAATGGACGCCCGTCAGGTGTTTCCATCGTACGGTCATGAGGCTGTCGCTAAAACGAGTTATCAGGTCAGTGTGTGAGTCTCCAGTCCCGCCCGTGTGTGTGTGTGTGTGTGTGTGTGTGTGTGTGTGTGTGTGTGTGTGTGTGTGTGTGTGTGTGTGTGTGTGTGTGTGTGTGTGTGTGTGTGTGTGTGTGTGTGTGTGACCGCAGCTAGCTACACTGCTGACTGTTTGTCTGGGATGTAAGGAAATCTGTTTGGGAACACAGGGAGGGACAGAGAGAACCAGCGAATATGTTTCAAGATTCACAACGCTGATAGAAAATGTACGACAAACAATTTGTGATAAACAACATGCCATTGTTCTATATTATGCAGAGGAGGTCAGACATGACGCAGGGTCAGACATGACGCAGGGTCAGACATGAGACAGGGTCAGACATGACGCAGGGTCAGACATGACGCAGGGTCAGACATGACGCAGGGTCAGACATGAGACAGGGTCAGACATGACGCAGGGTCAGACATGAGACAGGGTCAGACATGAGACAGGGTCAGACATGACGCAGGGTCAGACATGACGCAGGGTCAGACATGACGCAGGGTCAGACATGACATGACACAGGGTCAGACATGACGCAGGGTCAGACATGACGCAGGGTCAGACATGACATGACACAGGGTCAGACATGACACAGGGTCAGACATGATGCAGGGTCAGACATGACACAGGGCCAGACATGACATGGAACAGGGTCAGACATGACACAGGGTCAGATATGACATGAAACAGGGTCAGACATGACACAGGGTCAGATATGACGCAGGGTCAGACATGACGCAGGGTCAGACATGACGCAGGGTCAGACATGATGCAGGGTCAGACATGACGCAGGGTCAGACATGACATGACACAGGGTCAGACATGACACAGGGTAGATACAGGGAACACCTACTGTACAATACATACATGTATGCATTACATGTCATAATAAATAACAAGCAATATGTTTCATTCATAGTCCATGGAGTGTGTGTGTGTGTCAGTGTGTGTGTGTGTGTGTGTGTGTGTGTGTGTGTGTGTGTGTGTGTGTGTGTGTGTGTGTGTGTGTGTGTGTGTGTGTGTGTGTGTGTGTGTGTGTGTGTCTGTGCGTCCAGGCGTGTGTGGGTGGGTGGACTCATACATTGTGTGTGTGTCAGTGTGTGTATTCTGATCCCCTGTCGGAAGGAGGTATAGCGTGTGAGGAGGGCATTACTAACAGGACCTCTTGCTCCAGGCTAATCGGCCGGTGGTCCGAGCCACAATCCCAGAATCCTCTTGGGGTTAAACCAATGTATTCTAAGAACCAACCCCCCCCCCCCCCTGAGCTGACCTCACCTCTCTGGTGAAGCCCTCACAGAGACAGATTTACTCAGTGTTTGCACGAATGCTGCATGCTGTAGGTTGCAGCTGCACATACAGTCTTCTTAAATGTCATTTCCTATCTGGGTAACTAGGGGAACGAGATACATTTTCTTCTTACAAACATGCAACTTTGATGATGGATTTGGCCCGAAATTAAATTCTCTCTCTCTCTATTAAAACAGACAGAGAAAACATGACACACACATTACATAATCTTATGTTTATTACTTACTTTGAAAAGGCGTGCAAACACTAAATATATTTAAATTCTTAGTTTGAAAAGGCATGCAAACACTAAATATATTTAAATTCTTAGTTTGAAAATGAGTACGAATACGAAATATATTGAAATTCTTAGTTTGAAAAGGCGTGCAAACACTAAATATATTTAAATTCTTAGTTTGAAAAGGCGTGCAAACACAAAACATATTTAAATTCTTAATTTAACTCGGCAAGTTAGTTAAGAACAAATTCTTATTTACAATGACAGCCTACCAGGGAAGAGTGGGTTAACTGCCTCGTTCAGGGGCAGAACGACAGATTTTTATCTTGTCAGCTCAGGGATTCGATCCAGCAACCTTTCAATTTCTTTCCCAGTGCTCTAACCACCAGGCTACCTGCCGCTACAAACGAATGTCCTGTCTATGCAGTGTACTATTGTTGACATACCTAATTCTGCTGCAACAAACAGGGACAGAGGCCGGGGATTAGATATTGTCCCACAACAAACAGGGACAGAGGCCGGGGATAGATATTGTCCCACAACAAACAGGGACAGAGGCAGGGGATTAGATATTGTCCCACAACAAACAGGGACAGAGGCAGGGGATTAGATATTGTCCCACAACAAACAGGGACAGAGGCAGGGGATTAGATATTGTCCCACAACAAACAGGGACAGAGGCAGGGGATTAGATATTGTCCCACAACAAACAGGGACAGAGGTCGGGGATTAGATATTGTCCCACAAAAAACAGGGACAGAGGTCGGGATTAGATATTGTCCCACAACAAACAGGGACAGAGGCCGGGGATTAGATATTGTCCCACAACAAACAGGGACAGAGGCCGGGGATTAGATATTGTCCCACAACAAACAGGGACAGAGACCGGGGATTAGATATTGTCCCACAACAAACAGGGACAGAGGCCGGGAATTAGATATTGTCCCACAACAAACAGGGACAGAGGTCGGGGATTAGATATTGTCCCACAACAAACAGGGACAGAGGTCGGGGATTAGATATTGTCCCACAACAAACAGGGACAGAGGCAGGGGATTAGATATTGTCCCACAACAAACAGGGACAGAGGCCTGGGATTAGATATTGTCCCACAACAAACAGGGACAGAGGCCGGGGATTAGATATTGTCCCACAACAAACAGGGACAGAGGCCTGGGATTAGATATTGTCCCACAACAACAGGGACAGAGGCCGGGGATTAGATATTGTCCCACAACAAACAGGGACGGAGGCCGGGGATTAGATATTGTCCCACAACAAACAGTGACAGAGGTCGAGGATTAGATATTGTCCCACAACAAACAGGGACAGAGGTCGGGGATTAGATATTGTCCCACAACAAACAGGGACAGAGGTCGGGGATTAGATATTGTCCCACAACAAACAGGGACAGAGGTCGGGGATTAGATATTGTCCCACAACAAACAGGGACAGAGGTCGGGGATTAGATATTGTCCCACAACAAACAGGGACAGAGGCCTGGGATTAGATATTGTCCCACAACAAACAGGGACAGAGGCCGGGGATTAGATATTGTCCCACAACAAACAGGGACAGAGGCCGGGGATTAGATATTGTCCCACAACAAACAGGGACAGAGGCCGGGGATTAGATATTGTCCCACAACAAACAGTGACAGAGGTCGGGATTAGATATTGTCCCACAACAAACAGGGACAGAGGCCTGGGATTAGATATTGTCCCACAACAAACAGGGACAGAGGCCGGGGATTAGATATTGTCCCACAACAAACAGTGACAGAGATCAGGGATTAGATATTGTCCCACAACAAACAGGGACAGAGGTCGGGGATTAGATATTGTCCCACAACAAACAGGGACAGAGGCCGGGGATTAGATATTGTCCCACCACAAACAGTGACAGAGGCCGGGGATTAGATATTGTCCCACAACAAACAGGGACAGAGGCCGGGGATTAGATATTGCCCCACAACAAACAGGGACAGAGGTCGGGGATTAGATATTGTCCCACAACAAACAGGGACAGAGGCCGGGGATTAGATATTGTCCCACAACAAACAGGACAAAATGAATGCCGGCACTGTTAGTATGATTCTATAGATTTGCATAACAGAGCATATAAAATTGTTACATTGTAGGTCGTAAAAATACATGACCAGATGATCATGTATTTTTTTTTTTGTAATTTGAATTATATTTGTACTTTTATGTAGAAATAAATTAAAATGTCTGTCTTACGAGCAGTCTTCTTTTCTAAATTGAATATTAAACAGGGTACTGTCTGTGTTTTTGCGGACTGTAGTATATTGTAGTATTTAGTATAGTGTTTCTGAAGACATTACTGTAGTATTTACTATATTACACAGGGTAGACCAATAGTTATGTTTCTACAACCGCTGAATGAGTTTCACAACATTTTATAATTGCAAACTACTGGTTATAGCAAAGAAATAAAACGCTGATCTGTGACAATTGCAACCAAAGTACACTCCAAACCATGTAAATTATACACACAACATAAACTGTGTAGCCACGATTTGAATTTCAGTTGTGTAATTAAAACAAAAGAGCAAAACAGGTGTAGGAGTCGTAAGGGCTGTGTAACACAGAGGTACATTGTAATTACTCACTTAGCTACCTACGCTAATCCTATTATGCCCTACGTTGTGGTCTAACAAACTGACAGCTTTAGGACTGAAGCTAAAGTACTTTTCTTTTTTTTTTTTTACAAACTTAGACACGTGTGATCAAAAGGTCATCAAAAGTTCAACCGTTCATTGCAGCAATAAAGTATAAAATATAAAGTATTTAAAGTATAGATACGTTATATACAAATGTTGGGGTGTAAGCCTGTTCATATATGTTAAGTAAAATTACTTTCTTCGAATATGGATAGAACTGTTCTGAAAAAGATAAATCGTTACTGTGTTTGAAGGATAGTAAATAACCAAGTATCTACGAGGTGACAATGTATTATAATGACTGAACGATAGTAAATAACCAAGTACCTACGGGGTGTCATCAAGGCAAAAGGTGGCTAATATAAAATATATTTTGATGGTTATTACTTTTTTGGTTACTACATGATTCCATATGTGTTATTTCATAGTTTTGATGTCTTCACTGTTATTTTACAATGTAGAAAATAGTACAAATAAAAAATTGTCCAAACTTTTGACTGGTACTGTATATATGAACAGATCATTTCTAAAACGCTATATCATATTATTCAGAAATAATTGCCAAAAACATTTAGTTATTTGTTACATGTGACAGTGTAAAACCTATCAGTGCTACTTATTTCTCTGAGAGGGAGGCGGATATATGACAAAAATATGATAATTTATCTCTCTGAATAGAAACCATCAGGTGATAGATTTTAAACAAATACATGTCTGGTATTGAACAAACCCTACGCCATGACTAGACAGTGAAAAAACACACCAATCTCTTTCAGATTTTCTTTAAACAATAAAAGCTAATTTACCAACATTTCTGAAAATGGATATATAGTAGTTTGGAATTAAATTAAACTATATATATATTATATATTATATTAATACAGTATATTACTTGATGGTTTCTATTCAGAGAGATAAATTATCATATTTTTGTCATATATCCGCCTCCCTCGCTGAGAAATAAGTAGTACTGATAGGTTTTACACTGTCAAATGTAACAAATAACTAAATGTTTTGCAATTATTTCTGATTAAAAAAATACAAATATATAGCGTTTTGGACATAAACTCATCATATATACAATACCAGTCAAAAGTTTGGACACACCTACTCATTCAAGGGGTTTTCTTTATGTATATATTCTTAATTTATTCCGAATGTATATTTATGAAATGTACAATGTACACAGTTTCAGTGTCAGTATGTCTTTGTAAAGCAGGTAAAGGGAGAATTCACAGGGTTTGAGACACTACAGTCTAACTACAGTATCCTGTAAAGTGTTCCCTTGACAGCATAACTCCGTTACATCCCGTCTAGAGTTTAACACTGAGAGGTTTCTTCCTAGCCACCGTGCGTCTGCATCTGCGTTGCTTGCTGTTTGGGGTATTAGGCTGGATTTCTGTATAAGCACTTTGTGACAACTGCTGATGTTAAAAGGGGCTTTATAAATACATTTGATTGATTATACTGAAGCTGCTCCTCTCAAGAACTAATGACTTCAATGAGTTAAATGAATTAAATGGAAAAGCATTTCTCTACACATGTCTAGGTTATCATTAGCTATATAGATAATCTGTTTCAGACATGTCTAGGTTATCATTAGCTATATAGATAATCTGTTTCAGACATGTCTAGGTTATCATTAGCTATATAGATAATCTGTTTCAGACATGTCTAGGTTATCATTAGCTATATAGATAATCTGTTTCAGACATGTCTAGGTTATCATTAGCTATATAGATAATCTGCTTGAGACATGTCTAGGTTATCATTAGCTATATAGATAATCTGCTTGAGACATGTCTAAGTTATCATTAGCTATATAGATAATCTGCTTGAGACATGTCTAAATTATCATTAGCCATATAGATAATCTGTTTCAGACATGTCTAGGTTATCATTAGCTATATAGATAATCTGCTTGAGACATGTCTAGGTTATTATTAGCTATATAGATAATCTGCGTGATCTTCTACCACTCCAGTCTGATTTTATTGTGTTTGTTAATGAGTTATAATAGTTGTAATGAGTTAAATTAGTAAAATTGAATGGCTTCTCTCTAGACATGCAAAGGTTAGAATATACTGTACAGTTTGGGATCATCCGTATCACTTCCACAATTTAAATTGTTGAGTTTTCTTATTTTAATTTGCAAAAAAAAATTCTGCAACATTTTTATAAATTAACACTTATTAATTAAAACGGAGATTAAAAAAAAGTAGACAGTTACTCAGTAAAGACCATATGAAGACCAATTGTTTAACTGTCAAATATATTAGTGTTTTTTCAAATACAATTATACATAAAAATGTATCTCTCAGGACGCTTGACAAATGCTACTGTTTTGATGCTTTGAATAAACAATTGCTATAGGACTACATTTCCCAAACCCGGTCGTCGGGACCCCGAGGGTTGCACATTCAGCTTTTTCCTCTAACACTACCAACGCTCGATAATTAGTTGATTATTTGAATCAGCTGTTTTAGTGCTAAGACAAAAACAACGACCGAGTTTCACGTGACCACTGTATTAAACTATCCTTTTTTTAAGGATTTTTAAAAAAAAGATAAATAATATTAACTCTAATTTATCCTGAACCATAACAATCTTGTTTTACAATTTACAGTAGACACACTCTTCTGGTACATTAACAATTATACACACACACACACACACGCAAACACACCCCCCCCAAACACATACACATAATTTTACAGTACTTGTGCAGCGGTTTGGTAAAACGGTCTGGTAAAACGGCTGCAGGCAGAGCTGGAAAGTGGTTGTCTGGCTGTCATTCCGGTAATCTAGTGGCCTGGGGGGGGGACCCTGGTCCTAATGAAGAGAGTGGTGGGACGATCGGGCCCTGGACTGCCCTCTCCCCAACACCCCTCCTACCAAGGCTAGGTAAGGTTCTACTTGCACTGTGCGGTCAGCCGGACAGCCTTGCACTCCCAATTGGTTTGGCAGCAAAATTAAATAAGTATATAAAGAAAATTGTCTCTTTGATGAAACTTACAGAACCCTAACGTCAGAGCAGAAATATAGAGATAGATAACTCTGTCCACTGTGAGGAACAAAAAGTGATTTAACATTTAATGTCAAAACCTCACTGCTTTCAAATTTCTTTAAAAAAAAAAATGTAGGAAACAAAAGGATGAATTGATAATATTAAAAAAAGAGAACAAGAGAAACGAGAGAGAGAAAAGTGCTGCACCTACTGGTCCTGATAACAGAGGGGGACACACCGCTCAGAAACATCCATCACAGTCCAGCTTTAGCATTCCAGAAAGAGTCAGTTCATCCTCATCACTTCCTGTGAGCAGTCCGTCAATCTGTCAGCGGTCTCTTCAACACCTCTGTCCTGTCTTGTCCTGCTCCTCACTAGAAAAACACCTCTGTCCTGTCTTGTCCTGCTCCTCGCTAGAAAAACACTTCTGGCTCGGCCAGACACACTGCGCTACTCACAGGTACTGTACCGCAGGTTGAGGGTGTGTATGTGTTTGAGTGTCAGAGGAGAAAGACAGAGAGGATACAGAGAGAGTGAGAGGATGAAAGGAGAGAGAGAAAGAGAGAAAGAAAGAAGGAAAGAAAGGAGAGAGAAAGAGAGAGGAAACAGAGAGAGAGAGAGAGAGAGAGAGAGAGAGAGAGAGAGAGAGAGAGAGAGAGAGGAAACAGAGAGAGAGAGGGAGGGAGAGAGAGAGAGATGAGAAGAAAAGGATAAAAGAGGAATACGGAGAGACAGAAAGCGAGAGAGAGAGAGAGCGATGGGTAGAGAGAGCAACAGTGAGCGTGTGAGAGCGCAGCGCACCAAGACTGAGGTAGTCAGTGAGAAAGTGGATTGACTGTCTCCATAGCAGGGACAGAGGCTCTTTAAGACAGGGGGGATATAGAACAGCTGCTGTTGGCTGGCTGGCTGGGAGGGGGCCGGCCTTACAGCGGCCAAGGGGGTTGGCAATTGACAACAGGGGGAGGGGCTAACCGAGTCCAGCAATTCACAACGGTGTGTGTACAGAAGCTGTGAAACATGCAAATACACACACACACACACACACACACACACACACACACACACACACACACACACACACACACACACACACACACACACACACACACACACACACACACACACACACACACACACACACACACACACACACACACACACACACACACATACTGTACACACACCCACACAACCCACATCCATGAAGACTACACACTATCATTATAAGTGCCAATTATTTACTTTAATTAGTTTAAACCAATTCAATGTCAAACAAAGGAGAATATAGGGATCTCCTCCCCCTTCTGAAACTCCCCCTTCTGACTCTCCCCCTTCTGAAACTCCCCCTTCTGACTCTCCCCCTTCTGACTCTCCCCCTTCTGACACTCCCCCTTCTGACTCTCCCCTTCTGACTCTCCCCCTTCTGACTCTCCCTCTTCTGACTCTCCCCCTTCTGACACTCCCCCTTCTGACTCTCCCCCTTCTGACTCTCCCCCTTCTGACACTCCCCCTTCTGACTCTCCCCCTTCTGACTCTCCCCCTTCTGACTCTCCCCCTTCTGACTCTCCCCCTGCTGAAACTCCCCCTTCTGACTCTCCCCCTTCTGACACTCCCCCTTCTGACACTCCCCCTTCTGACTCTCCCCCTTCTGACACTCCCCCTTCTGACTCTCCCCCTTCTGACTCTCCCCCTTCTGACTCTCCCCCTTCTGACTCTCCCCCTTCTGAAACTGAACACAACAACCTGCAAAAAAAAGTGTTATTTTTCACAGTATCTGTTTAGTCTTACATATTTAGAATATGATAACAGATCGTATTGAATGAATTGTGAATAATGATGAGTGAGAAAGTTACAGACACATTTAAACACCATTTCTCCCAAGACAAGTTCTCATCATTACAATAACAGGGGAGGGTAGCATTTTTTTGTGGATATGATATTTGTGTATCTGTTACTTTCTCTCTCATCATTATCCACGATTCATTCAGGACTCTCCGTAATCACGGTAGCATCCACATTAATGTAGAAGTGTTTGGAAAACATGTTATATTCTTATTTACAATAAAAGTTTTGTCCAAAATGACACAATACATTATTTAACATTCATTTCTATTGGGCACAAAATAATCTGAAACACAACCCAAACAAACAGGAAATGCATCCAACAAGTTCATAGAGTCACAATGATGTATATGATGATGTCACAATGATGTTTATAGAGTCAGATGTAACCATTGCATGCTTAGAATATAGGACCAAACACTACATTTTCTACTACTTTAATACACATCTATTTTTGGCCCCCTAAAATGGGTGGACCATGTACAAAAAGTGCTGTAATTTCTAAATGGTTCATGGATGAATAATTCCCTCAAATTAGAGCTAACAGTCCGCACTTTAACCTCATGGTCATTGTATCATTTTAAATCTAAAGTGCCGGAGAACAGTGCCAAAAATAAGAAAAAATATTTCACTGTCCCAATAATTACGGAGGGCACTGTATATCAGAACTAGTGTAAGGGAACAACCTGGACTCAGAGTTATTATTAATTAACACTTTAAATGGGAGGAAGAAGTAGACAGTTACTGTCTAAAGACCATATAAAAACAATTGTTTAACTGTTATTTATACACTACGTATTCAAAAGTATATCCACCTTCAAATTTGTGGATTCGGCTATTTCAGCCACAACAGTTGCTGCCAGGTGTATAAAATCGAGCCCACAGTGGTGCAATCTCCATAGACAAACACTAGCAGTAGAATTGGAGCGGGTCGAGAGTTTCAAGTTCCTTGGTGTCCACATCACCAACAAACTATCATGGTCCAAACACACCAAGACAGTCGTGAAGAGGACACGACAACACCTTTTCCCCCTCAGGAGACTGAAAAGATTTGGCATGGGTCCCCAGATCCTCAAAAAGTTCTACAGATGCACCGTCGAGAGCATCCTGACTGGTTGCATCACCGCCTGGTATGACAACTGCTCGGCATCTGACCGTAAGGCGCTACAGAGGGTAGTGTGTAGGGCCCAGTACATCACTGGGGCCAAGCTTCCTGACATCCAGGACCTCTATACCAGGCGGTGTCAGAGGAAAGCCCAAAGAATTGTCAAAGACTCCAGTCACCCAAGTCATAGACTGTTCTCTCTGCTACCGCACGGAAAGCGGTACCGGAGCGTCAAGTCTAGGACCAAAAGGCTCCTTAACAGCTTCTACCCCCAAGCCATAAGACTGCTGAACAATTAATCAAATGGCCACCCAGACTATTTACATTGACCCCCTCCCCCTTGTTTTTACACTGCTGCTACTCGCTGCATAGTCACTTTACAAATGACTTCGACTAACCTCTACCTGTATACAGCCTTGTTATTCTTATGTAAATATATTGTGTTCATTTTTTAATTTAATTTAAATTAATTTTTTTACTTTAGTTTATTTAGTAAATATTTTCTTAAATCTTCTTGAACTACATTGTTGATTAAGGGCTTGTAAGTAAGCGTTTTCACGGTAAGGTCTACACATGTTGTATTCGGCGTATGTGACAAATACATTTTGATTTGATTTGATTTGATGGCCTTACTGAAGAAGTCTGTGACTTTCTACGTGGCACCGTCATAGGATGCCACCTTTCCAATACTACTTTTCGTCATATTTCTGCCCTGCTAGAGCTGCCCCGGTCAACTGTAAGTGCTGTTATTGTGAAGTGGAAACGTCGAGGAGCAACAACGACTCAGCCGCAAAGTGGTAGGCCGCACAAGCTCACAGAACGGGATCGCAGAGTGCTGAAGCGCGTAGCGTGCGTAAAAATCGTCTGTCCTCGGTTGCGACGTTAACTTCCGAGTTCCAAACTGCCTCTAGAAGCAACATCAGCACAATAACTGTTCGTCGGGAGCTTCATGAAATGGGTTTCCATAGCCGAGCAGCCTCACACAAGCCTAAGATCACCATCTGCAATGCCAAGCGTCGGCTGGAGTGGTGTAAGGCTGGACTGGAGCAGTGGAAAAGCAGTTCTCTGGAGTGATGAATCACGCTTCACCACCAGGCAGTTCGACGGACAAATCTGGGTTCGGCGGATGCCAGGAAAAGGCTACCTGCCCCAATGCATATTGCCAACTGTAAAGTTTGGTGGAAGAGGAATAATGGTCTGGGGCTGTTTTTCAAGATTTGGGCTAGGGAAATCTTAACGCTACAGCATACGATGACATTCTAGACAATTCTGTGCTTCCAACTTTGTGGGAACAGTTTGGGGAAGGCCCTTTCCTGTTTCAGCATGACAATGTTGACATGCACAAGCGAGGTCCATACAGAAATGGTTTGTTGAGATCGGTGTGGAAGAACTTGACTGGCTTGCACAGAGCCCTGACCTCAACCCCATCAAACCCCTTTGGGATGAATTGGAATACTGACTGTGAGCCAGGCCTAATCGCTTAAACTCAGTTCCCGACCTCACTAATGCTCTTGTGGCTGAATGGAAGCAAGTCCCCACAGCAATGTTCCAACATCTAGTGGAAAACCTCCGCAGAAGAGTGGAGGCTGTTATAGCAGCAAATGGGCGACCATCTCCATAGTAATGCCCATGATTTTGGAATGAGATGTTCGACGAGCATACTTTTGGTCATGTAGTGTATATCAAATTAAATTATACATAAAAATATGCATAATCATACTAAACGTAAATCCATGTGGATTAACAACAAGCTAAGCTATGTTTTGGTATATTTCACTTGTGATTTCATGATTATAAAAAATTTTTGTATTTTTTTTGAATTTGGCGCTCTGCAGTTTAGCGGTTGTTGTTGATAAATGTTCCCGGTAACGGGATCCGTAGCATCAAGAAGATAAATATCACAGGTAAAGCTCCTTCCGACTAAAGAGATGTAAGGTGTAAAGGTGTACAGTCGTGGCTAAAAGTTTTGAGAATGACACAAATATACATTTTCACAAAGTCTGCTGCCTCAGTTTGTATGATGGTAATTTGCATATACTCCAGAATGTTATGAAGAATGATCAGATGAATTGCAATTAATTGCAAACTCCCTCTTTGCCATGCAAATGAACTGAATCCCCCAAAAAACATTTCCACTGCATTTCAGCCCTGCCACAAAAGTACCAGCTGACATCATGTCAGTGATTCTCTCGTTAACACAGGTGTGAGTGTTGACGAGGACAAGGCTGGAGATCACTCTGTCATTCTGATTGCGTTCGAATAACAGACTGGAAGCTTCAAAAGGAGGGTGGTGCTTGGAATCATTGTTCTTCCTCTGTCAACCATCGTTACCTGCAAGGAAACACGTGCCGTCATCATTGCTTTGCACAAAAAGGGCTTCACAAGCAAGGATATTGCTGCCAGTATGATTGCACCTAAATCAACCATTTATCGGATCATCAAGATCTTCAAGGAGAGCGGTTCAATTGTTGTGAAGAAGGCTTCAGGGCGCCCAAGAAAGTCCAGCAAGCGCAAGGACCATCTCCTAAAGTTGATTCAGCTGCGGGATCGGGGCACCACCAGTACAGAGCTTGCTCAGGAATGGCAGTAGGCAGGTGTGAGTGCATCTGCACGCACAGTGAGGCAAAGACTTTTGGAGGATTGCCTGGTGTCAAGAAGGGCAGCAAAGAAGCCACTTCTCTCCAGGAAAAACATCAGGGACAGACTGATATTCTGCAAAAGGTACAGGGATTGGACTGTTGAGGACTGGGGTAAAGTCATTTTCTCTGATGAATCCCCTTTCCGATTGTTTGGGGCATCCGGAAAAAGCTTGTCCGGGGAAGACAAGGTGAGCGGTACCATCATTCCTGTGTCATGCCAACAGTAAAGCATTCTGAGACCATTCATGTGTGGGGTTTCTTCTCAGCCAAGAGAGTGGGCTCACTCACAATTTTGCCTAAGAACACAGCCATGAATAAAGAATGGTACTAACACATCCTCTGAGAGCAACTTCTCCCAACCATCCAGGAACAGTTTGGTGATGAACAATGCCTTTTCCATCATGATGGAGCACCTTGCCATAAGGCAAAGTGATAACTAAGCTAAAGGAACAAAACATCGATGTTTTGGGTCCATGGCCAGGAAACTCCCCAGACCTTAATCCCATTGAGAACTTGTGATCAATCCTCAGGAGGCGGGTGGCCAAACAAAACCCCACAAATTCTGACAAACTCCAAGCATTGATTATGCAAGAATGGGCTGCCATCAGCCAGGATGTGGCCCAGAAGTTAATTGACAGCATGTCAGGGCGGATTGCAGAAGTCTTGAAAAAGAAGTGTCAACATTGCAAATATTGACTCTTTGCATCAACTTCATGTAATTGTCAATAAAAGCCTTTGACACTTACGAAATGCTTGTAATTATACTTCAGTATTCCATAGTAACATCTGACAAAAATATCTAAAGACACTGAAGCAGCAAACTTTGTGAAAATTAATATTTGTGTCATTCTCAAAACTTTTGGCCACGACTGTACAGGTGTAAAACATACTGCCTAACATGGTGACACCAACCGGTGCGCCCCACGTGCTAGCGTGGTAACCTCCAACCTCAAAATATAAATGGATAAACCAAAGCCTGTAACACATATCATACAAATTTGCATATCCCCGATTTACCTTTACTATGTTATGTCTAGTCTATGAGACCAGGCTGATGGGAAACATCAAATATTACAGGAATTAATTTGGCCATGACTGTGCAGCTATGCTTAAAGGGCTCAACAGCAGCTTATAGGGGTCAAAATCATTATTGTACGCTTTTATCTCCCCTCCCACACAGCAAGCGCTTTACAGATCCCCCAACTCCTAAAGAATGACAACTATGCCATACCTCATTTCACAGTCCCCTGCGATACAAGGATATCCTCTTACTTGTCTGTGAAATCGAGAGTAAAACAAGCAGACAAGGCGGGAGGGAGGGAGGGAGGGATGGCCAAAATATGAAGGGAAAAAAATGGTGATCCTCTGTTGGATCATAGCAGAGTTATATGATTTTAGTAGTGTGACTTGAACAGAACTCACCATAGTTCTACAGAGTTCAGAAGCATAGATTAAATTCCCATAGTTCATAACAAACAGACAGAGAGGGATGGAATATCTATATCTATATATCTATATCTATATATATATCGCTGTATTGCTGCAGAATGCTGTGGTAGCCTTGCTGGTTAAGTGTGCCTTGAATTCTAAATAAATCACCGACAGTCACCAGCAAAGCACTACCACACCTCCTCCTCCATGCTTCACGGTGGGAACCACACATGCGGAGATCATCCGTTCACCTACTCTGCGTCTCACAAAGATATATTTGGATTTGTTTAACACGTTTTTGGTTACTACATGATTCCGTATGTATTATTTCATGGTGTTGATGTCTTCACTATTATTCTACAATGTAGAAAATAGTAAAAAAATTAAGAAAAACCTTTGAATGAGTAGGTGTGTCCAAACGTTTGACTGGTACTGTGTATGTTTTCTAAATATTGATCCTCTGTTCATAGCTGTGTTATATTGCGGTAGTGGTGTGAATGGACGTCCCATAGTTCAAAACAAACGGAAAGGTAGGGATGGACAATGTTTTAGATGACTGTAGTTCCAGAGTATCCCCTATTCAGAACCAGATAGATGACTGGGGTTCCAGAGTATCCTCTATTCAGAACCAGATAGATGACTGGGGTTCCAGAGTATCCTCTATTCAGAACCAGATAGATGACTGGGGTTCCAGAGTATCCTCTATTCAGAACCAGATATATGACTGTAGTTCCAGAGTATCCTCTATTCAGAACTAGATAGATGACTGTAGTTCCAGAGTATCCTCTATTCAGAACTAGATAGATGACTGTAGTTCCAGAGTATCCTCTATTCAGAACCAGATAGATGACTGGGGTTCCAGAGTATCCTCTATTCAGAACCAGATAGATGACTGGGGTTCCAGAGTATCCTCTATTCAGAACTAGATAGATGACTGTAGTTCCAGAGTATCCTCTATTCAGAACCAGATAGATGACTGTAGTTCCAGAGTATCCTCTATTCAGAACCAGATAGATGACTGGGGTTCCAGAGTATCCTCTATTCAGAACCAGATATATGACTGTAGTTCCAGAGTGTATACAATACAGAGGATGAAGTGTCCATTGTTCATCAACCCCCATCTTTCTGATCAATAGTAAGCCCATCACACGGTCCTATTGATCTCTGTGTCGTTATGTCTCCAGGCCGGGACAGATGGACAGATTCTGACTCAAACAACTCTTTTACAATAATGGACAAAAATTATACCTATTTTTTTTCCATGTCAGTGTGTATCGGAAACCAAACGAAACAGAAAGTGGATTGGTTTAATAGAAAGGCAATGATATTCATAATTCAATGGTTGATCGATAGGGAGATTTAATGTACTCTGGAAATGAGGCCAGGCAGAGGGAAATCAAAGATATTCTGGTTGGATGAAGACATCCAGACATGGCTAATCAATAAGGGAGATTTGTTTTTGTTTTCAGCGATGGAGATATCTTTTCCTGGTTGACCAAGAGATCAAATAGAGGACATATCATTTCATCCTTCGTTGGCTGCAAAGATAGTTGAGAACGAAGAGATTAAAGGGAGATCAAAATGTATATAATCGTCAAAAGAATATTGATACATATGAATAGAGTAACGGTAGATTGATAAAATTATTCACTTGTTCACAGAAAAGGATGGCCATGTAAAATTATCCAGTGGTGGCCGTGCAACAAGACTTGGACAAGAGGGTTATGTTCCTCTCTGCTCTGCCAGGCTAACTCAGAGTGAGAGAGACAGAGAGTGAGATAGAGAGTGAGATAGAGGGAGGGAGAGGGATAGAGAGTGAGATAGAGGGAGGGAGAGGGAGAGAGAGAGAGAGAGGGGGGGAGAGAGAGAGAGGGAGAAAAGAGAGAGAGGTCCATGTGATACATGGAATCTGACAGGAAATCCATAGGCCTGGCAGTACTGTCTGTAATCCCACCATCACGCTACCGACCAATGACGCGACCCTAATCCAATCATTTAGTCTGTATTTACCCACAACAGATTTTCAGCCCTAAAACGTGAAGCCGGGATTGGCTTTTCAAACAAAACACAGTAGGGACATAGTAGGGTGGTTTAGAGAGGGGTTTAGACACTGTACATAGGGTGGTTTAGCCATAGCCGCAGGAAGTAAGGGCTGAGGGTGCCGTCTGCAGCGTGGGCAACCCCCCCACACCCCTCCTCCCCACCCCTACGACAAAACATTCCCCCCTTATTGAAGAAAGAAATCGCACCACACCCAAACTACTTCGCGTGGCTATGCGTTTAGATTGTGTAGTTTATTAGGATCCCCAATCACTACTGAACATGCAGCAGCTACTCTTCCTGGGGTCCATTAACTGAAACTGTAGCAGCTACTCTTCCTGGGGTCCATTAACTACTGAAACTGTAGCAGCTACTCTTCCTGGGGTCCATTAACTACTGAAACTGTAGCAGCTACTCTTCCTGGGGTCCATTAACTACTGAACATGCAGCAGCTACTCTTCCTGGGGTCCATTAGATACTGAACATGCAGCAGCTACTCTTCCTGGGGTCCATTAGATACTGAACATGCAGCAGCTACTCTTCCTGGGGTCCATTAGATACTGAACATGCAGCAGCTACTCTTCCTGGGGTCCATTAGATACTGAACATGCAGCAGCTACTCTTCCTGGGGTTCATTAAGTACTGAACATGCAGCAGCTACTCTTCCTGGGGTCCATTAACTACTGAATATGCAGCAGCTACTCTTCCTGGGGTCCATTAACTACTGAATATGCAGCAGCTACTCTTCCTGGGGTCCATTAACTAATGAATATGCAGCAGATACTTTTCCTGGGGTCCATTAAATACTGAACATGCAGCAGCTACTCGTCCTGGGGTCCATTAGATACTGAACATGCAGCAGCTACTCTTCCTGGGGTCCATTAACTGCTGAACATGCAGCAGCTACTCGTCCTGGGATCCATTAACTAATGAATATGCAGCAGCTACTCTTCCTGGGGTCCATTAACTACTGAATATGCAGCAGCTACTTTTCCTGTGGTCCATTAACTAATGAATATGCAGCAGCTACTCTTCCTGGGGTCCATTAACTAATGAATATGCAGCAGCTACTCTTCCTGTGGTCTATATAAAACATACAAATACATGACAAAGTACCAAACAGCTATTGACAAGAACAACATAAGATATTACCTTAAATTAGAAATAAAAAATTAAATAAGAGTTATATACAGTATATGGAAAGACACCAATAGACAACAAAAATAATATTTACACACTTCATAAATATTCTTATTATTTTATACAGTACAGTCAAATGAGATATTTAGACAGAGGAGAGACGCTGTGATAAAATGTTCTTTAATCTTCGGGGTTTTTTAAAGCTAAAATTGCTTTTAGTGATGACATGGCTCTATAAATAACTGAGCGACACATTAAATCTGTTTTTGATTTGGGTACCGTGAAGAAAGCCATAGTGGCGTATGTATGTCTGTTTGAAGAGTGAAGGCAAATAGATTAAACAAAGTGGTTAGGCATTTTCAACAGACAAATGCTTCTTAACCTTTATTTAACTTGGCAAGTCAGTTACGACCAAATTATTTTTTATAATGACGGCCTACCCCGGCCAAACCCTACCCTAAACTGGACAACACTGGACCAAATGTTTGCCGCCCTATGGGACTCCCGATCACGGCCGGCTGTGATACAGCCGGGGATTGAACCAGTGTTGTGACGCCTCTAGCACGGCACTCGGGAGCCCTCAAATATAACTAGGGATAGTGACTAGGCAACAGGATGGAAATAAACAATAGCAGCAGCGAATGTGATGAGTCAAAAAAGTTTGTGCAAACGGGTGAATGCAGATAGTCTGGGTAGCTATTTGATTAACTATTTAACAGTCTTATGGCTTGCTCAGGGTCCTGTTAGTTCCAGACTTGGTGCATAGGCCACACTTGTCGTGCGGTAGCAGAGAGAACAGTCTATGACTTGGGTGGCTGCAGTCTTTGACACTGCCTGGTGTAGAGGTGCTGGATGGCAGGGAGCTCGGCCCCGGTGATGTACTGGGCCGTACGTCTGTAGCGCCTTGCGGTCGGATGCCAAGCAGTTTCCATACCAAGTGGATCAAGTCAAGATGCTCTCAATGGTGCAGCTGTAGATCTTTTTGAGGATTTGAGGACCGATACCAAATCATTTCAGCCTCCTAGGTGAGAAGAGGCGTTGTTGTGCCCTCTTCATGACCGTGTTGGTGTAATGTGGACCGTAATATATCCTTAGTGATGTGGACACGAGGAACTTGAAGCTCTCGATCCCGCTCCACTACAGACCTGTTGATGTGAATGGGGAAGAGCTCGGCTCTCTGTTTCCTGTAGTCCACGATCAGCTCCTTTGTCTTGCTGACAATTAGGAAAATGTTGTTGTCCTGGCACTACACTGCCGGGTCTTTGACCTCCTCCCTATAGGCCGTCTCATCGTCGTCGGTGATCAGGCCTAACACCGTCGTGCCATCGGCAATCTTAATGATGGAGTCCTGCTTGGCCACGCAGTCATGGGTGAACAGGGAGTACAGGAGGGGACTAAGCATGGCAGATGTGTTGTAGCCTACCATCACCACCTGGCGGCAGCCCTTCAGGATGCCCAGGATCCAGTTGAAGAGCAAGGTGTTCAGTCCCAGGTGCCTTAGCTTGGTGATGAGCTCGTAGGGCACTATGGTGTTGAACGCTGAGCTGTAGTAAATTAACAGCATCATCACATAGGTGACCTAAACGCTAACTGCAGTTGAGGTTTAGGTATAACGGGATGCTTTGAACCAAATACAATGCTTTTGGTTGTAGATGTATTCAAGACCAGTTTATTGTTAATTAGCCATTCTGAAACTGACTGAGTCTCAGTGAGCTCACTGGCTGTAGGTGCTGATGTGTAGAGTGTGCAATCATCAGCATACAGTACATAGTCATTTTAGATTCTTGTAGGACAAGTGGCAAATCATTTGTAAACATAGAGAAAAGTAGCGGCCCAAGGGAACTGCCCTGAGGGACACCGCACTGTACATATCTGTGGTTAGAGATGCTTCCATTGAAGATGCCCTGAGGGACACCGCACTGTACATATCTGTGGTTAGAGACGCTTCCATTGAAGATGCCCTGAGGGACACCGCACTGTACATATCTGTGGTTAGAGACGCTTCCATTGAAGATGCCCTGAGGGACACCGCACTGTACAAATCTGTGGTTAGAGACGCTTCCATTGAAGATGCCCTGAGGGACACCGCACTGTACATATCTGTGGTTAGAGAAGCTTCCATTGAAGATGCCCTGAGGGACACCGCACTGTACATATCTGTTGTTAGAGACGCTTCCATTGAAGAAACTTCTATGGGTTCTATTGGATATATAACTCTCCAACCATGTGATGGCAGGTGATGTAAAGAGTTGAGTTTTTTTCAACAACATCAAAGGCTGCATTGAAATCTAACAAAACAGCTGTAGCTGATCATCTTATTGTCCATTTATTTTAGCCAATCATCAGTCATCTGAGTCAATGCAGTACAAGTTGAGAGCCTTCCCGATATGCATGTTGAAAGTCAACTTAGTAGTTAACTTGTTCTCTTTAAAATAGCATTTTATTTGTTCAAACACAATTTGCTACCATTCTCAATAGTTTCCCATCTAGGTTGTCTATACCTGGTGGCTTATCATTATTGATGAATAACAATAGTTTTTTCCATCTCTTCCACACAAACTTGACCAAATTCAAAACAGAAATCCGTCTCTTTCATTATTAGATCTTCTGTCTTGCTAGACTGTTGGTCTCTTCTGATTGATGTGTTGTCCTGTTAGCATGGGGGGTAGTGGGGTGGGTGGAGCTGTCCTCTCTGGAAAGGGCCGGATGGTTCAGGGTGGAGCTGTCCTCTCTGGAAGGGGCCCGATGGTTCAGGGTGGAGCTGTCCTCTCTGGAAGGGGCCGGATGGTTCAGGGTGGAGCTGTCCTCTCTGGAAGGGGCCCGATGGTTCAGGGTGGAGCTGTCCTCTCTGGAGGTGGCCCGGTGGTGTAGGGGGGTGCTGGTGTAGGGGGGTGCTGGTCTCTCTGGAGGTGGCCCGGTGGTGTAGGGTGGAGCTGGTCTCTCTGGAGGTGGCCCGGTAGTGTAGGGCGGTGCTGGTCTCTCTGGAGGTGGCCCGGTGATGTAGGGGGGTGCTGGTTTCTCTGGAGGTGGCCCGGTGGTGTAGGGCGGTGCTGGTCTCTCTGGAGGTGGCCTGGTTGTGTAGGGTAGTGCTGTCCTCTCTGGAGGTGGCCCGGTGGTGTAGGGGGGTGCTGGTCTCTCTGGAGGTGGCCCGGTGGTGTAGGGCAGTGCTGGTCTCTCTGGAGGTGGCCCGGTGGTGTAGGGCGGTGCTGGTCTCTCTGGAGATGGCTCGGTGATGTAGGGTGGTGCTGGTCTCTCTGGAGGTGGCCCGGTGGTCGTGATCTTGGAGGATGTATGTCAGAGTCCCCCTTATTTTAGTTTTTGCTTTGTCCCAATGCAGTTTCTTTCAGTTTCCTAGCCAACACTTTGGCACTGTTTGTTCAAGTGCAGTAGGATGTACATCAGCTGGAGGTGAACGTCACAGCGGTTCGCTAGGTAAACATTGTCCAAGAGAGCACAGCCTCTAGACAGCTCAGTGTTGTTGCTCTGAATAATGTGGAAGAGCATATCTCCACGTGGTAACAGGGTGGACTTAGTGATTATGGTGTTAGCTCTGCAGCTCTGGCTGCCACTTAATTTGTTGCTTGACAGACTTTTTTTCAAGGCACTTGCTGTTGTTGGGCACCATGGCTTACTGACTGACATGCTAGGGAATAGCAGTTTCTCTCTGAGAAAATGTCCCATTGGAGTCACATGTGAGAGGAAGGCCCCTAAATGGTAATCCAAAGAAAGAAGACGAGCATGCGGCCGGTACCTTGCAATAAACTTTGGTGAACTATTAACATCATATATTTAGAAAATAATAACAATAATAATAATAATAAAAAAGAATAATAATACAAAATAAAAATAATAATAAAAATAATAATAAAAACAATAATAAAAACAATAATAAAAACAATAATTAAAAATATTAATAATAACAATAACAATAATTACAATAATAAAAATAAAAATAAAAATAAATAAATGATAATAAAAAATAAAAATAAAAATAATAATAATAATAAAAAATAATACAAATAATAATAATAATGATAAAAATAATAATATAAATAATTATAATATAATTATAATATATATTATAGGAGCAGTCAACCTAGTACATCAGGACTGTAACGGCTGTCATAGTCGTTCTCCTCCTCAGACGAGGAGGAGCATGGATCGGACCAAGATGCAGAGTGGTAAGTGTTCATATTTAATGAAAAAACAACAAAACACTTCAAAATACAAAAACCAGCAAACGTGACTAACCCGAAACAGTCCTCTGTGGCCCAAACGCTGACACAGGAACAAACACCCACCAAACACAAGTGAAACCCAGGCTGCCTAAGTATGATTCTCAATCAGGGACAACGATTGACAGCTGTCTCTGATTGAGAATCATACCAGGCCGAACACCAAATCCCAACATAGAAAATCAACCATAGACCAACCCACCCAACTCACGCCCTGACCAACTAAAATAAATACAAGACAAAGGAAAACAGGTCAGGAACGTGACAAGGACACACAACTGCAATGCGTTTCAACTACTTAGAGTCTTCTTCCTCTAGAAATAGAGGACAGGTAAACGTCACATGACAGGTAAATAACTATATACAAAAACACATCTACAACATTATCACGTCAGTGTACAGAGGAAACACGAGAAATAATATGAAAAATAAAGGCAACATGAAAAAATAGCACACAGGAACGTGCGTAAAGGGATACTGTATAAGAGTTGCATGGCGGTGATTAGAAATTCAGCTTCGCAAAGAATTACACAAAAGGCTGTATACTGGTCAGTATAGAAAATACTAGGTACACTAGAGAAAACAGTTCAGCTCTAGTTGTTTGTTTAATCCGTGGGGAGCGACAGTTAACAAATATATATATATATTTAAAGTCAGTTAAAAACTAATTTTTATTTACAATGATGCCCTACCGGGGGAACAGTGGATTAACTGCCTTGTTCAGGGCGCAGAATGACAGATTTTTACCTTGTCAGCTCAGGGGGGATTTGATCGAGCATCCTTTCAGTTACTCGCCCAATGCTCTAACCACTAGGCTAACTAGGCTAACCACTAGGCTAACTAGGCTAACCACTAGGCTAACTAGGCTAACCACTAGGCTAACTAGGCTCACCACTAGGCTAACTAGGCTAACCACTAGGCTAACTAGGCTAACCACTAGGCTACTTGCCGTATCTAGACGGTGGATCCATTTAGCCTCTTTCTTTTTGTAGTAAGAACCGATCAAAATCATAACAACATACAGGAACTCAAGTCATTCTGTTCACCAGATTTAGAATTCCTCACAATCAAATGTCGACCGCATTATCTACCAAGGGAATTCTCTTCGATTATAATCACAGCCGTATATATTCCCCCCCAAGCAGACACATCGATGGCCATGAACGAACTTTATCTGACTCTTTGTAAACTGGAAACCACACACCCTGAGGCTGCATTCATCGTAGCTGGGGATTTTAACAAGGCTAATCTGAAAACAAAACTCCCTAAATTCTATCAGCATATCGATTGTGCTACCAGGGCTGGTAAAACCTTGGATCATTGTTATACTAACTTCCGCGACGCATATAAGGCCCTCCCCCGCCTTCCTTTCGGAAAAGCTGACCACGACTCCATTTTGTTGCTTCCAGCCTACAAACAGAAACTAAAACAGCAAGCTCCCGCGCTCAGGTCTGTTCAACGCTGGTCTGACCAATCTGATTCCACGCTTCAAGACTGCTTCGATCTCGTGGATTGGGATATGTTCCGCATTGCGTCCAACAACAACATTGACGAATATGCTGATTCGGTGAGCGAGTTCATTAGAAAGTGCATTGACGATGTCGTACCCAAAGCAACGATTTAAACATTCCCAAACCAGAAACCGTGGATTGATGGCAGCATTCGCGTGAAACTGAAAGCGCGAACCACTGCTTTTAACCAGGGCAAGGTGACCGGAAACATGACCGAATACAAACAGTGTAGCTATTCCCTCCGCAAGGCAATCAAACAAGCTAAGTCCCAGTATAGAGACAAAGTAGAGTCGCAATTCAACAGCTCAGACACAAGAGGTATGTGGCAGGGTCTACAGTCAATCACGGATTACAAAAAGAAAACCAGCCCCGTCGCGCACCAGGATGTCTTGCTCCCAGACAGACTAAATAACTTTTTTCCTCACTTTGAGGACAATACAGTGCCACTGACACGGCCCGCTACCAAAACCTGCGGGCTCTCCTTCACTGCAGCCGAGGTGAGTAAAACATTTAAACGTGTTAACCCTCGCAAGGCTGCAGGCCCAGACGGCATTCCCAGCCGCTTCCTCAGAGCATGCGCAGACCAGATGGCTGGTGTGTTTAAGGACATATTCAATCAATCCTTATCCCAGTCTGCTGTTCCCACATACTTCAAGAGGGCCACCATTGTTCCTGTTCCCAAGAAAGCTAAGGTAACTGAGCTAAACGACTACCGCCCCGTAGCACTCACTTCCGTCATCATGAAGTGCTTTGAGAGACTAGTCAAGGACCATATCACCTCCACCCTACCTGACACCCTAGACCCACTCCAATTTGCTTACCGACCCAATAGGTCCACAGACGACGCAATCGCAACCACACTGCACACTGCCCTAACCCATCTGGACAAGAGGAATACCTAGGTGAGAATGCTGTTCATCGACTACAGCTCAGCATTTAACACCATTGTACCCTCCAAACTCGTCATCAAGCTCGAGACACTGGGTCTCGACCCCGCCCTGTGCAAATGGGTCCTGGAATTCCTGACGGGCCGCCCCCAGGTGGTGAGGGTAGGTAACAACATCTCCACCCCGCTGATCCTCAACACTGGGGCCCCACAAGGGTGCGTTCTGAGCCCTCTCCTGTACTCCCTGTTCACCCACGACTGCGTGGCCATGCACGCCTCCAACTCAATCATCAAGTTTGCGGACGACACTACAGTGGTAGGCTTGATTACCAACAACGACGAGACGGCCTACAGGGAGGAGGTGAGGGCCCTCGGAGTGTGGTGTCAGGAAAATAACCTCACACTCAACGTCAACAAAACAAAGGAGATGATTGTGGACTTCAGGAAACAGCAGAGAGAGCACCTCCCTATCCACATCGACGGGACAGTAGTGGAGAAGGTGGAAAGTTCCTCGGTGTACACATCACGGACAAACTGAATTGGTCCACCCACACAGACAGCGTTGTGAAGAAGGCGCGGCAGCGCCTCTTCAACCTCAGGAGGCTGAAGAAATTCGGCTTGTCACCAAAAGCACTCACAAACCTCTACAGATGCACAATCGAGAGCATCCTGTCGGGCTGTATCACCGCCTGGTACGGCAACTGCTCCACCCACAACCGTAAGGCTCTCCAGAGGGTAGTGAGGTCTGCACAACGCATCACCGGGGGCAAACTACCTGCCCTCCAGGACACCTACACCACCCGATGTCACAGGAAGGCCATAAAGATCATCAAGGACAACAACCACCCGAGCCACTGCCTGTTCCCCCCGCTATCATCCAGAAGGCGAGGTCAGTACAGGTGCATCAAAGCAGGGACCGAGAGACTGAAAAACAGCTTCTATCTCAAGGCCATCAGACTGTTAAACAGCCATCACTAACATTTAGTGGCCGCTGCCAACATACTGACTCAACTCCAGCCACTTTAATAATGGGAATTGATGGAAATTATGTAAAAATGTATCACTAGCCACTTTAAACAATGCCACTTAATATAATGTTTACATACCCTACATTACTCATCTCATATGTATAGACTGTACACTATACCATCTACTGCATCTTGCCTATGCCGTTCTGTGCCATCACTCATTCATATATCTTTATGTACATATTCTTTATCCCTTTACACTTGTGTGTATAAGGTAGTAGTTGTGGAATTGTTAGGTTAGATTACTTGTTGGTTATTACTGCATTGTCGGAACTAGAAGCACAAGCATTTCGCTACACTCGCATTAACATCTGTTAACCATGTGTATGTGACAAATAAATAACATTTGATTTGATTTGATTTGAAATCACCCCTTCTAACATTTCTCTGTAATTTCTCCACCTGCCCAGAACCTTAGTTAATTGACTGCTAGTTCTTGCCCTTTTCGTCTAATATAGCTTTTTTGTGTTCTATGATCCGTGTTTCTCAGTGCTCACGTGATCTGGCCCATGTACCACACGGCAAGCGGTACCGGAGCGCCAAGTCTAGGTCCAAGAGGCTCCTTAACAGCTTCTACCCCCAAGCCATAAGACTCCTGAACATTTACAGTTGAAGTCGGAAGTTTACATACACCTTAGCCAAATACATTTCAACTTTTTTTTCTCACAATTCCTGACATTTAATCCTAGAAAAAAAATTCCCTGTCTTAGGTCAGTTAGGATCACCACTTTATTTAAGAATGTGAAATGTCAGAATAATAGTAGAGAGAATTATTTATTTCAGCTTTTATTTCTTTCATCACATTCCCAGTGGGTCAGAAGTTTACATCCACTCAATTAGTATTTGGTAGCATTGCCTTTAAATTGTTTAACTTGGGTCAAACATTTCGGGTAGCCTTCCACAAGCTTCCCACATTAAGTTGGGTGAATTTGGCCCATTACTCCTGACAGAGCTGGTGTAACTGAATTAGGTTTGTAGGCCTCCTTGCTCGCACAGGGTTTTTCAGTTCTGCCCACAAATTTTCTATGGGATTGAGGTCAGGGCTTTGTGGCCCTCAGTGACAGTTCGTTGGTCCTCAGTGACAGTTTGTTGGCCCTCAGTGACAGTTCGTTGGCCCTCAGTGACAGTTTTTTGGCCCTCAGTGACAGTTCGTTGGCCCTCAGTGACAGTTCGTTGGCCCTCAGTGACAGTTCGTTGGCCCTCAGTGACAGTTCGTTGGCCCTCAGTGACAGTTTGTTGGCCCTCAGTGACAGTTCGTTGGCCCTCAGTGACAGTTTGCTGGCCCTCAGTGACAGTTTTTTGGCCCTCAGTAACAGTTCGTTGGCCCCCAGTGACAGTACGTTAGCCCTCAGTGACAGTTTGTTGACCCTCGGTGACAGTTCGCTGGCCCTCAGTGACAGTTCGTTGGCCCCCAGTGACAGTTTTTTGGCCCTCAGGGACAGTTTATTGGCCCTCAGTGACAGTTCGTTGGCCCCCAGTGACAGTTCGTTAGCCCTCAGTGACAGTTTGTTGGCCCTCAATGACAGTTTGTTGGCCCTCAATGACAGTTGGCCCTCAATGACAGTTCGCTGGCCCTCAGTGACAGTTTGTTGGCCCTCAGTGACAGTTTGTTGGCCCTCAGTGACAGTTTGCTGGCCCTCAGTGACAGTTTGCTGGCCCTCTGTGACAGTTTGCTGGCCCCCAGTGACAGTTCCCTGGCCCTCAGTGACAGTTTACTGGCCCTCTGTGACAGTTCGCTGGCCCCCAGTGACAGTTCGCTGGCCCTCAGTGACAGTTTGTTGGCCTTCAGTGACAGTTCGCTGGCCCTCAGTGACAGTTCGTTGGCCCTCAGTGACAGTTTGTTCGATATCTATCACAAGCTCTTTTGTGGGGTTTGTAGCGAGTCTCTTATAGAACGTATGATTGTTAAGCTATCTGAGTACTTCAGTCTTATAATTAGTATAGTATTGTGCTGTAACGGTGCATCCTTTGTCCGCTGGGCATATAACTATAGAGGTGTCATACTGAAGATCATTAGTAGTTTGTTTGTCAGAGTGGGTAGTGAACAGAGGTCTCTAATTTGGCAATGTCTTTACGCACCAGTCAGTAGTCCGTGTCCACAGCTGGGTCAATCGGCCCAGGTGGAATGAATATAGATGGATGTTTGAACACTGTTTTCGTGTGTACAGAGAGTTTGCAATCTCTAAAAAACAGTTTGAGTCGCAATGTGCGTCTGACTTTGTAGAGATCCACCTGCGTAGTGAAGGCATTGTATGTGCTAGTAGGCTATCCTTTAGACAATACAGAGAGGTGCAGTAAGACTCTTACTTGATAGATCTGTTACGTTGATGGCTCCGGGTAAAGGGGCATATTTGTCGAAGGGGGCTTCTATTAAGCTATATGGAATTGTTTTAAGAAGGGGAGGGGGGCTCGACTAAGCTATATGGAATTGTTTTAAGAAGGGGAGGGGGTTCGACTAAGCTATATGGAATTGTTTTAAGAAGGGGCGGGGTTCGACTAAGCTATATGGAATTGTTTTAAGAAGGTCGTACCAAGGATCATTTAGCTATTTGATTTAGAATTTTAAGACCCCTTGATGTATCAAAAAACATATAAATGTATTTGATGAAAAATTATTTTGGGCCTTACTGCTACTAGCCCATACAAACACATTGACTAACAGCTTCACTTCATGGAAGAACAAATAGTCCCCCCAAAAAATGTTTTTGATCTAAAGGAAGTTTGTTTTGAAGTGTCAGTCCTATTTCTGTGAGATATAAGAAAGAAGGGGGAGGGGGGGGGGGGGTTCTCCTGGTCTGACAAACACAACTCTAGCTCTGTCACCTTTCACTGCAGATGTGGAAGAGTTACATAAACAGATATCTATAGTTAAAAAGCTGACAGGTTTTTATGGGGATTTTTTTTGATCATGCTAATTCAATTTCCACGGGGGAGGGAAGATCGACCTTAGTGGGTTAAAAGTAATCATCAACAACTTTTTGTTGTTGTTGATATCCACAACAATAGTATTTTTACGCATCGGACAACAGACAACTGCCATCACAAGCCACCTCATTGTGACAATATGGCACACAGATCGATCTCTAATGGAGTACGTAGCTACGGCAGTGAAAGCTCCTGATATTGGGCTTTGTGAGTGCGGACAGCAATCAGTGTCTTGTTGTTGAGAAGTGAAATGGGCCCATCATTATAAGTCAATAAATACTAATTTGCTTCTGTGGCAGAGCAGTGGAGAGCGAAGCCAAGCGGTAAGTCATCTCCCCGTCAAAACAGACTGAGGTGTAATTAAAACGTGATTGATGAGCGTACTGGGTGGTCTGGATGTATCTGCCCCTTCACACCAACGCATCCAAAACTGACCTCTATGTTAAATACAGATGTGGAGGTTGAACAGACCTTTAGCTTGTCACATACCATGTAGAGCTAGGAGATATCACTCACACACTCTCCATTGACAATAGGGCCGCAGACTCTCGTTTCCACCAGTCTATCTATCAGCTGGAGCAGTGTGGAGTGGAGCAGTGTGGAGAGGAGCAGTGTGGAGTGGAGCAGTGTGGAGTGGAGCAGTGTTTGGAGCAGTGTGAAGAGGAGCAGTGTGGAGAGGAGCAGTGTGGAGTGGAGCAGTGTGGAGTGGAGCAGTGTGGAGTGGAGCAGTGTGGAGTGGAGTAGTGTGGAGTGGAGCAGTGTGGAGTGGAGCAGTGTGGAGAGGAGTAGTGTGGAGTGGAGCAGTGTTTGGAGCAGTGTGGAGTGGAGCAGTGTGGAGTGGAGCAGTGTTTGGAGCAGTGTGGAGAGGAGCAGTGTGGAGAGGAGCAGTGTGGAGTGGAGCAGTGTGGAGTGGAGCAGGTTGGAGAGGAGCAGTGTGGAGTGGAGCAGTGTTTGGAGCAGTGTGGAGTGGAGCAGTGTGGAGTGGAGCAGGTTGGAGAGGAGTAGTGTGGAGAGGAGCAGTGTGGAGTGGAGCAGTGTGGAGAGGAGCAGTGTGGAGTGGAGCAGTGTGGAGTGGAGTAGTGTGGAGAGGAGCAGTGTGGAGTGGAGCAGTGTTTGGAGCAGTGTGGAGAGGAGCAGTGTGGAGTGGAGCAGTGTGAAGAGGAGCAGTGTGGAGTGGAGCAGTGTGGAGTGGAGCAGTGTGGAGTGGAGCAGTGTGGAGAGGAGCAGTGTGGAGTGGAGCAGTGTGGAGAGGAGCAGTGTGGAGTGGAGCAGTGTGGAGTGGAGCAGTGTTTGGAGCAGTGTGGAGTGGAGCAGTGTGGAGAGGAGCAGTGTGGAGTGGAGCAGTGTGGAGTGGAGCAGGTTGGAGAGGAGCAGTGTGGAGTGGAGCAGTGTTTGGAGCAGTGTGGAGTGGAGCAGTGTGGAGTGGAGCAGGTTGGAGAGGAGTAGTGTGGAGAGGAGCAGTGTGGAGTGGAGCAGTGTGGAGAGGAGCAGTGTGGAGTGGAGCAGTGTGGAGTGGAGTAGTGTGGAGAGGAGCAGTGTGGAGAGGAGTAGTGTGGAGTGGAGCAGTGTTTGGAGCAGTGTGGAGTGGAGCAGTGTGGAGTGGAGCAGTGTTTGGAGCAGTGTGGAGTGGAGCAGTGTGGAGAGGAGCAGTGTGGAGTGGAGCAGTGTGGAGTGGAGCAGGTTGGAGAGGAGCAGTGTGGAGTGGAGCAGTGTTTGGAGCAGTGTGGAGTGGAGCAGTGTGGAGTGGAGCAGGTTGGAGAGGAGTAGTGTGGAGAGGAGCAGTGTGGAGTGGAGCAGTGTGGAGAGGAGCAGTGTGGAGTGGAGCAGTGTGGAGTGGAGTAGTGTGGAGAGGAGCAGTGTGGAGTGGAGCAGTGTTTGGAGCAGTGTGGAGAGGAGCAGTGTGGAGTGGAGCAGTGTGAAGAGGAGCAGTGTGGAGTGGAGCAGTGTGGAGTGGAGCAGTGTGGAGTGGAGCAGTGTGGAGAGGAGCAGTGTGGAGTGGAGCAGTGTGGAGAGGAGCAGTGTGGAGTGGAGCAGTGTTTGGAGCAGTGTGGAGTGGAGCAGTGTGGAGTGGAGCAGTGTGGAGTGGAGCAGTGTGGAGAGGAGCAGTGTGGAGTGGAGCAGGTTGGAGTGGAGCAGTGTGGAGTGGAGCAGTGTGGAGAGGAGTAGTGTGGAGTGGGTGGATAATTGCATTAGCCACAGGGCTGTGTTAAGTTAATCAGATTGGCCAATGGGTTATTTATATTACATGGTCCTCCTGAGGGCGGTGTGTGTGTGTGTGTGTGTGCGTGCGTGCGTGCATGCGTGCGTGCGTGCGTGCGTGCGTGCGTGTGTGCGTGTGTGCGTGTGTGTGTGTGTGTGTGTGTGTGTGTGTGTGTGTGTGTGTCACTCAAGCTGGGTTAATAAACTGCATTAGCCTCTATCTGCAGCTCTCTAATTTCTCATTTAACAAAACCACATGAGCAAGTGGTGTTAAGTAAGCATATTTGGCGCAGGGCTATCCCCTTTAGTAGTGTTAGACACCAACAGAGAGGGAAATGTTCATGTAAAGGTAACATTTCATATTCAAAATGGGCCTTTAGTTTCCCTTGTGTAATAGCAATAAAACATGAACTTCTTAGACCATGGTGTTTTTCAATTCACAATTTTCTATCACAAGTCTTGTGTTAGCCCGCTGAGCTAAAAACCTAGAAATTAGACCCAGGAGCTAACACAAGACTTCAGGTCTCAGGAAAGTTACTCACTCAAGCGTGGCTAAACCGAACTTCCCGTTACACCAAGTCTCATTCAGGTAAACAAACTTCAAGTTGAATGATGTGATGGTTCTATTTGAAGAATTTATTTCCAAAACGCTATATATCCACACATTTTTCCACATTTGTGTTTTTTTCCATCAGAAATAATTGCTTATAAGGTACCTTCATGTATGTGTAAAATATTACTGCACTCAGATTCTGTTTAGTAGATTTTAGATGTGTATGAAAAAGTTTTTTGGGGGGCAAAAAACTATATATCCACACATTTTTCACATTTGTGTTTTTTTCCATCAGAAACTAGACATCCTTTGTTTATTACAATTAAATGTAGTAATATGAGATCTGTATGTAAAATATTTTTGTAATTTAGCTCTCATCCATTTGTACAGTTCTTTATAAAAAATGTAGCTATGTGTTACGTTTGACTGTGTTAAACCGTAGAATGAATGAGTATTCACTTCCTAAGGCTTCCACTAGATGTCAACAGTCTGTAGAACTTTGTCTGATGACTCTAATGTGAAGGTAGCAGTAGAATGTGAAGGTAGCAGTGCTACTTCCTTCTCTGAGAGGGAGGCAGATATATGGCATTTAGCGACAACAACAAAAAAAAGCATGATTTTTTTGTATCTTTGAAATGAAACAGTCAAAGTGATAGATTTTAAACAAATACATGTCTTTCAATTAACAACTTTCAATAGCATGACTAGATAGTGAAAAAACACACCAATCTCTTTCATAATTTCTTTTAAACAATAAAAGATAATTGACCAACATTTCTGAAAATTGATATATAGTGTTATGGAATGAAACAAATTTGTATTATTTCTTGACACTGAGTCAAATCCTTATCTGCGTCCCCTGCATAATACAGGAGACGCTCCTGTAAGTTCACCTCTAAAGCCTATAGCCAGGTGGAGTCGTTGCCATATCGGAATCGATACATTCCTCTCAAGTTCATTGGATTGGGATAGCTAGCAAAACTCTCCCATGGTGTCAGCTGTTTGGAGCTGTGTCGTGACGCTTTTGCGCACGCAGCAAGCCTGGACGCTATGGACTCTGTAGTCTATGTAAAACCGCTAGCACTGAGGGTAAAGAGGTAACGCTACTCTGTTTTACCTGGCTGGAGGGTGGCTGGACAGACAGCCAGACAGACAAAGAGAGAGAGAGCGAGAGAGAGAGACACACAGACAGAGAGAGAGCGAGGAGACACACAGAGAGAGAGAGAGAGAGAGAGAGAGAGAGAGAGAGAGAGAGAGAGAGAGAGAGAGAGAGAGAGAGAGAGAGAGAGAGAGAGAGAGAGAGAGAGAGAGAGAGAGAGAGAGAGAGAGAGAGAGAGAGAGAGATAATAAAAAATAGTTGTACTGGAAAGAGATAGTAACCACTAGTCATTGGCACTAAAGAAGTGTGTAAAGAACAATTCTTCTCTCATTCAACACCACCAATAAATAAAGTAAGATACTGTAGATGGCCTAAATAAGGAACATTACAATCTAGGTGGCTTTTGTTGAATTCACTTTGGTGAGTTAACTTACTGTGTATGGGTTCCTGCCGGGTCCTGGCCGTTCTGCCGCCCTAGGCGAGACAAAAACATTGCTGCCCTCCTCCCATCTCCGCAAAGCTAGAATAGCGCAAGTTAACAGAACGCCCGTCCGTGTGGTACCGTTTGTAAAACAGGCCGTTGGATTGGCTTTAATAGCCTAGGCCTGATTCCTGACAATAGTTTAAGACTAATCATTTTGACTACTTAAGATCTGCATATCAGCTACCCAAGTTTATCAGGGGTTATTTTGAGCCAATGTGTTGACATATCATCTAGTTTATCAGGGTTTATTTACATATCAGCTAGTTTATCATGGGCTATTTACATATCATCTAGTTTATCAGGGTTTATTTACATATCAGCTAGTTTATCAGGGGTTATTTACATAGCAGCTAGTTTATCAGGGGTTATTTTGAGCCAATGTGTTGACATATCATCTAGTTTATCAGGGTTTATTTACATATCAGCTAGTTTATCAGAGGCCATTTACATAGCAGCTAGTGTCACGTTCTGACCTTTATTTCCTTTGTTTTGTCTTTATTTAGTATGGTCAGGGCGTGAGTTGGGGTGGGCAATCTATGTTTGTATTTCTATGTTTTGCTATTTCTGTGTTTGGCCTGATATGGTTCTCAATCAGAGGCAGCTGTCAATCGTTGTCCCTGATTGGGAACCATATTTAGGTAGCCTGTTTTGTGTTGGGTTTTGTGGGTGGTTGTGTTCAGTCTTCGTGTGTCTGCACCAGATAGAACTGTTTCGGTTTCGTTTATGTTCACCTTTATTGTTTTGTATTTCTTAGTGTTCAGTCTATGTTTGATAATAAACGCGATGGACACTTACCACGCTGCGCATTGGTCCTCTGATCTTTCTAACTTCTCCTCCTCAGACGAGGAGGAAGACGACAGCCGTTACAGCTAGTTTATCAAGGTTTATTTACATAGCAGCTAGTTTATCAGGGTTTATTTACATAGCAGCTAGTTTATCAGGGGCTATTTACATAGCAGCTAGTTTATCAGGGTTTATTTACATAGCAGCTAGTTTATCAGGGTTTATTTACATAGCAGCTAGTTTATCAGGGTTTATTTACATAGCAGCTAGTTTATCAGGGGCTATTTACATAGCAGCTAGTTTATCAGGGGCTATTTACATATCAGCTAGTTTATCAGGGGCTATTTACATATCAGCTAGTTTATCAGGGGCTGTTTACATATCAGCTAGTTTATCAGGGGCTATTTACATAGCAGCTAGTTTATCAGGGGCTGTTTACATATCAGCTAGTTTATCAGGGTTTATTTACATAGCAGCTAGTTTATCAGGGTTTATTTACATAGCAGCTAGTTTATCAGGGGCTGTTTACATATCAGCTAGTTTATCAGGGGCTATTTACATAGCAGCTAGTTTATCAGGGGCTATTTACATATCAGCTAGTTTATCAGGGTTTATTTACATAGCAGCTAGTTTATCAGGGGCTATTTACTTAGCAGCTAGTTTATCAGGGGCTGTTTACATATCAGCTAGTTTATCAGGGTTTATTTACATAGCAGCTAGTTTATCAGGGTTTATTTACATAGCAGCTAGTTTATCAGGGTTTATTTACATAGCAGCTAGTTTATCAGGGTTTATTTACATAGCAGCTAGTTTATCAGGGTTTATTTACATAGCAGCTAGTTTATCAGGGTTTATTTACATAGCAGCTAGTTTATAAGGGTTTATTTACATAGCAGCTAGTTTATCAGGGGCTATTTACATAGCAGCTAGTTTATCAGGGTTTATTTACATAGCAGCTAGTTTATCAGGGTTTATTTACATAGCAGCTAGTTTATCAGGGTTTATTTACATAGCAGCTAGTTTATCAGGGTTTATTTACATATCAGCTAGTTTATCAGGGGCTGTTTACATATCAGCTAGTTTATCAGGGGTTATTTACATAGCAGCTAGTTTATCAGGGTTTATTTACATAGCAGCTAGTTTATCAGGGTTTATTTACATAGCAGCTAGTTTATCAGGGGCTGTTTACATATCAGCTAGTTTATCAGGGGTTATTTACATAGCAGCTAGTTTATCAGGGTTTATTTACATATCAGCTAATTTATCAGGGGCTATTTACATATCAGCTAGTTTATCAGGGGTTATTTACATAGCAGCTAGTTTATCAGGGGCTATTTACATAGCAGCTAGTTTATCAGGGGCTATTTACATAGCAGCTAGTTTATCAGGGGCTATTTACATAGCAGCTAGTTTATCAGGGTCTATTTACATAGCAGCTAGTTTATCAGGTGTTATTTACATAGCAGCTAGTTTATCAGGGTTTATTTACATAGCAGCTAGTTTATCAGGGGCTATTTACATATCAGCTAGTTTATCAGGGTTTATTTACATAGCAGCTAGTTTATCAGGGGCTATTTACATAGCAGCTAGTTTATCAGGGGCTATTTACATAGCAGCTAGTTTATCAGGGGCTGTTTACATAGCAGCTAGTTTATCAGGGGCTATTTACATAGCAGCTAGTTTATCAGGGTTTATTTACATAGCAGCTAGTTTATCAGGGTTTATTTACATAGCAGCTAGTTTATCAGGGGCTGTTTACATAGCAGCTAGTTTATCAGGGGCTATTTACATAGCAGCTAGTTTATCAGGGTTTATTTACATATCAGCTAGTTTATCAGGGTTTATTTACATAGCAGCTAGTTTATCAGGGGTTATTTACATAGCAGCTAGTTTATCAGGGGCTATTTACATATCAGCTAGTTTATCAGGGGCTATTTACATAGCAGCTAGTTTATCAGGGTTTATTTACATAGCAGCTAGTTTATCAGGGTTTATTTACATAGCAGCTAGTTTATCAGGGTTTATTTAAATAGCAGCTAGTTTATCAGGGTTTATTTACATAGCAGCTAGTTTATCAGGGTTTATTTACATAGCAGCTAGTTTATCAGGGTTTATTTACATAGCAGCTAGTTTATCAGGGTTTATTTACATAGCAGCTAGTTTATCAGGGGCTATTTACATAGCAGCTAGTTTATCAGGGTTTATTTACATAGCAGCTAGTTTATCAGGGTTTATTTACATAGCAGCTAGTTTATCAGGGTTTATTTACATAGCAGCTAGTTTATCAGGGTTTATTTACATATCAGCTAGTTTATCAGGGGCTGTTTACATATCAGCTAGTTTATCAGGGGTTATTTACATAGCAGCTAGTTTATCAGGGTTTATTTACATAGCAGCTAGTTTATCAGGGGCTGTTTACATATCAGCTAGTTTATCAGGGGTTATTTACATAGCAGCTAGTTTATCAGGGTTTATTTACATAGCAGCTAGTTTATCAGGGTTTATTTACATAGCAGCTAGTTTATCAGGGGCTGTTTACATAGCAGCTAATTTATCAGGGGCTATTTACATATCAGCTAGTTTATCAGGGGTTATTTACATATCAGCTAGTTTATCAGGGGCTGTTTACATAGCAGCTAGTTTATCAGGGGCTGTTTACATAGCAGCTAGTTTATCAGGGGCTATTTACATAGCAGCTAGTTTATCAGGGGTTATTTACATATCAGCTAGTTTATCAGGGGCTGTTTACATAGCAGCTAGTTTATCAGGGGCTGTTTACATAGCAGCTAGTTTATCAGGGGCTATTTACATAGCAGCTAGTTTATCAGGGGCTGTTTACATAGCAGCTAGTTTATCAGGGGCTATTTACATAGCAGCTAGTTTATCAGGGGCTATTTACATAGCAGCTAGTTTATCAGGGGCTATTTACATAGCAGCTAGTTTATCAGGGGTTATTTACATAGCAGCTAGTTTATCAGGGTTTATTTACATAGCAGCTAGTTTATCAGGGGCTATTTACATATCAGCTAGTTTATCAGGGTTTATTTACATAGCAGCTAGTTTATCAGGGGCTATTTACATATCAGCTAGTTTATCAGGGGCTATTTACATAGCAGCTAGTTTATCAGGGGCTATTTACATAGCAGCTAGTTTATCAGGGGCTATTTACATAGCAGCTAGTTTATCAGGGTTTATTTACATAGCAGCTAATTTATCAGGGGCTGTTTACATATCAGCTAGTTTATCAGGGGCTGTTTACATATCAGCTAGTTTATCAGGGGCTATTTACATAGCAGCTAGTTTATCAGGGGCTATTTACATAGCAGCTAGTTTATCAGGGGCCATTTACATAGCAGCTAGTTTATCAGGGGCTATTTACATAGCAGCTAGTTTATCAGGGGCTATTTACATAGCAGCTAGTTTATCAGGGGCTATTTACATATCAGCTAGTTTATCAGGGGCTATTTACATGTCAGCTAGTTTATCAGGGGCTATTTACATAGCAGCTAGTTTTTCAGGGGCTGTTTACATAGCAGCTAGTTTATCAGGGGCTGTTTACATATCAGCTAGTTTATCAGGGTTTATTTACATAGCAGCTAGTTTATCAGGGTTTATTTACATAGCAGCTAGTTTATCAGGGTTTATTTACATAGCAGCTAGTTTATCAGGGTTTATTTACATAGCAGCTAGTTTATCAGGGTTTATTTACATAGCAGCTAGTTTATCAGGGTTTATTTACATAGCAGCTAGTTTATAAGGGTTTATTTACATAGCAGCTAGTTTATCAGGGGCTATTTACATAGCAGCTAGTTTATCAGGGTTTATTTACATAGCAGCTAGTTTATCAGGGTTTATTTACATAGCAGCTAGTTTATCAGGGTTTATTTACATAGCAGCTAGTTTATCAGGGTTTATTTACATATCAGCTAGTTTATCAGGGGCTGTTTACATATCAGCTAGTTTATCAGGGGTTATTTACATAGCAGCTAGTTTATCAGGGTTTATTTACATAGCAGCTAGTTTATCAGGGTTTATTTACATAGCAGCTAGTTTATCAGGGGCTGTTTACATATCAGCTAGTTTATCAGGGGTTATTTACATAGCAGCTAGTTTATCAGGGTTTATTTACATATCAGCTAATTTATCAGGGGCTATTTACATATCAGCTAGTTTATCAGGGGTTATTTACATAGCAGCTAGTTTATCAGGGGCTATTTACATAGCAGCTAGTTTATCAGGGGCTATTTACATAGCAGCTAGTTTATCAGGGGCTATTTACATAGCAGCTAGTTTATCAGGGTCTATTTACATAGCAGCTAGTTTATCAGGGGTTATTTACATAGCAGCTAGTTTATCAGGGTTTATTTACATAGCAGCTAGTTTATCAGGGGCTATTTACATATCAGCTAGTTTATCAGGGTTTATTTACATAGCAGCTAGTTTATCAGGGGCTATTTACATATCAGCTAGTTTATCAGGGGCTATTTACATAGCAGCTAGTTTATCAGGGGCTGTTTACATAGCAGCTAGTTTATCAGGGGCTATTTACATAGCAGCTAGTTTATCAGGGTTTATTTACATAGCAGCTAGTTTATCAGGGTTTATTTACATAGCAGCTAGTTTATCAGGGGCTGTTTACATAGCAGCTAGTTTATCAGGGGCTATTTACATAGCAGCTAGTTTATCAGGGTTTATTTACATATCAGCTAGTTTATCAGGGTTTATTTACATAGCAGCTAGTTTATCAGGGGTTATTTACATAGCAGCTAGTTTATCAGGGGCTATTTACATATCAGCTAGTTTATCAGGGGCTATTTACATAGCAGCTAGTTTATCAGGGTTTATTTACATAGCAGCTAGTTTATCAGGGTTTATTTACATAGCAGCTAGTTTATCAGGGTTTATTTACATAGCAGCTAGTTTATCAGGGTTTATTTACATAGCAGCTAGTTTATCAGGGTTTATTTACATAGCAGCTAGTTTATCAGGGTTTATTTACATAGCAGCTAGTTTATCAGGGTTTATTTACATAGCAGCTAGTTTATCAGGGGCTATTTACATAGCAGCTAGTTTATCAGGGTTTATTTACATAGCAGCTAGTTTATCAGGGTTTATTTACATAGCAGCTAGTTTATCAGGGTTTATTTACATAGCAGCTAGTTTATCAGGGTTTATTTACATATCAGCTAGTTTATCAGGGGCTGTTTACATATCAGCTAGTTTATCAGGGGTTATTTACATAGCAGCTAGTTTATCAGGGTTTATTTACATAGCAGCTAGTTTATCAGGGGCTGTTTACATATCAGCTAGTTTATCAGGGGTTATTTACATAGCAGCTAGTTTATCAGGGTTTATTTACATAGCAGCTAGTTTATCAGGGTTTATTTACATAGCAGCTAGTTTATCAGGGGCTGTTTACATAGCAGCTAATTTATCAGGGGCTATTTACATATCAGCTAGTTTATCAGGGGTTATTTACATATCAGCTAGTTTATCAGGGGCTGTTTACATAGCAGCTAGTTTATCAGGGGCTGTTTACATAGCAGCTAGTTTATCAGGGGCTATTTACATAGCAGCTAGTTTATCAGGGGTTATTTACATATCAGCTAGTTTATCAGGGGCTGTTTACATAGCAGCTAGTTTATCAGGGGCTGTTTACATAGCAGCTAGTTTATCAGGGGCTATTTACATAGCAGCTAGTTTATCAGGGGCTGTTTACATAGCAGCTAGTTTATCAGGGGCTATTTACATAGCAGCTAGTTTATCAGGGGCTATTTACATAGCAGCTAGTTTATCAGGGGCTATTTACATAGCAGCTAGTTTATCAGGGGTTATTTACATAGCAGCTAGTTTATCAGGGTTTATTTACATAGCAGCTAGTTTATCAGGGGCTATTTACATATCAGCTAGTTTATCAGGGTTTATTTACATAGCAGCTAGTTTATCAGGGGCTATTTACATATCAGCTAGTTTATCAGGGGCTATTTACATAGCAGCTAGTTTATCAGGGGCTATTTACATAGCAGCTAGTTTATCAGGGGCTATTTACATAGCAGCTAGTTTATCAGGGTTTATTTACATAGCAGCTAGTTTATCAGGGGCTGTTTACATATCAGCTAGTTTATCAGGGGCTGTTTACATATCAGCTAGTTTATCAGGGGCTATTTACATAGCAGCTAGTTTATCAGGGGCCATTTACATAGCAGCTAGTTTATCAGGGGCTATTTACATAGCAGCTAGTTTATCAGGGGCTATTTACATAGCAGCTAGTTTATCAGGGTTTATTTACATAGCAGCTAGTTTATCAGGGGCTATTTACATAGCAGCTAGTTTATCAGGGGCTATTTACATAGCAGCTAGTTTATCAGGGGCTATTTACATAGCAGCTAGTTTTTCAGGGGCTGTTTACATAGCAGCTAGTTTATCAGGGGCTGTTTACATAGCAGCTAGTTTATCAGGGCTTATTTACATAGCAGCTAGTTTATCAGGGTTTATTTACATAGCAGCTAGTTTATCAGGGGCTGTTTACATATCAGCTAGTTTATCAGGGGCTATTTACATAGCAGCTAGTTTATCAGGGCTTATTTACATAGCAGCTAGTTTATCAGGGTTTATTTACATAGCAGCTAGTTTATCAGGGGCTGTTTACATATCAGCTAGTTTATCAGGGGTTATTTACATAGCAGCTAGTTTATCAGGGTTTATTTACATAGCAGCTAGTTTATCAGGGGCTATTTACATAGCAGCTAGTTTATCAGGGGCTATTTACATAGCAGCTAGTTTATCAGGGGCTATTTACATAGCAGCTAGTTTTTCAGGGGCTGTTTACATAGCAGCTAGTTTATCAGGGGCTGTTTACATAGCAGCTAGTTTATCAGGGCTTATTTACATAGCAGCTAGTTTATCAGGGGCTGTTTACATAGCAGCTAGTTTATCAGGGGCTGTTTACATAGCAGCTAGTTTATCAGGGGCTGTTTACATAGCAGCTAGTTTATCAGGGGCTGTTTACATAGCAGCTAGTTTATCAGGGGCTGTTTACATAGCAGCTAGTTTATCAGGGGCTGTTTACATAGCAGCTAGTTTATCAGGGGCTATTTACATATCATCTAGTTTATCAGGGGCTGTTTACATAGCAGCTAGTTTATCAGGGGCTATTTACATATCAGCTAGTTTATCAGGGGCTATTTACATAGCAGCTAGTTTATCAGGGGCCATTTACATAGCAGCTAGTTTATCAGGGGCTATTTACATAGCAGCTAGTTTATCAGGGGCTATTTACATAGCAGCTAGTTCATCAGGGGCCATTTACATAGCAGCTAGTTTATCAGGGGCTATTTACATAGCAGCTAGTTTATCAGGGGCTGTTTACATATCAGCTAGTTTATCAGGGGCTATTTACATAGCAGCTAGTTTATCAGGGTTTATTTACATAGCAGCTAGTTTATCAGGGGCTATTTACATAGCAGCTAGTTTATCAGGGGCTGTTTACATAGCAGCTAGTTTATCAGGGTTTATTTACATAGCAGCTAGTTTATCAGGGTTTATTTACATAGCAGCTAGTTTATCAGGGGCTATTTACATATCAGCTAGTTTATCAGGGGCTGTTTACATAGCAGCTAGTTTATCAGGGGTTATTTACATAGCAGCTAGTTTATCAGGGGTTATTTACATAGCAGCTAGTTTATCAGGGGTTATTTACATAGCAGCTAGTTTATCAGGGTTTATTTACATAGCAGCTAGTTTATCAGGGTTTATTTACATAGCAGCTAGTTTATCAGGGTTTATTTACATAGCAGCTAGTTTATCAGGGGCTATTTACATAGCAGCTAGTTTATCAGGGTTTATTTACACAGCAGCTAGTTTATCAGGGTTTATTTACATATCAGCTAGTTTATCAGGGTTTATTTACATAGCAGCTAGTTTATCAGGGTTTATTTACATAGCAGCTAGTTTATCAGGGGCTGTTTACATAGCAGCTAGTTTATCAGGGTTTATTTACATAGCAGCTAGTTTATCAGGGGCTGTTTACATAGCAGCTAGTTTATCAGGGGCTATTTACATATCAGCTAGTTTATCAGGGTTTATTTACATAGCAGCTAGTTTATCAGGGGCTGTTTACATAGCAGCTAGTTTATCAGGGGCTGTTTACATAGCAGCTAGTTTATCAGGGGCTATTTACATATCAGCTAGTTTATCAGGGTTTACTTACATAGCAGCTAGTTTATCAGGGGCTGTTTACATAGCAGCTATTTTATCAGGGGCTATTTACATATCAGCTAGTTTATCAGGGGCTATTTACATATCAGCTAGTTTATCAGGGGCCATTTACATAGCAGCTAGTTTATCAGGGGCTATTTACATAGCAGCTAGTTTATCAGGGGCCAGTTACATATCAGCTAGTTTATCAGGGGCTATTTACATAGCAGCTAGTTTATCAGGGGCTATTTACATATCAGCTAGTTTATCAGGGGCTATTTACATAGCAGCTAGTTTATCAGGGGCTATTTACATATCAGCTAGTTTATCAGGGGCTATTTACATAGCAGCTAGTTTATCAGGGGCTATTTACATATCAGCTAGTTTATCAGGGGCTATTTACATAGCAGCTAGTTTATCAGGGGCTATTTACATATCAGCTAGTTTATCAGGGGCTATTTACATAGCAGCTAGTTTATCAGGGGCTATTTACATAGCAGCTAGTTTATCAGGGGCTATTTACATATCAGCTAGTTTATCAGGGGCTGTTTACATAGCAGCTAGTTTATCAGGGGCTATTTACATAGCAGCTAGTTTATCAGGGGCTGTTTACATAGCAGCTAGTTTATCAGGGGCTGTTTACATATCAGCTAGTTTATCAGGGGCTGTTTACATAGCAGCTAGTTTATCAGGGGCTATTTACATAGCAGCTAGTTTATCAGGGGCTGTTTACATAGCAGCTAGTTTATCAGGGGCTGTTTACATATCAGCTAGTTTATCAGGGGCTGTTTACATAGCAGCTAGTTTATCAGGGTTTATTTACATAGCAGCTAGTTTATCAGGGGTTATTTACATATCAGCTAGTTTATCAGGGGCCATTTACATAGCAGCTAGTTTATCAGGGGCTGTTTACATAGCAGCTAGTTTATCAGGGGTTATTTACATATCAGCTAGTTTATCAGGGGCCATTTACATATCAGCTAGTTTATCAGGGGCTGTTTACATAGCAGCTAGTTTATCAGGGTTTATTTACATAGCAGCTAGTTTATCAGGGGCTGTTTACATAGCAGCTAGTTTATCAGGGGCCATTTACATAGCAGCTAGTTTATCAGGGTTTACTTACATAGCAGCTAGTTTATCAGGGGCTGTTTACATAGCAGCTAGTTTATCAGGGGCTATTTACATATCAGCTAGTTTATCAGGGGCTATTTACATATCAGCTAGTTTATCAGGGGCCATTTACATAGCAGCTAGTTTATCAGGGGCTATTTACATAGCAGCTAGTTTATCAGGGGCTATTTACATATCAGCTAGTTTATCAGGGTTTATTTACATATCAGCTAGTTTATCAGGGGCTGTTTACATAGCAGCTAGTTTATCAGGGGCTATTTACATAGCAGCTAGTTTATCAGGGGCTATTTACATATCAGCTAGTTTATCAGGGGCTATTTACATATCAGCTAGTTTATCAGGGTTTATTTACATATCAGCTAGTTTATCAGGGGCTATTTACATATCAGCTAGTTTATCAGGGTTTATTTACATATCAGCTAGTTTATCAGGGGCTATTTACATATCAGCTAGTTTATCAGGGTTTATTTACATAGCAGCTAGTTTATCAGGGGCTATTTACATAGCAGCTAGTTTATCAGGGGCTGTTTACATAGCAGCTAGTTTATCAGGGGCTATTTACATAGCAGCTAGTTTATCAGGGGCTATTTACATATCAGCTAGTTTATCAGGGGCTGTTTACATATCAGCTAGTTTATCAGGGTTTATTTACATATCAGCTAGTTTATCAGGGGCTATTTACATATCAGCTAGTTTATCAGGGGCTATTTACATAGCAGCTAGTTTATCAGGGGCCATTTACATAGCAGCTAGTTTATCAGGGGCTGTTTACATAGCAGCTAGTTTATCAGGGGCTATTTACATAGCAGCTAGTTTATCAGGGGCTATTTACATAGCAGCTAGTTTATCAGGGGCTATTTACATAGCAGCTAGTTTATCAGGGGCCATTTACATAGCAGCTAGTTTATCAGGGGCTGTTTACATATCAGCTAGTTTATCAGGGGCTGTTTACATAGCAGCTAGTTTATCAGGGGCTATTTACATAGCAGCTAGTTTATCAGGGTTTATTTACATAGCAGCTAGTTTATCAGGGGCTATTTACATAGCAGCTAGTTTATCAGGGTTTATTTACATAGCAAATAGTTTATAGGGTTATTTACATAGCAGCTAGTTTATCAGGGGCTGTTTACATAGCAGCTAGTTTATCAGGGGCTGTTTACATAGCAGCTAGTTTATCAGGGGCTATTTACATAGCAGCTAGTTTATCAGGGGCTATTTACATAGCAGCTAGTTTATCAGGGGCTATTTACATAGCAGCTAGTTTATCAGGGGCTGTTTACATAGCAGCTAGTTTATCAGGGGCTATTTACATAGCAGCTAGTTTATCAGGGGCTATTTACATAGCAGCTAGTTTATCAGGGGCTATTTACATAGCAGCTAGTTTATCAGGGTTTATTTACATAGCAGCTAGTTTATCAGGGGCTATTTACATAGCAGCTAGTTTATCAGGGTTTATTTACATAGCAAATAGTTTATCAGGGTTTATTTACATAGCAGCTAGTTTATCAGGGGCTGTTTACATAGCAGCTAGCTTATCAGGGGCTGTTTACATAGCAGCTAGTTTATCAGGGGGCTATTTACATATCAGCTAGTTTATCAGGGTTTATTTACATAGCAGCTAGTTTATCAGGGGCTATTTACATATCAGCTAGTTTATCAGGGTTTATTTACATAGCAGCTAGTTTATCAGGGTTTATTTACATAGCAGCTAGTTTATCAGGGGCTGTTTACATAGCAGCTAGTTTATCAGGGGCTGTTTACATAGCAGCTAGTTTATCAGGGGCTATTTACATAGCAGCTAGTTTATCAGGGGCTATTTACATATCAGCTAGTTTATCAGGGGCTGTTTACATATCAGCTAGTTTATCAGGGTTTATTTACATATCAGCTAGTTTATCAGGGGCTATTTACATATCAGCTAGTTTATCAGGGGCTATTTACATAGCAGCTAGTTTATCAGGGGCCATTTACATAGCAGCTAGTTTATCAGGGGCTGTTTACATAGCAGCTAGTTTATCAGGGGCTATTTACATAGCAGCTAGTTTATCAGGGGCTATTTACATAGCAGCTAGTTTATCAGGGGCTATTTACATAGCAGCTAGTTTATCAGGGGCCATTTACATAGCAGCTAGTTTATCAGGGGCTGTTTACATATCAGCTAGTTTATCAGGGGCTGTTTACATAGCAGCTAGTTTATCAGGGGCTATTTACATAGCAGCTAGTTTATCAGGGTTTATTTACATAGCAGCTAGTTTATCAGGGGCTATTTACATAGCAGCTAGTTTATCAGGGTTTATTTACATAGCAAATAGTTTATCAGGGTTTATTTACATAGCAGCTAGTTTATCAGGGGCTGTTTACATAGCAGCTAGTTTATCAGGGGCTGTTTACATAGCAGCTAGTTTATCAGGGGCTATTTACATAGCAGCTAGTTTATCAGGGGCTATTTACATAGCAGCTAGTTTATCAGGGGCTATTTACATAGCAGCTAGTTTATCAGGGGCTGTTTACATAGCAGCTAGTTTATCAGGGGCTATTTACATAGCAGCTAGTTTATCAGGGGCTATTTACATAGCAGCTAGTTTATCAGGGGCTATTTACATAGCAGCTAGTTTATCAGGGTTTATTTACATAGCAGCTAGTTTATCAGGGGCTATTTACATAGCAGCTAGTTTATCAGGGTTTATTTACATAGCAAATAGTTTATCAGGGTTTATTTACATAGCAGCTAGTTTATCAGGGGCTGTTTACATAGCAGCTAGCTTATCAGGGGCTGTTTACATAGCAGCTAGTTTATCAGGGGCTATTTACATATCAGCTAGTTTATCAGGGTTTATTTACATAGCAGCTAGTTTATCAGGGGCTATTTACATATCAGCTAGTTTATCAGGGTTTATTTACATAGCAGCTAGTTTATCAGGGTTTATTTACATAGCAGCTAGTTTATCAGGGGCTGTTTACATAGCAGCTAGTTTATCAGGGGATGTTTACATATCAGCTAGTTTATCAGGGGTTATTTACATAGCAGCTAGTTTATCAGGGTTTATTTACATAGCAAATAGTTTATCAGGGGCTGTTTACATAGCAGCTAGTTTATCAGGGTTTATTTACATAGCAGCTAGTTTATCAGGGTTTATTTACATAGCAAATAGTTTATCAGGGGCTGTTTACATAGCAGCTAGTTTATCAGGGTTTATTTACATAGCAGCTAGTTTATCAGGGTTTATTTACATAGCAGCTAGTTTATCAGGGGCTGTTTACATAGCAGCTAGTTTATCAGGGGCTGTTTACATAGCAGCTAGTTTATCAGGGGCTATTTACATAGCAGCTAGTTTATCAGGGGCTGTTTACATAGCAGCTAGTTTATCAGGGGCTATTTACATAGCAGCTAGTTTATCAGGGTTTATTTACATAGCAGCTAGTTTATCAGGGGCTATTTACATAGCAGCTAGTTTATCAGGGGCTGTTTACATAGCAGCTAGTTTATCAGGGGCTATTTACATAGCAGCTAGTTTATCAGGGGCTGTTTACATAGCAGCTAGTTTATCAGGGGCTATTTACATAGCAGCTAGTTTATCAGGGGCTATTTACATAGCAGCTAGTTTATCAGGGGCTATTTACATATCAGCTAGTTTATCAGGGGCTGTTTACATATCAGCTAGTTGATCAGGGGTTATTTACATAGCAGCTAGTTTATCAGGGGCTATTTACATATCAGCTAGTTTATCAGGGGCTATTTACATATCAGCTAGTTTATCAGGGGCTATTTACATAGCAGCTAGTTTATCAGGGTTTATTTACATAGCAGCTAGTTTATCAGGGGCTGTTTACATAGCAGCTAGTTTATCAGGGGCTATTTACATAGCAGCTAGTATTATCAGGGGCTGTTTACATAGCAGCTAGTTTATCAGGGGCTATTTACATAGCAGCTAGTTTATCAGGGGCTGTTTACATAGCAGCTAGTTTATCAGGGGCTATTTACATAGCAGCTAGTTTATCAGGGGCTATTTACATAGCAGCTAGTTTATCAGGGGCTATTTACATAGCAGCTAGTTTATCAGGGGCTGTTTACATAGCAGCTAGTTTATCAGGGGCTATTTACATATCAGCTAGTTTATCAGGGGCTATTTACATAGCAGCTAGTTTATCAGGGGCTATTTACATAGCAGCTAGTTTATCAGGGGCTATTTACATAGCAGCTAGTTTATCAGGGGCTGTTTACATAGCAGCTAGTTTATCAGGGGCTATTTACATAGCAGCTAGTTTATCAGGAGCTATTTACATAGCAGCTAGTTTATCAGGGGCTGTTTACATAGCAGCTAGTTTATCAGGGGCTATTTACATAGCAGCTAGTTTATCAGGGGCTATTTACATAGCAGCTAGTTTATCAGGGGCTATTTACATAGCAGCTAGTTTATCAGGGTTTATTTACATATCAGCTAGTTTATCAGGGGCTGTTTACATATCAGCTAGTTTATCAGGGGCTGTTTACATATCAGCTAGTTTATCAGGGTTTATTTACATAGCAGCTAGTTTATCAGGGGCTATTTACATATCAGCTAGTTTATCAGGGTTTATTTACATAGCAGCTAGTTTATCAGGGTTTATTTACATAGCAGCTAGTTTATCAGGGGTTATTTACATAGCAAATAGTTTATCAGGGGCTGTTTACATAGCAGCTAGTTTATCAGGGGCTATTTACATATCAGCTAGTTTATCAGGGTTTATTTACATAGCAGCTAGTTTATCAGGGGCTATTTACATAGCAGCTAGTTTATCAGGGTTTATTTACATAGCAGCTAGTTTATCAGGGTTTATTTACATAGCAGCTAGTTTATCAGGGGCTATTTACATATCAGCTAGTTTATCAGGGGCTGTTTACATAGCAGCTAGTTTATCAGGGGCTGTTTACATAGCAGCTAGTTTTTCAGGGTTTATTTACATAGCAGCTAGTTTATCAGGGGCTGTTTACATTGCAGCTAGTTTATCAGGGGCTATTTACATAGCAGCTAGTTTATCAGGGGTTATTTACATAGCAGCTAGTTTTTCAGGGGCTGTTTACATAGCAGCTAGTTTATCAGGGGCTATTTACATAGCAGCTAGTTTATCAGGGGCTGTTTACATAGCAGCTAGTTTATCAGGGTTTATTTACATAGCAGCTAGTTTATCAGGGTTTATTTACATAGCAGCTAGTTTTTCAGGGGCTGTTTACATAGCAGCTAGTTTATCAGGGTTTATTTACATAGCAGCTAGTTTTTCAGGGGCTGTTTACATAGCAGCTAGTTTATCAGGGGCTGTTTACATAGCAGCTAGTTTATCAGGGGCTGTTTACATAGCAGCTAGTTTTTCAGGGGCTGTTTACATAGCAGCTAGTTTATCAGGGTTTATTTACATAGCAGCTAGTTTTTCAGGGGCTGTTTACATAGCAGCTAGTTTATCAGGGGCTATTTACATATCAGCTAGTTTATCAGGGGCTATTTACATACCAGCTAGTTTATCAGGGGCTATTTACATATCAGCTAGTTTATCAGGGGCTGTTTACATAGCAGCTAGTTTATCAGGGTTTATTTACATAGCAGCTAGTTTATCAGGGTTTATTTACATATCAGCTAGTTTATCAGGGGCTATTTACATATCAGCTAGTTTATCAGGGGCTGTTTACATATCAGCTAGTTTATCAGGGGCTGTTTACATAGCAGCTAGTTTATCAGGGGCTGTTTACATAGCAGCTAGTTTATCAGGGGCTATTTACATAGCAGCTAGTTTATCAGGGTTTATTTACATAGCAGCTAGTTTATCAGGGGCTATTTACATATCAGCTAGTTTATCAGGGGCTGTTTACATAGCAGCTAGTTTATCAGGGTTTATTTACATAGCAGCTAGTTTATCAGGGGCTATTTACATAGCAGCTAGTTTATCAGGGTTTATTTACATAGCAGCGAGTTTATCAGGGGCTATTTACATAGCAGCTAGTTTATCAGGGGCTATTTACATATCAGCTAGTTTATCAGGGGCTATTTACATATCAGCTAGTTTATCAGGGGCTATTTACATAGCAGCTAGTTTATCAGGGGCTATTTACATAGCAGCTAGTTTATCAGGGGTTATTTACATATCAGCTAGTTTATCAGGGGCTATTTACATAGCAGCTAGTTTATCAGGGTTTATTTACATAGCAGCTAGTTTATCAGGGGCTATTTACATATCAGCTAGTTTATCAGGGTTTATTTACATAGCAGCTAGTTTATCAGGGGCTATTTACATAGCAGCTAGTTTATCAGGGGCTGTTTACATAGCAGCTAGTTTATCAGGGGCTATTTACATAGCAGCTAGTTTATCAGGGGCTATTTACATATCAGCTAGTTTATCAGGGGCTGTTTACATATCAGCTAGTTTATCAGGGTTTATTTACATAGCAGCTAGTTTTTCAGGGGCTGTTTACATAGCAGCTAGTTTATCAGGGTTTATTTACATAGCAGCTAGTTTTTCAGGGGCTGTTTACATAGCAGCTAGTTTATCAGGGGCTGTTTACATAGCAGCTAGTTTATCAGGGGCTGTTTACATAGCAGCTAGTTTTTCAGGGGCTGTTTACATAGCAGCTAGTTTATCAGGGTTTATTTACATAGCAGCTAGTTTTTCAGGGGCTGTTTACATAGCAGCTAGTTTATCAGGGGCTATTTACATATCAGCTAGTTTATCAGGGGCTATTTACATACCAGCTAGTTTATCAGGGGCTATTTACATATCAGCTAGTTTATCAGGGGCTGTTTACATAGCAGCTAGTTTATCAGGGTTTATTTACATAGCAGCTAGTTTATCAGGGTTTATTTACATATCAGCTAGTTTATCAGGGGCTATTTACATATCAGCTAGTTTATCAGGGGCTGTTTACATATCAGCTAGTTTATCAGGGGCTGTTTACATAGCAGCTAGTTTATCAGGGGCTGTTTACATAGCAGCTAGTTTATCAGGGGCTATTTACATAGCAGCTAGTTTATCAGGGTTTATTTACATAGCAGCTAGTTTATCAGGGGCTATTTACATATCAGCTAGTTTATCAGGGGCTGTTTACATAGCAGCTAGTTTATCAGGGTTTATTTACATAGCAGCTAGTTTATCAGGGGCTATTTACATAGCAGCTAGTTTATCAGGGTTTATTTACATAGCAGCGAGTTTATCAGGGGCTATTTACATAGCAGCTAGTTTATCAGGGGCTATTTACATATCAGCTAGTTTATCAGGGGCTATTTACATATCAGCTAGTTTATCAGGGGCTATTTACATAGCAGCTAGTTTATCAGGGGCTATTTACATAGCAGCTAGTTTATCAGGGGTTATTTACATATCAGCTAGTTTATCAGGGGCTATTTACATAGCAGCTAGTTTATCAGGGTTTATTTACATAGCAGCTAGTTTATCAGGGGCTATTTACATATCAGCTAGTTTATCAGGGTTTATTTACATAGCAGCTAGTTTATCAGGGGCTATTTACATAGCAGCTAGTTTATCAGGGGCTGTTTACATAGCAGCTAGTTTATCAGGGGCTATTTACATAGCAGCTAGTTTATCAGGGGCTATTTACATATCAGCTAGTTTATCAGGGGCTGTTTACATATCAGCTAGTTTATCAGGGTTTATTTACATATCAGCTAGTTTATCAGGGGCTATTTACATATCAGCTAGTTTATCAGGGGCTATTTACATAGCAGCTAGTTTATCAGGGGCCATTTACATAGCAGCTAGTTTATCAGGGGCTGTTTACATAGCAGCTAGTTTATCAGGGGCTATTTACATAGCAGCTAGTTTATCAGGGGCTATTTACATAGCAGCTAGTTTATCAGGGGCTATTTACATAGCAGCTAGTTTATCAGGGGCCATTTACATAGCAGCTAGTTTATCAGGGGCTGTTTACATATCAGCTAGTTTATCAGGGGCTGTTTACATAGCAGCTAGTTTATCAGGGGCTGTTTACATAGCAGCTAGTTTATCAGGGGTTATTTACATAGCAGCTAGTTTATCAGGGGCTATTTACATAGCAGCTAGTTTATCAGGGGCTATTTACATAGCAGCTAGTTTATCAGGGGTTATTTACATAGCAGCTAGTTTATCAGGGTTTATTTACATAGCAGCTAGTTTATCAGGGGCTATTTACATAGCAGCTAGTTTATCAGGGTTTATTTACATAGCAAATAGTTTATCAGGGTTTATTTACATAGCAGCTAGTTTATCAGGGGCTGTTTACATAGCAGCTAGTTTATCAGGGGCTGTTTACATATCAGCTAGTTTATCAGGGGCTATTTACATAGCAGCTAGTTTATCAGGGGCTATTTACATAGCAGCTAGTTTATCAGGGGCTATTTACATAGCAGCTAGTTTATCAGGGGCTGTTTACATAGCAGCTAGTTTATCAGGGGCTATTTACATAGCAGCTAGTTTATCAGGGGCTATTTACATAGCAGCTAGTTTATCAGGGGCTATTTACATAGCAGCTAGTTTATCAGGGTTTATTTACATAGCAGCTAGTTTATCAGGGGCTATTTACATAGCAGCTAGTTTATCAGGGTTTATTTACATAGCAAATAGTTTATCAGGGTTTATTTACATAGCAGCTAGTTTATCAGGGGCTGTTTACATAGCAGCTAGCTTATCAGGGGCTGTTTACATAGCAGCTAGTTTATCAGGGGCTATTTACATATCAGCTAGTTTATCAGGGTTTATTTACATAGCAGCTAGTTTATCAGGGGCTATTTACATATCAGCTAGTTTATCAGGGTTTATTTACATAGCAGCTAGTTTATCAGGGTTTATTTACATAGCAGCTAGTTTATCAGGGGCTGTTTACATAGCAGCTAGTTTATCAGGGGCTGTTTACATATCAGCTAGTTTATCAGGGGTTATTTACATAGCAGCTAGTTTATCAGGGTTTATTTACATAGCAAATAGTTTATCAGGGGCTGTTTACATAGCAGCTAGTTTATCAGGGTTTATTTACATAGCAGCTAGTTTATCAGGGTTTATTTACATAGCAAATAGTTTATCAGGGGCTGTTTACATAGCAGCTAGTTTATCAGGGTTTATTTACATAGCAGCTAGTTTATCAGGGTTTATTTACATAGCAGCTAGTTTATCAGGGGCTGTTTACATAGCAGCTAGTTTATCAGGGGCTGTTTACATAGCAGCTAGTTTATCAGGGGCTATTTACATAGCAGCTAGTTTATCAGGGGCTGTTTACATAGCAGCTAGTTTATCAGGGGTTATTTACATAGCAGCTAGTTTATCAGGGTTTATTTACATAGCAGCTAGTTTATCAGGGGCTATTTACATAGCAGCTAGTTTATCAGGGGCTGTTTACATAGCAGCTAGTTTATCAGGGGCTATTTACATAGCAGCTAGTTTATCAGGGGCTGTTTACATAGCAGCTAGTTTATCAGGGGCTATTTACATAGCAGCTAGTTTATCAGGGGCTATTTACATAGCAGCTAGTTTATCAGGGGCTATTTACATATCAGCTAGTTTATCAGGGGCTGTTTACATATCAGCTAGTTGATCAGGGGTTATTTACATAGCAGCTAGTTTATCAGGGGCTATTTACATATCAGCTAGTTTATCAGGGGCTATTTACATATCAGCTAGTTTATCAGGGGCTATTTACATAGCAGCTAGTTTATCAGGGTTTATTTACATAGCAGCTAGTTTATCAGGGGCTGTTTACATAGCAGCTAGTTTATCAGGGGCTATTTACATAGCAGCTAGTTTATCAGGGGCTGTTTACATAGCAGCTAGTTTATCAGGGGCTATTTACATAGCAGCTAGTTTATCAGGGGCTGTTTACATAGCAGCTAGTTTATCAGGGGCTATTTACATAGCAGCTAGTTTATCAGGGGCTATTTACATAGCAGCTAGTTTATCAGGGGCTATTTACATAGCAGCTAGTTTATCAGGGGCTGTTTACATAGCAGCTAGTTTATCAGGGGCTATTTACATATCAGCTAGTTTATCAGGGGCTATTTACATAGCAGCTAGTTTATCAGGGGCTATTTACATAGCAGCTAGTTTATCAGGGTTTATTTACATAGCAGCTAGTTTATCAGGGGCTGTTTACATAGCAGCTAGTTTATCAGGGGCTATTTACATAGCAGCTAGTTTATCAGGCGCTATTTACATAGCAGCTAGTTTATCAGGGGCTATTTACATAGCAGCTAGTTTATCAGGGTTTATTTACATATCAGCTAGTTTATCAGGGGCTATTTACATATCAGCTAGTTTATCAGGGGCTGTTTACATATCAGCTAGTTTATCAGGGGCTGTTTACATATCAGCTAGTTTATCAGGGTTTATTTACATAGCAGCTAGTTTATCAGGGGCTATTTACATAGCAGCTAGTTTATCAGGGGCTATTTACATAGCAGCTAGTTTATCAGGGTTTATTTACATAGCAGCTAGTTTATCAGGGGCTATTTACATATCAGCTAGTTTATCAGGGGCTGTTTACATAGCAGCTAGTTTATCAGGGGCTGTTTACATATCAGCTAGTTTATCAGGGGCTGTTTACATAGCAGCTAGTTTATCAGGGGCTGTTTACATATCAGCTAGTTTATCAGGGGCTATTTACATATCAGCTAGTTTATCAGGGCCTGTTTACATATCAGCTAGTTTATCAGGGTTTATTTACATAGCAGCTAGTTTATCAGGGGCTATTTACATATCAGCTAGTTTATCAGGGTTTATTTACATAGCAGCTAGTTTATCAGGGTTTATTTACATAGCAGCTAGTTTATCAGGGGTTATTTACATAGCAAATAGTTTATCAGGGGCTGTTTACATAGCAGCTAGTTTATCAGGGGCTATTTACATATCAGCTAGTTTATCAGGGTTTATTTACATAGCAGCTAGTTTATCAGGGGCTATTTACATAGCAGCTAGTTTATCAGGGGCTATTTACATATCAGCTAGTTTATCAGGGTTTATTTACATAGCAGCTAGTTTATCAGGGGCTATTTACATATCAGCTAGTTTATCAGGGGCTGTTTACATAGCAGCTAGTTTATCAGGGGCTGTTTACATAGCAGCTAGTTTATCAGGGGCTGTTTACATAGCAGCTAGTTTATCAGGGGCTATTTACATAGCAGCTAGTTTATCAGGGGCTGTTTACATAGCAGCTAGTTTATCAAGGGCTATTTACATAGCAGCTAGTTTATCAGGGTTTATTTACATAGCAGCTAGTTTATCAGGGGCTATTTACATAGCAGCTAGTTTATCAGGGGCTGTTTACATAGCAGCTAGTTTATCAGGGGCTATTTACATAGCAGCTAGTTTATCAGGGGCTGTTTACATAGCAGCTAGTTTATCAGGGGCTATTTACATAGCAGCTAGTTTATCAGGGGCTATTTACATAGCAGCTAGTTTATCAGGGGCTATTTACATATCAGCTAGTTTATCAGGGGCTGTTTACATATCAGCTAGTTGATCAGGGGTTATTTACATAGCAGCTAGTTTATCAGGGGCTGTTTACATAGCAGCTAGTTTATCAGGGGCTGTTTACATAGCAGCTAGTTTATCAGGGGCTGTTTACATAGCAGCTAGTTTATCAGGGGCTAATTACATAGCAGCTAGTTTATCAGGGGCTGTTTACATAGCAGCTAGTTTATCAGGGGCTATTTACATAGCAGCTAGTTTATCAGGGTTTATTTACATAGCAGCTAGTTTATCAGGGGCTATTTACATAGCAGCTAGTTTATCAGGGGCTGTTTACATAGCAGCTAGTTTATCAGGGGCTATTTACATAGCAGCTAGTTTATCAGGGGCTGTTTACATAGCAGCTAGTTTATCAGGGGCTATTTACATAGCAGCTAGTTTATCAGGGGCTATTTACATAGCAGCTAGTTTATCAGGGGCTATTTACATATCAGCTAGTTTATCAGGGGCTGTTTACATATCAGCTAGTTGATCAGGGGTTATTTACATAGCAGCTAGTTTATCAGGGGCTATTTACATAGCAGCTAGTTTATCAGGGGCTGTTTACATAGCAGCTAGTTTATCAGGGGCTATTTACATAGCAGCTAGTTTATCAGGGGCTGTTTACATAGCAGCTAGTTTATCAGGGGCTATTTACATAGCAGCTAGTTTATCAGGGGCTATTTACATAGCAGCTAGTTTATCAGGGGCTATTTACATATCAGCTAGTTTATCAGGGGCTGTTTACATATCAGCTAGTTGATCAGGGGTTATTTACATAGCAGCTAGTTTATCAGGGGCTGTTTACATAGCAGCTAGTTTATCAGGGGCTATTTACATAGCAGCTAGTTTATCAGGGGCTGTTTACATAGCAGCTAGTTTATCAGGGGCTATTTACATAGCAGCTAGTTTATCAGGGTTTATTTACATAGCAGCTAGTTTATCAGGGGCTATTTACATAGCAGCTAGTTTATCAGGGGCTGTTTACATAGCAGCTAGTTTATCAGGGGCTATTTACATAGCAGCTAGTTTATCAGGGGCTATTTACATATCAGCTAGTTTATCAGGGGCTGTTTACATATCAGCTAGTTGATCAGGGGTTATTTACATAGCAGCTAGTTTATCAGGGGCTGTTTACATAGCAGCTAGTTTATCAGGGGCTATTTACATAGCAGCTAGTTTATCAGGGGCTGTTTACATAGCAGCTAGTTTATCAGGGGCTATTTACATAGCAGCTAGTTTATCAGGGTTTATTTACATAGCAGCTAGTTTATCAGGGGCTATTTACATAGCAGCTAGTTTATCAGGGGCTGTTTACATAGCAGCTAGTTTATCAGGGGCTATTTACATAGCAGCTAGTTTATCAGGGGCTGTTTACATAGCAGCTAGTTTATCAGGGGCTATTTACATAGCAGCTAGTTTATCAGGGGCTATTTACATAGCAGCTAGTTTATCAGGGGCTATTTACATATCAGCTAGTTTATCAGGGGCTGTTTACATATCAGCTAGTTGATCAGGGGTTATTTACATAGCAGCTAGTTTATCAGGGGCTATTTACATATCAGCTAGTTTATCAGGGGCTATTTACATATCAGCTAGTTTATCAGGGGCTATTTACATAGCAGCTAGTTTATCAGGGTTTATTTACATAGCAGCTAGTTCATCAGGGGCTGTTTACATAGCAGCTAGTTTATCAGGGGCTATTTACATAGCAGCTAGTTTATCAGGGGCTGTTTACATAGCAGCTAGTTTATCAGGGGCTATTTACATAGCAGCTAGTTTATCAGGGGCTGTTTACATAGCAGCTAGTTTATCAGGGGCTATTTACATAGCAGCTAGTTTATCAGGGGCTATTTACATAGCAGCTAGTTTATCAGGGGCTATTTACATAGCAGCTAGTTTATCAGGGGCTGTTTACATAGCAGCTAGTTTATCAGGGGCTATTTACATATCAGCTAGTTTATCAGGGGCTATTTACATAGCAGCTAGTTTATCAGGGGCTATTTACATAGCAGCTAGTTTATCAGGGTTTATTTACATAGCAGCTAGTTTATCAGGGGCTGTTTACATAGCAGCTAGTTTATCAGGGGCTATTTACATAGCAGCTAGTTTATCAGGGGCTGTTTACATAGCAGCTAGTTTATCAGGGGCTATTTACATAGCAGCTAGTTTATCAGGGGCTGTTTACATAGCAGCTAGTTTATCAGGGGCTATTTACATAGCAGCTAGTTTATCAGGGGCTGTTTACATAGCAGCTAGTTTATCAGGGGCTATTTACATAGCAGCTAGTTTATCAGGGGCTATTTACATAGCAGCTAGTTTATCAGGGGCTATTTACATATCAGCTAGTTTATCAGGGGCTGTTTACATATCAGCTAGTTGATCAGGGGTTATTTACATAGCAGCTAGTTTATCAGGGGCTATTTACATAGCAGCTAGTTTATCAGGGGCTGTTTACATAGCAGCTAGTTTATCAGGGGCTATTTACATAGCAGCTAGTTTATCAGGGGCTGTTTACATAGCAGCTAGTTTATCAGGGGCTATTTACATAGCAGCTAGTTTATCAGGGGCTATTTACATAGCAGCTAGTTTATCAGGGGCTATTTACATATCAGCTAGTTTATCAGGGGCTGTTTACATATCAGCTAGTTGATCAGGGGTTATTTACATAGCAGCTAGTTTATCAGGGGCTGTTTACATAGCAGCTAGTTTATCAGGGGCTGTTTACATAGCAGCTAGTTTATCAGGGGCTGTTTACATAGCAGCTAGTTTATCAGGGGCTATTTACATAGCAGCTAGTTTATCAGGGGCTGTTTACATAGCAGCTAGTTTATCAGGGGCTATTTACATAGCAGCTAGTTTATCAGGGTTTATTTACATAGCAGCTAGTTTATCAGGGGCTATTTACATAGCAGCTAGTTTATCAGGGGCTGTTTACATAGCAGCTAGTTTATCAGGGGCTATTTACATAGCAGCTAGTTTATCAGGGGCTGTTTACATAGCAGCTAGTTTATCAGGGGCTATTTACATAGCAGCTAGTTTATCAGGGGCTATTTACATAGCAGCTAGTTTATCAGGGGCTATTTACATATCAGCTAGTTTATCAGGGGCTGTTTACATATCAGCTAGTTGATCAGGGGTTATTTACATAGCAGCTAGTTTATCAGGGGCTATTTACATATCAGCTAGTTTATCAGGGGCTATTTACATATCAGCTAGTTTATCAGGGGCTATTTACATAGCAGCTAGTTTATCAGGGTTTATTTACATAGCAGCTAGTTTATCAGGGGCTGTTTACATAGCAGCTAGTTTATCAGGGGCTATTTACATAGCAGCTAGTTTATCAGGGGCTGTTTACATAGCAGCTAGTTTATCAGGGGCTATTTACATAGCAGCTAGTTTATCAGGGGCTGTTTACATAGCAGCTAGTTTATCAGGGGCTATTTACATAGCAGCTAGTTTATCAGGGGCTATTTACATAGCAGCTAGTTTATCAGGGGCTATTTACATAGCAGCTAGTTTATCAGGGGCTGTTTACATAGCAGCTAGTTTATCAGGGGCTATTTACATATCAGCTAGTTTATCAGGGGCTATTTACATAGCAGCTAGTTTATCAGGGGCTATTTACATAGCAGCTAGTTTATCAGGGTTTATTTACATAGCAGCTAGTTTATCAGGGGCTGTTTACATAGCAGCTAGTTTATCAGGGGCTATTTACATAGCAGCTAGTTTATCAGGGGCTGTTTACATAGCAGCTAGTTTATCAGGGGCTATTTACATAGCAGCTAGTTTATCAGGGGCTGTTTACATAGCAGCTAGTTTATCAGGGGCTATTTACATAGCAGCTAGTTTATCAGGGGCTATTTACATAGCAGCTAGTTTATCAGGGTTTATTTACATATCAGCTAGTTTATCAGGGGCTATTTACATATCAGCTAGTTTATCAGGGGCTGTTTACATATCAGCTAGTTTATCAGGGGCTGTTTACATATCAGCTAGTTTATCAGGGTTTATTTACATAGCAGCTAGTTTATCAGGGGCTATTTACATAGCAGCTAGTTTATCAGGGGCTATTTACATAGCAGCTAGTTTATCAGGGTTTATTTACATAGCAGCTAGTTTATCAGGGGCTATTTACATATCAGCTAGTTTATCAGGGGCTGTTTACATAGCAGCTAGTTTATCAGGGGCTGTTTACATATCAGCTAGTTTATCAGGGGCTGTTTACATAGCAGCTAGTTTATCAGGGGCTGTTTACATTTCAGCTAGTTTATCAGGGGCTATTTACATATCAGCTAGTTTATCAGGGGCTGTTTACATATCAGCTAGTTTATCAGGGTTTATTTACATAGCAGCTAGTTTATCAGGGGCTATTTACATATCAGCTAGTTTATCAGGGTTTATTTACATAGCAGCTAGTTTATCAGGGTTTATTTACATAGCAGCTAGTTTATCAGGGGTTATTTACATAGCAAATAGTTTATCAGGGGCTGTTTACATAGCAGCTAGTTTATCAGGGGCTATTTACATATCAGCTAGTTTATCAGGGTTTATTTACATAGCAGCTAGTTTATCAGGGGCTATTTACATAGCAGCTAGTTTATCAGGGGCTATTTACATATCAGCTAGTTTATCAGGGTTTATTTACATAGCAGCTAGTTTATCAGGGGCTATTTACATATCAGCTAGTTTATCAGGGGCTGTTTACATAGCAGCTAGTTTATCAGGGGCTGTTTACATAGCAGCTAGTTTTTCAGGGGCTGTTTACATAGCAGCTAGTTTATCAGGGTTTATTTACATAGCAGCTAGTTTTTCAGGGGCTGTTTACATAGCAGCTAGTTTATCAGGGGCTATTTACATAGCAGCTAGTTTATCAGGGGTTATTTACATATCAGCTAGTTTTTCAGGGGCTGTTTACATAGCAGCTAGTTTATCAGGGGCTATTTACATAGCAGCTAGTTTATCAGGGGCTGTTTACATAGCAGCTAGTTTATCAGGGTTTATTTACATAGCAGCTAGTTTTTCAGGGGCTGTTTACATAGCAGCTAGTTTATCAGGGTTTATTTACATAGCAGCTAGTTTTTCAGGGGCTGTTTACATAGCAGCTAGTTTATCAGGGGCTGTTTACATAGCAGCTAGTTTATCAGGGGCTGTTTACATAGCAGCTAGTTTTTCAGGGGCTGTTTACATAGCAGCTAGTTTATCAGGGTTTATTTACATAGCAGCTAGTTTTTCAGGGGCTGTTTACATAGCAGCTAGTTTATCAGGGGCTATTTACATATCAGCTAGTTTATCAGGGGCTATTTACATAGCAGCTAGTTTATCAGGGGCTATTTACATATCAGCTAGTTTATCAGGGGCTGTTTACATAGCAGCTAGTTTATCAGGGTTTATTTACATAGCAGCTAGTTTATCAGGGTTTATTTACATATCAGCTAGTTTATCAGGGGCTATTTACATATCAGCTAGTTTATCAGGGGCTGTTTACATATCAGCTAGTTTATCAGGGGCTGTTTACATAGCAGCTAGTTTATCAGGGGCTGTTTACATAGCAGCTAGTTTATCAGGGGCTATTTACATAGCAGCTAGTTTATCAGGGTTTATTTACATAGCAGCTAGTTTATCAGGGGCTATTTACATATCAGCTAGTTTATCAGGGGCTGTTTACATAGCAGCTAGTTTATCAGGGTTTATTTACATAGCAGCTAGTTTATCAGGGGCTATTTACATAGCAGCTAGTTTATCAGGGTTTATTTACATAGCAGCTAGTTTATCAGGGGCTATTTACATAGCAGCTAGTTTATCAGGGGCTATTTACATATCAGCTAGTTTATCAGGGGCTATTTACATATCAGCTAGTTTATCAGGGGCTGTTTACATAGCAGCTAGTTTATCAGGGGCTATTTACATAGCAGCTAGTTTATCAGGGGTTATTTACATATCAGCTAGTTTATCAGGGGCTATTTACATAGCAGCTAGTTTATCAGGGGCTATTTACATATCAGCTAGTTTATCAGGGGCTATTTACATATCAGCTAGTTTATCAGGGTTTATTTACATAGCAGCTAGTTTATCAGGGGCTATTTACATATCAGCTAGTTTATCAGGGGCTATTTACATATCAGCTAGTTTATCAGGGGCTGTTTACATAGCAGCTAGTTTATCAGGGGCTATTTACATAGCAGCTAGTTTATCAGGGGCTATTTACATAGCAGCTAGTTTATCAGGGTTTATTTACATAGCAGCTAGTTTATCAGGGTTTATTTACATAGCAGCTAGTTTATCAGGGGTTATTTACATAGCAGCTAGTTTATCAGGGGCTGTTTACATATCAGCTAGTTTATCAGGGGCTATTTACATATCAGCTAGTTTATCAGGGGCTATTTACATAGCAGCTAGTTTATCAGGGGCTATTTACATAGCAGCTAGTTTATCAGGGGCTGTTTACATAGCAGCTAGTTTATCAGGGGTTATTTACATATCAGCTAGTTTATCAGGGGCTATTTACATAGCAGCTAGTTTATCAGGGGCTATTTACATATCAGCTAGTTTATCAGGGGTTATTTACATAGCAGCTAGTTTATCAGGGGCTATTTACATATCAGCTAGTTTATCAGGGGCTATTTACATATCAGCTAGTTTATCAGGGGCTATTTACATATCAGCTAGTTTATCAGGGGCTATTTACATAGCAGCTAGTTTATCAGGGGTTATTTACATAGCAGCTAGTTTATCAGGGGCTATTTACATAGCAGCTAGTTTATCAGGGGCTATTTACATATCAGCTAGTTTATCAGGGGCTATTTACATATCAGCTAGTTTATCAGGGGCTATTTACATAGCAGCTAGTTTATCAGGGGTTATTTACATATCAGCTAGTTTATCAGGGGCTATTTACATATCAGCTAGTTTATCAGGGGCTATTTACATAGCAGCTAGTTTATCAGGGGCTATTTACATATCAGCTAGTTTATCAGGGGCTATTTACATATCAGCTAGTTTATCAGGGGCTATTTACATAGCAGCTAGTTTATCAGGGGTTATTTACATATCAGCTAGTTTATCAGGGGTTATTTACATAGCAGCTAGTTTATCAGGGGCTGTTTACATAGCAGCTAGTTTATCAGGGGTTATTTACATATCAGCTAGTTTATCAGGGGTTATTTACATAGCAGCTAGTTTATCAGGGGCTATTTACATAGCAGCTAGTTTATCAGGGGCTGTTTACATATCAGCTAGTTTATCAGGGGCTATTTACATAGCAGCTAGTTTATCAGGGGCTATTTACATAGCAGCTAGTTTATCAGGGGTTATTTACATAGCAGCTAGTTTATCAGGGGCTATTTACATAGCAGCTAGTTTATCAGGGGCCATTTACATAGCAGCTAGTTTATCAGGGTTTATTTACATATCAGCTAGTTTATCAGGGGCAATTTACATAGCAGCTAGTTTATCAGGGGCCATTTACATAGCAGCTAGTTTATCAGGGTTTATTTACATATCAGCTAGTTTATCAGGGGCTGTTTACATAGCAGCTAGTTTATCAGGGTTTATTTACATATCAGCTAGTTTATCAGGGGCCATTTACATAGCAGCTAGTTTATCAGGGTTTATTTACATATCAGCTAGTTTATCAGGGGTTATTTACATAGCAGCTAGTTTATCAGGGGCTGTTTACATAGCAGCTAGTTTATCAGGGGCCATTTACATAGCAGCTAGTTTATCAGGGGTTATTTACATAGCAGCTAGTTTATCAGGGGCTATTTACATAGCAGCTAGTTTATCAGGGGTTATTTACATAGCAGCTAGTTTATCAGGGGTTATTTACATAGCAGCTAGTTTATCAGGGGCTATTTACATAGCAGCTAGTTTATCAGGGGCTATTTACATAGCAGCTAGTTTATCAGGGTTTATTTACATAGCAGCTAGTTTCAGGGGCTATTTACATAGCAGCTAGTTTATCTGTTAGGCGGAGTAGCACAGGGGAACCCAAGAGCAGACTCAGACCAGGAAACAAGGATGAATGAACCAAGATATTTATTGCAACACAGGGAGAGAGGAGTGCAGGTCAGACTAAGCTTGGGTGGGTTGTAGTAAACCAGATGTGGAGGCTGAGGTTGGAGTGAGCTGGGTTGAGACACGGTAAACAGGTCCGGAGGGAAATCCAAGGGAGTAATGGTGAGCTGAATCCAGAACAGGGTAGCAGGATGGTGAGATGTGGAACAGGAGACGGGTACCAGAGTCAGAGCGACAAAACTGCAGTGAGAGGATAAACAGCGTCAGGCAGGGAAACAGGCACAGCAGGGTAACAGGGTCTTGAATAATCATAAAAGCTAGAAGCATAATACTGACTGAGCAGAGATTACGATCTGGCAGAGTGGAAGTGGCAGGACTGAGTATTTGTAGAGGTCTTGATTATGGAACGGGTTGCAGCTGGTGGGGAACTGCTCTGACTCCAGCACATCTGTCTCCAACCACAAAATAACAAACACAGAGAGAGAGAGGGAGAGGGAACTGGGGGAATGGCTGCAGGTCAATGAGACACCGGATTTCCACTAGGGGGTGTGGCAGGAGCAGATGTAACATTATCAGGGGTTATTTGAATACAGAAGTGTTTTCGATGTGATCAAATCATCAATAATTGACTAATAGAAACATATTCCTTCATTTTTTATCACGGATTCATGATAATTTAGCCCACGGAGTGAAAATTACATTTACATTTACATTTAAGTCATTTAGCAGACGCTCTTATCCAGAGCGACTTACAAATTGGTGCATTCACCTTATGATATCCAGTGGAACAACCACTTTACAATAGTGCATCTAACTCTTTTAAGGGGGGGGGGGGGGGTTAGAAGGATTACTTTATCCTATCCTAGGTATTCCTTAAAGAGGTGGGGTTTCAGGTGTCTCCGGAAGGTGGTGATTGACTCCGCTGACCTGGCGTCGTGAGGGAGTTTGTTCCACCATTGGGGTGCCAGAGCAGCGAACAGTTTTGACTGGGCTGAGCGGGAACTGTACTTCCTCAGAGGTAGGGAGGCGAGCAGGCCAGAGGTGGATGAACGCAGTGCCCTTGTTTGGGTGTAGGGCCTGATCAGAGCCTGAAGGTACGGAGGTGCCGTTCCCCTCACAGCTCCGTAGGCAAGCACCATGGTCTTGTAGCGGATGCGAGCTTCAACTGGAAGCCAGTGGAGAGAGCGGAGGAGCGGGGTGACGTGAGAGAACTTGGGAAAGTTGAACACCAGACGGGCTGCGGCGTTCTGGATGAGTTGTAGGGGTTTAATGGCACAGGCAGGGAGCCCAGCCAACAGCGAGTTGCAGTAATCCAGACGGGAGATGACAAGTGCCTGGATTAGGACCTGCGCCGCTTCCTGCGTGAGGCAGGGTCGTACTCTGCGAATGTTGTAGAGCATGAACCTACAGGAACGGGTCACCGCCTTGATGTTAGTTGAGAACGACAGGGTGTTGTCCAGGATCACGCCAAGGTTCTTAGCACTCTGGGAGGAGGACACAATGGAGTTGTCAACCGTGATGGCGAGATCATGGAACGGGCAGTCCTTCCCCGGGAGGAAGAGCAGCTCCGTCTTGCCGAGGTTCAGCTTGAGGTGGTGATCCGTCATCCACACTGATATGTCTGCCAGACATGCAGAGATGCGATTCACCACCTGGTTATCAGAGGGGGGAAAGGAGAAGATTAATTGTGTGTCGTCTGCATAGCAATGATAGGAGAGACCATGTGAGGATATGACAGAGCCAAGTGACTTGGTGTATAGCGAGAATAGGAGAGGGCCTAGAACAGAGCCCTGGGGGACACCAGTGGTGAGAGCACGTGGTGCGGAGACAGATTCTCGCCACGCCACCTGGTAGGAGCGACCTGTCAGGTAGGACGCAATCCAAGCGTGGGCCGCGCCGGAGATGCCCAGCTCGGAGAGGGTGGAGAGGAGGATCTGATTTAAATCCTAATTTAAACAGTCTTGAGTAGCCTAATTTAATTCCATATTGTCCATTTTATTTTGACCTGTCCTGTTTTTTGGGGATATGTTGTTTGTTAACGTGCTAAGTCATACTCAAATCAAAACACATTTTTATTTGATAGGTCGCCAATTAGGCTCTTTGATCGGAGATAGCTGTCTCATAACATTGTCATAAATATGGCCTACAGTCTGTAGGCTACAGAAAACCTACATTGTCTACTATTCTTTCTACTATTAGGCTACATGATTTATATTAGATGACTTGAGCGTTGGTGTAGAGCCAATCTGCCGTCCTAGAGGGACGCCTAATCCTGCCTAATGAGCGGTCAGACCGGCCCTGGGTTCCTACTTGAATTCCTAACTCAGTACACCTGCGGTGGATTAGAAACTCTTCAATTATTACCTCCTCTCGGGGAAAAAAAACTTGAATTCAGAGCCTGATACATAATTTCAAGTGATTCGCTGAGTGTTTTATAAGGTGGATAATATCTTAGCAACTCTCTTTACCTGAAGCATAAACTAAATAAGTATATTTTATTAATCTGTTGGGTTTATTTAGAACATTCTTATAAAATATACTGTAACTCTATAGCATCACACTGTCATGGTATTTATTAACCATCTTATACAAACAGAATCAATATAAACTATTAACATAAAGGTTAAAAGGTGGATCCTTTTTTTGGCACAAAATCTCCTCCTACGGTGCCTAGTGTAGAATAGGTGTATTCCAGCTTCACTTTCCTCTAGGATCTCTTCGTGGTGGATGACTTTGAGGTCGTCCCACCTCACCATCCAGACAGGGGTCACCCCTGTCTGGTTCTGTGGCTACCGCCAGCACAGCAGTCACATTGCTACACGGTGAGCGCAGATTGCTTACTATAACTGCCTGGAACCTTCCATATTTCCCAGTCAGCAATTTTTGCAGGATAATTTTGGCAGCCTTTAAGGATATCACTGCCTTAGTAGGGGACTAAAATAACCTCTGTGTGGTGGAAGGAAGACTATATTGGGAGGGTATAATCTATTGGGAGGGTATAATCTATTGGGAGGGTATAATCTATTGGGAGGGTATAATCTATTGGGAGGGTATAATCTATTGGGAGGGTATAATCTATTGGGAGGGTATAATCTATTGGGAGGGTATAATCTATTGGGAGGGTATAATCTATTGGGAGGGTATAATCTATTGGGAGGGTATAATCTACTGGGAGGGTATAATCTACTGGGAGGGTATAATCTATTGGGAGGGTATAATCTATTGGGAGGGTATAATCTATTGGGAGGGTATAATCTATTGGGAGGGTATAATCTATTGGGAGGGTATAATCTATTGGGAGGGTATAATCTATTGGGAGGGTATAATCTATTGGGAGGGTATAATCTATTGGGAGGGTATAATCTATTGGGAGGGTATAATCTATTGGGAGGGTATAATCTATTGGGAGGGTATAATCTATTGGGAGGGTATAATCTATTGGGAGGGTATAATCTATTGGGAGGGTATAATCTTGTATTCTAAAACTAGAGGTCTAAATGTCGGGGACTTGGCTTGTGTTGATGAGATTAGACTTCTCTCTGAGTTTGATTCCAAAAGACTGTTTATACAAAAAAAAAACGTTTAAATAAGAAGAGAGTTTGAGAATATAACTGAGCAAGCCAGTTACATAGATTGAAACCCCATGGTGCAAATAACATTATAGAGAGTAAAACCCCATGGTGCAAATAACATTATAGAGTGGCCGGGTTCTAAAAATGTCTTTGTTCTACATATCCCATCAACAAAAATCTGGTAAACAGTTTCAGATAGATGGCATTTGTTAGCTGCAGTGTGTGTGTGTGTGTGTGTGTGTGTGTGTGTGTGTGTGTGTGTGTGTGTGTGTGTGTGTGTGTGTGTGTGTGTGTGTGTGTGTGTGTGTGTGTGTGTGTGTGTGTGTGTGTGTGTGTGTGTGTGTGTGAGGTGGGTACGTGGGTGTGTCTTTCTTCCTATATGTTTCCACACCCGTAGGAATCCTGTCAGCTAGTACAACATGTACCCAGAATATCACACGGGATTCAACAAACTGTACCCAGAAAATCACACGGGATTCAACAACAAACTGTACACGGAATATCACACGGGATTCAACAACAAACTGAAACCCAGAATATCACACAGGATTCAACAACAAACTGAAACCCAGAATATCACACAGGATTCAACAACAAACTGTACCCAGAATATCACACGCGATTCAACAACAAACTGAAACCCAGAATATCACACGGGATTCAACAACAAACTGTACCCAGAATACCACACAGGATTCAACAACAAACTGTACCCAGAATATCACACGGGATTCAACAACAAACTGTACCCAGAATATCACACAGGATTCAACAACAAACTGTACACGGAATATCACACGGGATTCAACAACAAACTGTACCCAAAAAATCACACGGGATTCAACAACAAACTGAACCCAGAATATCACACGGGATTCAACAACAAACTGAACCCAGAATATCACACGGGATTCAACAACAAACTGTACCCAGAATATCACACGGGATTCAACAACAAACTGTACCCAGAATATCACACAGGATTCAACAACAAACTGAAACCCAGAATATCACACAGGATTCAACAACAAACTGTACCCAGAATATCACACGCGATTCAACAACAAACTGAAACCCAGAATATCACACGGGATTCAACAACAAACTGTACCCAGAATACCACACAGGATTCAACAACAAACTGTACCCAGAATATCACACGGGATTCAACAACAAACTGTACCCAGAATATCACACAGGATTCAACAACAAACTGTACACGGAATATCACACGGGATTCAACAACAAACTGTACCCAGAAAATCACACGGGATTCAACAACAAACTGAACCCAGAATATCACACGGGATTCAACAACAAACTGAACCCAGAATATCACACGGGATTCAACAACAAACTGTACCCAGAATATCACACGGGATTCAACAACAAACTGTACCCAGAATATCACACAGGATTCAACAACAAACTGTACCCAGAATATCACACGGGATTCAATAACAAACTGTACCCTGAATATCACACAGGATTCAACAACAAACTGTACACGGAATATCACACAGGATTCAACAACAAACTGTACCCAGAATATCACACGGGATTCAACAACAAACTGTACCCAGAATATCACATGGGATTCAACAACATGTACCTAGAATATCACACGGGATTCAACAACAAACTGTACCCAGAATATCACACAGGATTCAATAACAAACTGTACACGGAATATCACACGGGATTCAGCAACAAACTGTACCCAGAATATCACACGGGATTCAACAACAAACTGTACCCAGAATATCACACGGGATTAAACAACAAACTGTACCCAGAATATCACACAGGATTCAACAACAAACTGTACCCAGAATATCACACAGGATTCAACAACAAACTGTACCCAGAATATCACACGGGATTCAACAACAAACTGTACCCAGAATATCACATGGGATTCAACCAAACAATGTTGTGACGAGATGCACAAACTTAGTAGAAAGATAGAGCATAAGATAATGTGATGAGAGAAAGTAGAGTTTTAACTTCTTCGGGATCGGTGTCCCTTCCACGGGACGGTTGAGCTAATGTAGGCTAATGCCATTAGCATGAGGTTGTAAGTAACAAGAACATTTCCCAGGACATAGACATATCTGATATTGGCAGAAAACTTAAAGTCTTGTTAATCTAACTGCACTGTCCAATTTACAGTAGCTATTACAGTGAAATAATAGCACGCTATCGTTTGAGGAGAGTGCACAATTTTGAACAAGAAAAGTTCTAAATAAACAAATTAGGCACATTTGGGCTGTCTTGATACAACATTTTTAACAGAAATACAATGGTTCATTGGATCAGTCTAAAACTTTGCACATATACCGCTGCCAAAATCTATTATTCCTGGGCTGGAATAATACATGATGGCCTTTCTCTTGCATTTCAAAGATGATGGTGCAAAAAAATATAAAATAACGTATTTTTTTCTCTTTGTATTATCTTTCACCAGATCTATTGTGTTATATTCTCCTACATTCCTTTCACATTTCCACAAACTTCAAAGTGTTTCCTTTCAATTGGTACCAAGAATATGCAAATTCTTGCCTCAGGGCCTGAGCTACAGGCAGTTAGATTTGGTTATGTCATTTTAGGCGAAAATTGAAAAAAAGGGGCGGATCCTTAAGAGGTTTTAATAGGTGCGTGCTTATTGGTAACTGGAATAAGCAATTTCATAAATGTGCAGAGTGCAGAGTCTGGTTACTCCTCATTACACACCACAGACCAGCAAATATTCTTTACATCATCAACATACAAATCACTACAAAACATCTTGTATGACCTCTAATACACTGTATTAGGCCCAGCCTTTGGAACTTTGGTTTTCCTATATATGGCTACTAAACTCAGCAAAAAAAGAAACGTCCATTTTTCAGGACCCTGTCTTTCAAAGATAAGTCGTAAAAATCAAAATAACTTCACAGATCTTCATTGTAAAGGGTTTTAACACTGTTTCCCATGCTTGTTCAATGTACCATAAACAATTAATGAACATGGAGCTGTGGAACGGTGGTTAAGACACTAACAGCTTACAGACGGTAGGCAATTAAGGTCACAGTTATGAAAACTTAGGACACTAAATAGGCCTTTCTACTGACTCTGAAAAACACCAAAAGAAAGATGCCCAGGGTCCTCGCTCATCTGTGTGAACATGCCTTAGGCATGCTGCAAGGAGGCATGAGGACTGAAGATGTGGCCAGGGCAATACATTACAATGTCCGTACTGTCATCAGTGCTGTGTGTATCAACTATACCTTGTTTTCTACAGCTGGAGGACAGGAGAGAAGGTTTGTCATGGAGTCCCCTGCCTAACAGACAGGTTGATACAGATGGAGGACAGGAGAGATGGTTTACCATGGAGTCCCCTGCCTAACAGACAGGTTGATACAGATGGAGGACAGGAGAGATGGTTTACCATGGAGTCCCCTGACTAACAGACAGGTTGATACAGATGGAGGACAGGAGAGATGGTTTACCATGGAGTCCCCTGACTAACAGACAGGTTGATACAGATGGAGGACAGGAGAGATGGTTTACCATGGAGTCCCCTGACTAACAGACAGGTTGATACAGATGGAGGACAGGAGAGATGGTTTACCATGGAGTCCCCTGACTAACAGACAGGTTGATACAGATGGAGGACAGGAGAGATGGTTTACCATGGAGTCCCCTGACTAACAGACAGGTTGATACAGATGGAGGACAGGAGAGATGGTTTACCATGGAGTCCCCTGACTAACAGACAGGTTGATACAGATGGAGGACAGGAGAGATGGTTTACCATGGAGTCCCCTGACTAACGGACAGGTTGATACAGATGGAGGACAGGAGAGATGGTTTACCATGGAGTCCCCTGACTAACAGACAGGTTGATACAGATGGAGGACAGGAGAGATGGTTTACCATGGAGTCCCCTGACTAACAGACAGGTTGATACAGATGGAGGACAGGAGAGATGGTTTACCATGGAGTCCCCTGACTAACAGACAGGTTGATACAGATGGAGGACAGGAGAGATGGTTTACCATGGAGTCCCCTGACTAACAGACAGGTTGATACAGATGGAGGACAGGAGAGATGGTTTACCATGGAGTCCCCTGACTAACAGACAGGTTGATACAGATGGAGGACAGGAGAGATGGTTTACCATGGAGTCCCCTGACTAACAGACAGGTTGATACAGATGGAGGACAGGAGAGATGGTTTACCATGGAGTCCCCTGACTAACAGACAGGTTGATACAGATGGAGGACAGGAGAGATGGTTTACCATGGAGTCCCCTGACTAACAGACAGGTTGATACAGATGGAGGACAGGAGAGATGGTTTACCATGGAGTCCCCTGCCTAACAGACAGGTTGATACAGATGGAGGACAGGAGAGATGGTTTACCATGGAGTCCCCTGACTAACAGACAGGTTGATACAGATGGAGGACAGGAGAGATGGTTTATCATGGAGTCCCCTGACTAACAGACAGGTTGATACAGATGGAGGACAGGAGAGATGGTTTACCATGGAGTCCCCTGCCTAACAGACAGGTTGATACAGATGGAGGACAGGAGAGATGGTTTACCATGGAGTCTCCTGACTAACAGACAGGTTGATACAGATGGAGGACAGGAGAGATGGTTTACCATGGAGTCCCCTGACTAACAGACAGGTTGATACAGATGGAGGACAGGAGAGATGGTTTACCATGGAGTCCCCTGACTAACAGACAGGTTGATACAGATGGAGGACAGGAGAGATGGTTTACCATGGAGTCCCCTGACTAACAGACAGGTTGATACAGATGGAGGACAGGAGAGATGGTTTACCATGGAGTCCCCTGACTAACAGACAGGTTGATACAGATGGAGGACAGGAGAGATGGTTTACCATGGAGTCCCCTGACTAACAGACAGGTTGATACAGATGGAGGACAGGAGAGATGGTTTACCATGGAGTCCCCTGACTAACAGACAGGTTGATACAGATGGAGGACAGGAGAGATGGTTTACCATGGAGTCCCCTGACTAACAGACAGGTTGATACAGATGGAGGACAGGAGAGATGGTTTACCATGGAGTCCCCTGACTAACGGACAGGTTGATACAGATGGAGGACAGGAGAGATGGTTTACCATGGAGTCCCCTGACTAACGGACAGGTTGATACAGATGGAGGACAGGAGAGATGGTTTACCATGGAGTCCCCTGACTAACAGACAGGTTGATACAGATGGAGGACAGGAGAGATGGTTTACCATGGAGTCCCCTGACTAACAGACAGGTTGATACAGATGGAGGACAGGAGAGATGGTTTACCATGGAGTCCCCTGACTAACAGACAGGTTGATACAGATGGAGGACAGGAGAGATGGTTTACCATGGAGTCCCCTGACTAACAGACAGGTTGATACAGATGGAGGACAGGAGAGATGGTTTACCATGGAGTCCCCTGACTAACAGACAGGTTGATACAGATGGAGGACAGGAGAGATGGTTTATCATGGAGTCCCCTGACTAACAGACAGGTTGATACAGATGGAGGACAGGAGAGATGGTTTACCATGGAGTCCCCTGACTAACAGACAGGTTGATACAGATGGAGGACAGGAGAGATGGTTTACCATGGAGTCTCCTGACTAACAGACAGGTTGATACAGATGGAGGACAGGAGAGATGGTTTACCATGGAGTCCCCTGACTAACAGACAGGTTGATACAGATGGAGGACAGGAGAGATGGTTTACCATGGAGTCCCCTGACTAACAGACAGGTTGATACAGATGGAGGACAGGAGAGATGGTTTACCATGGAGTCCCCTGCCTAACAGACAGGTTGATACAGATGGAGGACAGGAGAGATGGTTTACCATGGAGTCCCCTGACTAACAGACAGGTTGATACAGATGGAGGACAGGAGAGATGGTTTATCATGGAGTCCCCTGACTAACAGACAGGTTGATACAGATGGAGGACAGGAGAGATGGTTTACCATGGAGTCCCCTGACTAACAGACAGGTTGATACAGATGGAGGACAGGAGAGATGGTTTACCATGGAGTCCCCTGACTAACAGACAGGTTGATACAGATGGAGGACAGGAGAGATGGTTTACCATGGAGTCCCCTGACTAACAGACAGGTTGATACAGATGGAGGACAGGAGAGATGGTTTACCATGGAGTCCCCTGACTAACAGACAGGTTGATACAGATGGAGGACAGGAGAGATGGTTTACCATGGAGTCCCCTGACTAACAGACAGGTTGATACAGATGGAGGACAGGAGAGATGGTTTACCATGGAGTCCCCTGACTAACAGACAGGTTGATACAGATGGAGGACAGGAGAGATGGTTTACCATGGAGTCCCCTGACTAACAGACAGGTTGATACAGATGGAGGACAGGAGAGATGGTTTACCATGGAGTCCCCTGACTAACAGACAGGTTGATACAGATGGAGGACAGGAGAGATGGTTTACCATGGAGTCCCCTGACTAACAGACAGGTTGATACAGATGGAGGACAGGAGAGATGGTTTACCATGGAGTCCCCTGACTAACAGACAGGTTGATACAGATGGAGGACAGGAGAGATGGTTTACCATGGAGTCCCCTGACTAACAGACAGGTTGATACAGATGTCTGAACTGGTAGAGACCTTGCACTCAGCATTAAAATAATACAAAACACTATTACTTTTCATTGTATTTTGTTATAATTGAATTGAATGGTGGGGGTAGTAGGGAGGATCCTGTGTATTCTTCAAACATGTCAGGGAACTGTCTTATACGGGACACCATCTGAAGGGATGATGACTAACATGTACCAGCAGACAACATGCTGATGGCTACAGTATCCGTATCGGCTGTGAATGACAATAGACGATGAAAGACAAGTGTTAATATTTGCACATTGTTATATATTAGCAGAACACTGCTTCTGCAGTTTGATGTGAAGGATGGTTTATTCTACATGGAACTGTTGCACTTAAGTTATCAAAACATGCCTTCCCCCCTCCTGCCACCCTCCTGCCACCCTCCTGCCACCCCTCCTGCCACCAGACTGCCACCCTCCTGCCACCCTCCTGCCACCTGACTGCTACCTGACTGCTACCTGACTGCCACCTGACTGCCACCCTCCTGCCACCCTCCTGCCACCTGACTGCTACCTGACTGCCACCTGACTGCTTACCTGACTGCCACCCTCCTGCCACCCTCCTGCCACCTGACTGCCACCTGACTGCTACCCTCCTGCCACCCTCCTGCCACCTGACTGCTTACCCTCCTGCCACCTGACTGCCACCTGACTGCCACCTGACTACTACCTGACTGCCACCTGAACCTGACTGCCACCTGACTGCTACCTGACTGCCACCTGAACCTGACTGCCACCTGACTGCTACCTGACTGCCACCTGACTCATACCTGACTGCTACCTGACTGCCAACAGACTGCTACCTGACTGCCACCTGACTGCCACCTGACTGCTACCTGACTGCCACCTGACTGCCACCTGACTGCCACCTGACTGCCACCTGACTGCCACCTGACTGCTACCTGACTGCTACCTGACTGCCACCTGACTGCTACCTGACTGGTTACCTGATTGCTACCTGACTGCCACCTGACTGCTACCTGACTGCTACCTGACTGCCACCTGACTGCTGCCTGACTGCCGCCTGACTGCCACCTGACTGCTACCTGACTGCCACCTGACTGCTACCTGACTGCCACCTGACTGCTACCTGACTGCTTACCTGACTGCTACCTGACTGCCACCTGACTGCTACCTGACTGCTACCTGACTGTCACCTGACTGATACCTGACTGCTACCTGTCTGATACCTGACTGCCACCTGACTGCCACCTGACTGCCACCTGACTGCTACCTGACTGCTACCTGACTGCCACCTGACTGTCACCTGACTGCTACCTGTCTGATACCTGACTGCTACCTGACTGCCACCTGACTTCCACCTGACTGCCACCTGACTGCCACCTGACTGCCACCTGACTGCCACCTGACTGCTAACCTGAATGCTACCTGACTGCCACCCGACTGCTACCTGACTGCTACCTGACTGCCACCTGACTGCTACCTGACTGCTACCTGACTGCCACCTGACTGCTACCTGACTGCTACCTGACTGCCACCTGACTGCTACCTGACTGCCACCTGACTGCCACCTGACTGCTACCTGACTGCTACCTGACTGCCACCTGACTGCCACCAGACTGCCACCTGACTGCCACCTGACTGCCACCTGACTGCTACCTGACTGCCACCTGAACCTGACTGCCACCTGACTGCTACCTGACTGCCACCTGACTGCTACCTGACTGCCAACAGACTGCCACCTGACTGCCACCTGACTGCTACCTGACTGTCACCTGAACCTGACTGCCACCTGACTGCTACCTGACTGCCACCTGAACCTGACTGCCACCTGACTGCTACCTGACTGCCACCTGACTGCTACCTGACTGCCAACAGACTGCCACCTGACTGCTACCTGACTGCTACCTGACTGCCACCAGACTGCCAACAGACTGCCACCTGACCGTAACCTGTAAAACACTACATAGATTGAAGGGACTTCATCACCTACTGGAGACTTGAAGACAGAACCTCACCCAGACAGCTGTGCATGTCAATGTGTGGTTATACTGCCAAATCCTTAGAATAGAACATATAATAGATTAGAAGACCATGCTAGTTTTGGGACAGCTGAAGTCCATACTAGTTTTGGGACACCTGAAGGCCATGCTAGTTTTGGGACAGCTGCGGTCCATGCTAGTTTTGGGACAGCTGAAATCCATGCTAGTTCTGGGACAGATTAAGTCCATGCTAGTTCTGGGACAGCTGAAGTCCATGCTAGTTCTGGGACAGCTGTCTCAAAACTAGCATGGACTTCAGCTGTCTCAAAACTAGCATGGACTTCAGCTGTCCCAGAACTAGCATGGACTTCAGCTGTCGCAAAACTAGCATGGACTTCACATGTCCCAAAACTAGCATGGACTTCAGCCATGCCAGTTCTGGGACAGCTGAAGTCCATACTAGTTCTGGGACAGCTGAAGTCCATGCTAGTTTTGCGACAGCTGAAGTCCATGCTAGTTCTGGGACAGCTGAAGTCCATGCCAGTTATGGAACAGCTGAAGTCCATGCTAGTTCTGGGACAGCTGAAGTCCATGCTAGTTCTGGGACAGCTGAAGTCCATGCTAGTTCTGGGACAGCTGAAGTCCATGCCAGTTATGGAACAGCTGAAGTCCATGCTAGTTCTGGGACAGCTGAAGTCCATGCTAGTTCTGGGACAGCTGAAGTCCATGCCAGTTCTGGGACAGCTGAAGTCCATGCTAGTTCTGGGACAGCTGAAGTCCATGCTAGTTCTGGGACAGCTGAAGTCCATGCTAGTTCTGGGACAGCTGAAGTCCATGCTAGTTCTGGGACAGCTGAAGTCCATGCCAGTTCTGGGACAGCTGAAGTCCATGCTAGTTTTGGGACAGCTGAAGTCCATGCTAGTTTTGGGACAGCTGAAGTCCATGCTAGATCTTGGACAGCTGAAGTCCATACTAGTTCTGGGACAGCTGAAGTCCATGCCAGTTCTGGGACAGCTGAAGTCCATGCTAGTTTTGGGACAGCTGAAGTCCATGCTAGTTTTGGGACAGATGGGGTCCATGCTAGTTTTGGGACAAATGAGGTCCATGCTAGTTTTGGGACAAATGAGGTCCATGCTAGTTTTGGGACCGATAGGGTCCATTGCTAGTTTTGGGACAGCTGAAGGCCATGCTAGTTTTGGGACAGCTGAAGGCCATGCCAGTTCTGGGACAGCTGAAGTCCATGCTAGTTTTGAGACAGATAAAGTCCATGCTAGTTTTGCGACAGCTGAAGTCCATGCTAGTTCTGGGACAGCTGAAGTCCATGCCAGTTATGGAACAGCTGAAGTCCATGCTAGTTCTGGGACAGCTGAAGTCCATGCCAGTTCTGGGACAGATTAAGTCCATGCTAGTTTTGGGACAGCTGAAGTCCATGCTAGTTTTGGGACAGCTGAAGTCCATGCTAGATCTTGGACAGCTGAAGTCCATACTAGTTCTGGGACAGCTGAAGTCCATGCCAGTTCTGGGACAGCTGAAGTTCATGCTAGTTTTGGGACAGCTGAAGTCCATGCTAGTTTTGGGACAGATAAGGTCCATGCTAGTTTTGGGACAAATGAGGTCCATGCTAGTTTTGGGACAGATAGGGTCCATTGCTAGTTTTGGGACAGCTGAAGGCCATGCTAGTTTTGGGACAGCTGAAGGCCATGCCAGTTCTGGGACAGCTGAAGTCCATGCTAGTTTTGAGACAGATAAAGTCCATGCTAGTTTTGGGACAGATGAAGGCCATGCTAGATCTGGGACAGCTGAAGTTGGACCAAATATTTTTATGTTCCTTTTTGTGGATGTACTCCACATACAATTTTTTTTTCATTTGCTAGGTAAAGTGTCTATATAAGCAAATCAATATGATAGCCTATTTACAGCAGAACATGATTTGTATTTTTAACACAAACACACCCATCGATTGATTTTTTTTACTGATAAATGCGCATCTCCACTCAAGCTGGCCATGTTTGCCCAATGTCCACATTTAGCCTACACCTGTAGGGAGATCTAACAGTGGACATAAGGAGAGAGAGAGGAGACGAAACAAAACTAGCCACTTATAGATTATTGTGTTGACAGCTGAGCTGACTGAAGCGCGGGCATTCAACTCGGCAGTTGTTGATATCGTTTCCACGGTAACATGTCTTTACATGACGTGATAGAATTTGCGAGCTAATTTCATAGCAAGGTGTTGTAGAACGAGTGTCTCATGAAACACATTCTAGATACGGGTACTTCTTGCTATCTTGGCACAACTGTGATTTGACAGAGAAATATTAGCCAGCTGCAGTGCCTTCATAAAGTATTCATACCTCTTGACTTATTCCACATTTTGTTGTTACAGCCTGAATTCAAAATGGATTCAATGAATTGTTTTCCTCACCCATCTACACACAATACAAAGTGAAAACGTGTTTTTAGAAATTGTTCCAAATGTGTTGAAAATGAAATACAGAAATATCTCATTTACATAAGTATTCACACCCCTTTGCTATGTCACTTCAAACTGAACTCAGGTGCATCCAATTTCCTTTATCATCCTTGCAACGTCACTACAACTTGATTGGAGTACACCTGTGGCTAATTCAATTGTTTGGAAAGAAACACACCTGTCTATATAAGGTCACACAGTTGACAGTGCATGTCAGAGCAGGAACTATACCGTGAAGTTCAAGGAACTGTCCATAGATCTCTGAGATATAATTGTGATGAGGTATATATCTGGGGAAGGGTATAAAACAACTTCTAGAGTGTTGAAAGTTTCCAAAATCACAGTGGTCTCCATCATTGGGAAATTAAAAAAATATGTACGTAACTACCCAGACTGCCTAGAGCTGGCCGTCCGACCAAACTGAGCAACCGGGCAAGAAGGACCTTGGTCAGTTGACCAAGAACCCAATGTCCACTCTGACAGAACTACAGAGTACTTTGGATGAGATGGGAGAACCTGCCAGAAGGACAACAGTCTCTACCGCACTTCACCAAGCTGGGCTTTATGGGAGAGTGGCAAAATGGAAGCCATTCCTGAGAAAAAGGCACAGGACTGCACGCCTGGAGTTTGTAAAAAGGCACGTGAAAGATCATAAGGCAAAAAATTCTGTGGTCTGATGAGACAAAGATGTTAATATTTGGTCTGAACGCAAAGCTTTTTGTCTGGAGAAAACCAGGCACAGCTCATCACCCATCTACAACAATCCCTACCGTGAAGCATGGTGGTGGCAGCATCATGATATGGGAGGATGCTTTTTCAGCAGCAGGACTGGGAGACTGGGAAGTATAGAGGGGCCAATGAATGGAGCCAAATACAGGCAAATACTTGAAGAGAACCTGCATCAGAATGCAAACCACCTTAGACTGGGGGCGAAGATTTACGTTCCAACAGGACAATGACCCCAAGCATACAGACAAAGCAACACTGGAATGGCTTTAAAACATGAATGTGAAAGTCCTTGAGTGGCCCCAGCCAAAGCCCAGACTTGAATCCCATTGAAAATCTGTGGAAAGACTTGAAGATTGCTGTTCACCGCCGCTCCCCATCTAACTAAACAGAGCTTGAGAAAATCTGCAAGGAAGAATTGGATAAAATTCTCAAATCTAGATGTGCAAAGCTGATACAGATATTCTCAAAAAGACTCAAAGCTGCAATCGCCGTCAAAAGTACTTCTGCAAAGTATTGACTCATGGGTGTGAATACTCATGTAAATCAGATATTTCAGTATTTCATTTTCAATAAATTTGCAAAAAATAAGTCAAGGTGTATGAATACTTTATGAAGGCACTAGCCATCTGTAGATATCCCCCAAGCTATGCTAGCTAGCTGCTGTCAGGTTGGCTAAACACAAGGTCAGGGACAAGCTATGCTAGCTAGCTGCTGTCAGGTTGGCTAAACACAAAGTCAGGGACAAGCTATGCTAGCTAGCTGCTGTCAGCTTAGCTAAACACAAGGTCAGGGACAAGCTATGCTAGCTAGCTGCTGTCAGGTTAGCTAAACACAAGGTCAGCGCACGCTTTAGCCTACATATTGAACTGAATTAGCAGATCATTTTGTGGATGGTGAGACAGACGGTCCATAGCAAAACTAGTTTAGATTACTTCTCTGTCACTAAGTTACTCACTACTGCCCTTGTGTGATTGGATGGCGAAGACATACCCACATTAAACCACATCCCCAAGACAACTCTGGTTTGGGCTTCAGTAATGGCCACTGCATTTCTTAATAAGCACTGGAAAGAAACAGGTGGAATCGGTGAGTGCAGATCACCTTTAACAGTTGAAAAAATTAAGAAGTTAATTAAATATTTTAATACTGGAAATAAAATACTGGAGATCTTTATTACATTCTATTTTTTGTTGTATATGTCTTTTCCCGCCCTTTCCTGTCTTCCCCAACATTCCACCACATTAATTCCTTGACAGCATCCCCCTCTCATTTTCCCCCTCGTTATGCATTTAAGGCTTCCAATTTACCGTCATCATTACCGCAAAACGCCACAAGAAGCTATACATTTCAAATAATGAGGATTACACAGACCAGTGGTTTTCAATCAGCGGTGATCATCTCCGTGATAGATGGTAGGATAACTGGTCAACACCGAGACATAAATATTGTGTCGTTCAATTAATCTCTTATGACGAGGCTTAACGACCTGTCAGATGCTGTCAGTCATCTATCAAACTCAATTACGACCCGGCGGCTGAGAGAGAATAAACACAGGAAGATGAGTTTAATTAATAATTTGCGAAGCAAAAAAAAAAAACTTTATTGGTTTCGCTTTGCCGCACGGCAGGCCTTCACAATCGCATACACGGCAAATTGCCTCTGTGTTTGAGCCGTTCAATTAGGCAATCGAGTGAGACAGTAGCAGTGTGTGGATTCAAATCGATTTCATCCCTTGAAGTGTATTTTGTCCGAGGCGTTATGTCAGTTTGTTTTGTTCTAGTTCTGGGTCTGGTCTGGGTCTAGTAAAGTGTCAAATTTGGATTTTAATTGAGATGTTCCTACTGTAGAGGTGAAAATTAATGACAGTGTTTGATGGTGGACTAAAAAAAGAAAATAACTATTCATTAGTGAGCTTGGGAATAAAAGATTGCCCGACAACAATTTGTCTGTTGCTTTCTCTAAAGCCCACAGGATCGTTGTCCTAAAAAAATCTTCTTCTCTTCTATAAATGGTTTACATTTCCTCCATTTCTAATGATCTGCCAGGTACTTTAAGAGTCCAGAAGAAGAAATATTAGCACTTAGCACTGTAGAGGCTAATCTCTGTCAGAGATCCAATTGGTTAAAAACAGCACTACGACGGAGGTTGACACTTGTCAAAACAGTTTCACCTCACACTCATTACATCCCGACCTGGGGTCATTGCCATGGAAACACCAGACAGGTCAGGATGTAAAATTGATCTATATGCTGTTATTTACAGTAATGTAAATTACATCAAGCAATTACAAGCAAGGATAAAGCTGTGCCATTTGGTTTCGGGGTACCATGTTCAACTGGCCAGTTTCATATTGACATTCCTGACTGTTGTGGTTGAGATTAGACTAGAGAACTGTGATTCTGGGACAGCACTCAAGGGCATCTTCTCCCCAATGCTGGTGGATGGGATTGAGACATTCATCAATAGATAAGACATTCATCAATAGATAAGACATTCACCAATAGATAAGACATTCACCAATAGATAAGACATTCACCAATCGATAAGACATTCACCAATCGATAAGACATTCACCAATCGATAAGACATTCACCAATAGATAAGACATTCATCAATAGATAAGACATTCACCAATAGATAAGACATTCACCAATCGATAAGACATTCACCAATCGATAAGACATTCACCAATAGATAAGACATTCACCAATAGATAAGACATTCACCAATCGATAAGACATTCACCAATAGATAAGACATTCATCAATAGACAAGACATTCATCAATAGACAAGACATTCATCAATAGATAAGACATTCACCAATAGATAAGACATTCCCCAATCGATAAGACATTCATCAATAGACAAGACATTCATCAATAGACAAGACATTCATCAATAGATAAGACATTCCCCAATCGATAAGACATTCACCAATCGATAAGACATTCACCAATAGATAAGACATTCACCAATAGATAAGACATTCATCAATAGATAAGACATTCAGAGGAAACCCTTTCTAAAATACTGAAATTATATATTGATTTTTCCTCCTGTCTTTCGTCCCGATGCCTCTGGGTAATTACCTTGTTAGTGTTGCTGCTGGGCTGTGAGGTGGCTCTCTAGGATATCCAGAGGGCGTCCCAAATGACATCCTATTCCCTATATAGTGCCCTACTTTTGCACTGCTTTTCAAATCAAATCAAATCAAATTTTATTAGTCACATACACATGGTTAGCAGATGTTAATGCGAGTGTAGCGAAATGCTTGTGCTTCTAGTTCCGACAATGCAGTAATAACCAACAAGTAATCTAACCTAACAATTCCACAACTACTACCTTATACACACACAAGTGTAAAGGGATAAAGAATATGTACATAAAGATATATGAATGAGTGGTGGTACAGAACGGCATAGGCAAGATGCAGTAGATGGTATAGAGTACGGTATATACATATGAGATGAGTACTGTAGGGTATGTAAACATAAAGTGGCATAGTTTAAAGTGGCTAGTGGTACATGTATTACATAAAGATGGCAAGATGCAGTAGATGATATAGAGTACAGTATATACATATGAGATGGGTAATGTAGGGTATGTAAACATTATATTAAGTGGCATTGTTTAAAGTGGCTAGTGGTACATTTTTTTTTTGACCAGAGCCCTAGGCACCCTGGTCAAAAGTAGTGCACTAAATAGGGAATAGGGTGCCATTTGGGACGCAGACAACAGTCTAGTCTACACAGTAGTCTACAGAGAGCTGATCCAGAATCAGACTGTAGTCTACTATAAACCATATCAAGGTGGAAGATGGCTCTGAGAGCTGATCCAGAATCAGACTGTAGTCTACTATAAACCATATCAAGGTGGAAGATGGCTCTGAGAGCTGATCCAGAATCAGACTGTAGTCTACTATAAACCATATCAGGGTGGAAGATGGCTCTGAGAGCTGATCCAGAATCAGACTATAGTCTACTATCCACCATATCAGGGTGGAAGATGGCTCTGAGAGCTGATCCAGAATCAGACTGTAGTCTACTATAAACCATATCAAGGTGGAAGATGGCTCTGAGAGCTGATCCAGAATCAGACTGTAGTCTACTATCCACCATATCAGGGTGGAAGATGGCTCTGAGAGCTGATCCAGAATCAGACTATAGTCTACTATAAACCATATCAAGGTGGAAGATGGCTCTGAGAGCTGATCCAGAATCAGACTGTAGTCTACTATCCACCATATCAGGGTGGAAGATGGCTCTGAGAGCTGATCCAGAATCAGACTGTAGTCTACTATCCACCATATCAGGGTGGAAGATGGCTCTGAGAGCTGATCCAGAATCAGTGTTCTTCATCTGAACATGTGCTTACCCAGCACCTCAAAGGCACAGTTGACAGCAACCGGACAGATATACATCCTATTAATGCTGACATCTCCCATAGAGAAGACTAAAACCATCGAACCTTCTCTACATGACCAAAAGTATGTGGACACCTGCTCATCCAACATCTCATTCCAAAATCATGGGCATTAATATGGAGTTGGTCCCCCCTTTGCTGCAATAGCAGCCTCCACTCTTCTGGGAAGGCTATCCATTAGATGTTGATCCCCCCCTATCTGAGATATCTAGTGCAGCCCTCATCCTCCACGTACAACACCCGTTCTGCCAGTCACCTTCTGTTGAAGGTCCCCAAAGCACACACATCCCTGGGTCGCTGGTCTTTTCAGTTCGCTGCAGCTAACGACTGGAACGAGCTGCAACAAACACTCAAACTGGACAGTTGTATCTCTTCATTCAAAGACTCAATCATGGACACTCTTACTGACAGTTGTGGCTGCTTTGCGTGATGTATTGTTGTCTCTACCTTCTTGCCCTTTGTGCTGTTGTCTCTGCCCAATAATGTTTGTACCATGTTTTATGCTGCTACCATCAAAATACAGAATAGAGCCGTTACCTTCCATAATGAACCTGGAGAATAGTCCCCTTAACAAGGAGTCCTGGGCCTCTCTGTTCACAAACACAAACAGACTCCACAGAACAGCAACACAATTAGATCCAACCAAATCATGAGAAAACAAAAAGATAATTACAAATTGGAAATAATTAACAAAAAAAACAGAGCAAACTAGAAATCTTTTTGGACCTTAACAGAGAGCACACCGTGCCAGAATACCTTCCCACTGTGACTGACCCAAAATTAAGGAAATCTTTGACTATGTACCGACTCAGTGAGCATAGCCTTGCTATTGAGAAAGGCCGCCGTAGACAGACCTGGCTCTCAAGAGAAGACAGGCTATGTGCACACTGCCCACAAAATAAGGTGGAAGCTGAGCTGCACTTCCTAACCTCCTGCCAAATGTATGACCATATTAGAGACAAATATTTCCCTCAGATTACACAGACCCACAAAATCGAATTATGATAAACTCCAATATCTATTGAGTATCACAGTGTGCAATCACAGCATCAATATTTGTGACCTGTTGCCAAAAGAAAAGGGCAACCTGTGAAGAACAAACACCATTGTATAAACAACATATATTTATGTTTATTTATTTTCCCCGTTGTACTTAAACAATTTGCACATCCTTACAACAATGTATAAATGTAGCAGTGTGATGTTGTTCCCCTAGATTACGCACCAAATTGCACACAAGGACCAATTCAAATAGGCCAGGTCAAGAGGGGATGTTAGTAATTTGATAATAATAATAATAATTCAGTGTATTTTTTTTATTTAATTACAGCCGCATAGCTAATGTTTTTATTTGGTGTACAAACACTTTTTCATACCAATATTGTACATACAAGTGATGGTAAAAGTTTTGTATATTTTGGTTTGGCCCATCGCGGGTTATCTGTATTCCCATACCACTTTATCGTTCTCTTTTGCCTGACCCTCGGCTAGCAAGGTATGTTGTCCTTGGCTCCGAAACTGTTTAATATAAAACCGTCATAAGGTTATACAATGTACTGTTTTGCAACCATACGTTTGTTATAGTGTGGACAGTGTAGGAATTTATGTTAACAAGTCTCACAGAGCTCACTGACTGGGGTATCTGTTGTAACTTCTGAGTACTTGTGACAGTGGTTGAGTGAGTGTCCATGTGCTCGCGCAGGTGCCGGAGAGCTGTGACTGCACCAAGGGTAACGTTTGTGTTGTCTCTTCGTGTGCAGGTATGTCTTTTATTTTGTCAGAATTATGTTCTGTATAGTTTTACTTGTATATGCTGTTGTGCAGCGAGTGTGTGCACGCAGCACCTGTTAATTCCTTTTGGCGCTCTTTTGCCTGACCCTCGGCTAGCAAAAGCAAATAAAAAGATTTCAACGAGCAGACCATCAGTTGTGGCAGCGTCCTAATTAAAAAAATACACAACGCAGAATGAACCACGCTACATATAGACACATGACATTTGTAATGTCTTTATTTTTTTATTTTCTTTTGTGAGTGTAATGTTTACTGAGAAAGGAGAGAGAGAGAGAGAGAGAGAGAGAGAGAGAGAGAGAGAGAGAGAGAGAGAGAGAGAGAGAGAGAGAGAGAGAGAGAGAGAGAGAGAGAGAGAGAGAGAGAGAGAGAGAGAGAGAGAGAGAGAGAGAGAGAGAGAGAGAGAGAGAGAGAGAGAGAGAGAGAGAGAGAGAGAGAGAGAGAGAGAGGAGTGATGATATAATCAATAGTGAGGAAAATAAATGGGCCTGTCCATATATCTACCTCAGCATCCAGTCGCTATAACATCTCTGTAATGCATATTTCATAGAGTTTTATACCCATTGATTACCTGTGTCTGTAGTTTGTAAATCACATGTATATTGACTGGCTGATCTGTGAGACGGCGGTCCGTGGCTGGCCATTATACCCCTGATAGAGAGATCAGCACAGAACTAAACTCATCTCTATATATCTCTATAAAGACAGACTGTACAACCAAGAGCTTCTTACTGTATACTGTACCAGTACGTATGAATTGGTGGTACGATTCCTTCCTAACTAACACGTTGTTTCACTACAGACTCATGTTGACTTGAGACACACATAGGGGAAAACTCATACATTCCCACTACACCAGTCTGTATCATCCTCCCAGTCTAACTACACCAGTCTGTATCATCCTCCCAGTCTAACTACACCAGTCTGTATCATCCTCCCAGTCTAACTACACCAGTCTGTATCATCCTCCCAGTCTAACTACACCAGTCTGTATCATCCTCCCAGTCTAACTACACCAGTCTGTATCATCCTCCCAGTCCAACTACACCAGTCTTTATCATCCTCCCAGTCCAACTACACCAGTCTTTATCATCCTCCCAGTCCAACTACACCAGTCTGTATCATCCTCCCAGTCTAACTACAATAGTCTGTATCATCCTCCCAGTCCAACTACACCAGTCTTTATCATCCTCCCAGTCAAACTACACCAGTCTTTATCATCCTCCCAGTCTAACTACACCAGTCTGTATCATCCTCCCAGTCTAACTACACCAGTCTGTATCATCCTCCCAGTCCAACTACACCTGTCTTTATCATCCTCCCAGTCTAACTACACCAATCTTTATCATCCTCCCAGTCTAACTACACCAGTCTGTATCATCCTCCCAGTCTAACTACACCAGTCTGTATCATCCTCCCAGTCTAACTACAATAGTCTTTATCTATCTGAAAAGAGAACAATGGCAAATAAGATCAAAATCAATATCAAACAGCCTGGACAACCAGGACAGAACAAACAGCCTGGACAACCAGGACAGAACAAACAGCCTGGACAACCAGGACAGAACAAACAGCCTGGACAACCAGGACAGAACAAACAGCCTGGACAACCAGGACAGAACAAACAGCCTGGACAACCAGGACAGAACAAACAGCCTGGACAACCAGGACAGAACAAACAGCCTGGACAACCAGGACAGAACAAACAGCCTGGACAACCAGGACAGAACAAACAGCCTGGACAACCAGGACAGAACAAACAGCCTGGACAACCAGGACAGAACAAACAGCCTGGACAACCAGGACAGAACAAACAGCCTGGACAACCAGGACAGAACAAACAGCCTGGACAACCAGGACAGAACAAACAGCCTGGACAACCAGGACAGAACAAACAGCCTGGACAACCAGGACAGAACAAACAACCTGGACAACCAGGACAGAACAAACAGCCTGGACAACCAGGACAGAACAAACAGCCTGGACAACCAGGACAGAACAAACAGCCTGGACAACCAGGACAGAACAAACATCCTGGACAACCAGGACAGAAAAAACAGCCTGGACAACCAGGACAGAACAAACAGCCTGGACAACCAGGACAGAACAAACAGCCTGGACAACCAGGACAGAACAAACAGCCTAGACAACCAGGACAGAACAAACATCCTGGACAACCAGGACAGAACAAACAGCCTGGACAACTAGGACAGAACAAACAGCCTGGACAACCAGGACAGAACAAACAGCCTGGACAACCAGGACAGAACAAACAGCCTGGACAACCAGGACAGAACAAACAGCCTGGACAACTAGGACAGAACAAACAGCCTGGACAACTAGGACAGAACAAACAGCCTGGACAACTAGGACAGAACAAACATCCTGGACAACCAGGACAGAACAAACAGCCTGGACAACTAGGACAGAACAAACAGCCTGGACAACTAGGACAGAACAAACAGCCTGGACAACCAGGACAGAACAAACAGCCTGGACAACCAGGACAGAACAAGGAAAAGTTTATGCAGTATCATGGGTGATATATTGTCATAACTGATAACATATATATCTTGTTCATGTCTGATTGTTTTTCCCTCTGCTATATACTGTATATATTACTTTTCTGGGACGAGGCATTTTTGAAATGCCGAAGTGATAGTAACTGGTTCAGATAAATACCAAAATATAATAGTAAATACCTTAACTTAACTTCAATTTCCTGCAACAACAAGTCCCCCCCCCCCCCGCCCCCCCACACCATAAGAGGATGGAAGGCTGTATCCAGCTCCCTGTAGATGAGTCCTCCAGTTTGACCTTTCAGACCTGTCAGTCACCCATGCCTCTCACAGCCAAGGTGTAGTGACAACTGTGAAATGAGAGCACGCCTTCCTCCCCGCCATGGCTAATCCTGTTAGCTGCTACCATCCGCTAACGCATCCTGAACAGCTCTCATTAACACAGCATGGGGCCCTGCAGCCTCGTAGCCACCCGTAGCTAAATGCTAACTACCACACACACACACACACACACACACACACACACACACACACACACACACACACACACACACACACACACACAAATCCCTGCTACCCACAAGGCTCTGTGACGGGGGTCCAGTAAGGACGTGTCCCCCAGACCCCACACATTCCCCCCTCGCTACGTATCCACCCGTTCCTCAACCATAGTAAATTGGGTTAGCGCTGGCTAAGTGTTCCGTCGTGTTCCGTGGTCTTAATTGAGAGCGTGTGATAATTAACAGGCAGCAGACTAAACCTACCTCGCTAATCTAATTTAGGTCATTTATCTAAAAATGATTTTGCTACTCTTGGCAGAAACTGTTTGGAGGAACCAGTGGACATAACTTTTTTTTTTGGGGGGGGGGGGTCTATAGTGTCTCTTGTTTTTTTATTCAAGATCTCCGTTGTTTCTTCACCAGAAATGTCCACAGATCAAACTATATTTCTGTCATGCTTCCTTCTGATGAACTTATATTTGAATTAGAACGTACTTCCTCTCTCTCTCTCCATTTGACTGATCTGTTCTAAAGGACTTTTGTGACATCACTGATTCCTCACATTTACTGCACGGTATAGTGGGGTAAGTTGACAGGAGAGTGGGGTAAGTTGAGAGGAGAGTGGGGTAGGTTGAGAGGGGAGTGGGGTAGGTTGAGAGGAGAGTGGGGTAGGTTGAGAGGAGAGTGGGGTAGGTTGAGAGGAGAGTGGGGTAGGTTGAGAAGAGAGTGGGGTAGGTTGAGAAGAGAGTGGGGTAGGTTGAGAGGAGAGTGGGGTAAGTTGAGAGGAGAGTGGGGTAAGTTGAGAGGAGAGTGGGGTAAGTTGAGAGGAGAGTGGGGTAAGTTGAGAGGAGAGTGGGGTAAGTTGAGAGGAGAGTGGGGTAAGTTGAGAGGAGAGTGGGGTAAGTTGAGAGGAGAGTGGGGTAAGTTGAGAGGAGAGTGGGGTAAGTTGAGAGGAGAGTGGGGTAAGTTGAGAGGAGAGTGGGGTAAGTTGAGAGGAGAGTGGGGTAAGTTGAGAGGAGAGTGGGGTAAGTTAACAGGAGAGTGGGGTAAGTTGAGAGGAGAGTGGGGTAAGTTGAGAGGAGAGTGGGGTAGGTTGAGAGGAGAGTTGAGAGGAGAGTGGGGTAGGTTGAGAGGAGAGTGGGGTAAGTTGAGAAGAGAGTGGGGTAAGTTGAGAAGAGAGTGGGGTAAGTTAACAGGAGAGTGGGGTAGGTTGAGAGGAGAGTGGGGTAAGTTGAGAGGAGAGTGGGGTAAGTTGAGAGGAGAGTGGGGTAAGTTGAGAAGGGAGTGGGGTAGGTTGAGAGGAGAGTGGGGTAGGTTGAGAGGAGAGTGGGGTAAGTTGAGAAGAGAGTGGGGTAGGTTGAGAAGAGAGTGGGGTAGGTTGAGAGGAGAGTGGGGTAGGTTGAGAGGAGAGTGGGGTAGGTTGAGAGGAGAGTGGGGTAGGTTGAGAGGAGAGTGGGGTAGGTTGAGAGGAGAGTGGGGTAGGTTGAGAGGAGAGTGGGGTAAGTTGAGAGGAGAGTGGGGTAAGTTGAGAGGAGAGTGGGGTAAGTTGAGAGGAGAGTGGGGTAGGTTGAGAAGAGAGTGGGGTAGGTTGAGAAGAGAGTGGGGTAGGTTGAGAAGAGAGTGGGGTAAGTTGAGAGGAGAGTGGGGTAAGTTGAGAGGAGAGTGGGGTAAGTTGAGAGGAGAGTGGGGTAAGTTGAGAAGGGAGTGGGGTAAGTTGAGAGGACAGTGGGGTAAGTTGAGAAGAGAGTGGGGTAGGTTGAGAGGAGAGTGGGGTAAGTTGAGAAGGGAGTGGGGTAAGTTGAGAGGAGAGTGGGGTAAGTTGAGAGTTGAGAGGAGAGTGGGGTAAGTTGAGAGGAGAGTGGGATAAGTTGAGAAGGGAGTGGGGTAAGTTGAGAGGACAGTGGGGTAAGTTGAGAAGGGAGTGGGGTAAGTTGAGAAGAGAGTGGGGTAAGTTGAGAGGAGAGTGGGGTAAGTTGAGAGGAGAGTGGGGTAAGTTGAGAGGAGAGTGGGGTAAGTTGAGAGGAGAGTGGGGTAAGTTGAGAGGAGAGTGGGGTAAGTTGAGAAGGGAGTGGGGTAAGTTGAGAAGGGAGTGGGGTAAGTTGAGAAGGGAGTGGGGTAAGTTGAGAAGAGAGTGGGGTAAGTTGAGAAGAGAGTGGGGTAAGTTGAGAGGAGAGTGGGGTAAGTTGAGAGGAGAGTGGGGTAAGTTGAGAGGAGAGTGGGGTAAGTTGAGAGGAGAGTGGGGTAAGTTGAGAGGAGAGTGGGGTAGGTTGAGAGGAGAGTGGGGTAAGTTGAGAGTTGAGAGGAGAGTGGGGTAAGTTGAGAGTTGAGAGGAGAGTGGGGTAGGTTGAGAGGAGAGTGGGGTAGGTTGAGAGGAGAGTGGGGTAAGTTGAGAGGAGAGTGGGGTAGGTTGAGAGGAGAGTGGGGTAAGTTGAGAGTTGAGAGGAGAGTGGGGTAGGTTGAGAGGAGAGTGGGGTAGGTTGAGAAGAGAGTGGGGTAAGTTGAGAGGAGAGCGGGGTAAGTTGAGAGGAGAGCGGGGTAGGTTGAGAGGAGAGTGGGGTAAGTTGAGAGTTGAGAGGAGAGTGGGGTAGGTTGAGAGGAGAGTGGGGTAAGTTGAGAGGAGAGTGGGGTAAGTTGAGAGGAGAGTGGGGTAAGTTGAGAGTGGGGTAGGTTGAGAGGAGAGTGGGGTAAGTTGAGACATTTTTCTACATTCAGCATCACTCTGTTAAGTGATACATAGAATTATTTCTAACAAAGATATCTCCATTTAATTTCAGATATAGTCCAAATTCATGTAAACGTAACAGTTTTGAAAACATAGCTTGTCCCCCCCAAAAAGGGAGTCTCTTGGCACATCTTAACCCGGGTAAAGGGTAAGTTGAGCTGCGGGACAGGGTAAGTTAAGCCACCTCAAAAGCTCGGTACTGAATGAAATATTACCACTACCTTTTTAAAACATTGTCTATATTTATTTCCCGAACACAATTCAACACAATCACAATTACTTTCAATAATTTTAGACTTTTAACTACATTTTCTTTGTCTTTTAACACCTAACAAACATATATATATATTTTTTAAACACTTTTAACATGGGCTGGGTCCTGTTGATACCTCATACCTCATAATGCCTTGCATTACGCTTGGGAAGAACACACGTACATTGGCTCAACTCGACATTGGCTCAACTTACCCCATGGCCATTGGCTACAAGAAACCTCTAACACAATATATTTATTTGACTTGGTGAAAATCCGTTTTTTTCACACACACACACACACACACACACACACACACACACACACACACACTTATTACCAGTGAATATCCTATGAGGTTTACCTCAAGGTCGCCCTCCCGTGCCCAGCTGGCAGAGCCAACATCTGGTCAACATGGCCCTAAGAGTGGCATGAGGGAGGTCTGTACACATAGATAGACTCTCTGCCTATAGATAGACTCTCTAGATCATATATGTCAGAGTCAAGGCCCGCGGGCCACATCCGGCCCGCGAGAAGGTTTTTTACGGCCCCTGGGATGATCTTGATTTATTATTAGAACCGGCCCGCAGACCGCAGCAAGCCGGCAGCCCGCAGATCTTTTACACGCACCAATACTACATTTCCCACAATGCAACGGTGACGCACCGAGCAGTAGGCTGCTGTGTAAATGAGATGGAGGTGCCTTGGGAAAAACTCGTGGGTTTGACAACCGACGGAGCACCTGCGATGTGTGGACACAGGAGCGGACTGGTGGCGAAGATACGGGAAAAGATGCAAGAGGAAAACGCGACAGGTGAGCTGACAGCTTATCATTGTATCATACACCAGGAAGCGTTGTGCGGTAAAGCCTTGAAAATGGAGCATGTAATGAGCATCATCACGCGCACAGTTAACTTTATCAGAGCCAAAGGTTTGAATCACCGCCAGTTCAAGGCATTTCTGACGGAGTTAGAAACGGAGCATGGTGATTTGCCTTATCACACAGAGGTGCGATGGCTAAGCCAGGGAAAGGTGCTTCAAAGATGTTTCGAGCTTCGTGAGGAGATTTGTCTGTTCTTGGACAGCAAAGGGAAAGACACAACACAACTCCGAGACGAAATGTTTCTGTGTGAAATGGCTTTTCTGTGTGACATTACGAGTCATCTGAATGCAATGAACTTGCAGCTGCAGGGTCGGGATCATGTCATCTCTGATATGTACAGTACAGTGAAGGCATTTAAAACCAAACTGACTCTGTGGGAGACGCAGATGCGGAAAGAAAATTTGAGCCACTTTCCCAGCTGCCAGACCATGAAAGAGAAGCTCTCTACCAGTGCGTTCCCGAGCGCACAGTTGGCTGATAAAATAGGTATGCTTGCCGCTGACTTTCGACGCCGATTTGCTGACTTTGAAGCACAAAAAAGCAGGTTGGAACTGCTCGGTAACCCATTTGCTGTTGACGTGGAAAGCTCACCACCAAACCTCCAAATGGAGTTGATTGACCTCCAATGCAATGATGCACTAAAAATATTTCAGTTGAGTGGATGATAGAAAATTGCTATTATTGTTTTTTTCTTTGAAGTAAATTTAGCCCACTTTTGCTAAAATAGAAAATATAGGCTACTGATGGTGCCTTGAATACCGGTTTCTTTCATTTAATGTTCATGTTATGGGGATTTTTATATAAAGGAAATTTGTCTTTTGTGTCTGTTGAAAATTAAAGATTACTGACAGAGCCATAAGAAAATATTGCTTTATTTATCTGATCATATTGGAATATATTTGTTAGGTTTTCAGTAGGTTCAATTAGGTTCACTAGACTATATGCGTCATTTAAAAATTTTTCAATGAACATTCGAACAGTCCGGCCCTCGGCTTGTAGCTAAATTTTTTATTTGGCCCTCCGTCCATTTGACTTTGACACCCCTGCTCTAGATGGATGTTCTTCTTCTCTGTTTTTGTTTTATTATTTCACTGCCATACTGTGTTGGATCTTGTCTAGCCATCTTGTCTCAAGAGGACCACAATGGAAATAAATCCCTTAAATAAACTTTATTGTGTGTTATCCTCCATGATTATGTATGGCTTTTTCAAGTTTTATGTGTGCTTGTTTTTTTTAAATGGTCGAATTAATAAACTAAACTAAAACTAAACTAGGGAGGTCTGTCCACATAAACTCAGCAAAAAAAGAAACGTCCCTTTTTCAGGACCCTGTCTTTCAAAGATAATTAGTAAAAATCCAAATAACTTCACAGATCTTAATTGTAAAGGGTTTTAACACTGTTTCCCATGCTTGTTCAATGAACCATAAACAATTAATGAACATGCACCTGTGGAACGGTCGTTAAGACACTAACAGCTAACAGACGGTAGGCACACAGTTATGGAAACTTAGGACACTAAAGAGGCCTTTCTACTGACTCTGAAAAACACCAAAAGAAAGATGCCCAGGGTCCCTGCTCATCTGCGTGAACGTGCCTTAAGCATGCTGCAAGGAGGCATGAGGACTGCAGGTGTGGCCAGGGCAATAAATTGCAATGTCCGTACTGTGAGACACCTAAGACAGCGCTATAGGGAGACAGGACGGACAGCTGATCGTCCTCGCAGTGGCATACCACGTGTAACACCTGCACAGGATCTGTACATCCAAACATCACACCTGTGGGACAGGTACATCATGGCAACAACAACTGCCCGAGTTACACCAGGAACGCACAATCCCTCCATCAGTGCTCAGACTGTCCGCAATAGACTGAGAGAGGCTGGACTGAGGGCTTGTAGGCCTGTCGTAAGGCAGGTCCTCACCAGACATCACTGGCAACAACGTCGCCTATGGGCACAAACCCACCGTCGCTGGACCAGACAGGACTGGCAAAAAGTGCTCTTCACTGATGAGTCAATGTTTTGTCTCACCAGGGGTGATGGTCGGATTCACGTTTATCGTCAAAGGAATGAGCGTTACACCGAGGCCTGTACTCTGGAGCGGGATCGATTTGGTGGTGGAGGGTCCGTTCAAATTAATGAGCGTTACACCGAGGCCTGTACTCTGGAGCGGGATCGATTTGGTGGTGGAGGGTCCGTCATGGTCTGGGGCGGTGTGTCACAGCATCATCGGACTGAGCTTGTGGTTATTGCAGGCACTCTCAACGCTGTGCGTTACAGGGAAGACATCCTCCTCCCTCATGTGGTACCCTTCCTGCAGGCTCATCCTGACATGACCTTCCAGCATGACAATGCCACCAGCCATACTGCTCATTCTGTGGGTGATTTCATGCAAGACAGGAATGTCAGTGTTCTGCCATGGCCAGCGACGAGCTCGGATCTCAATCCCATTGAGCACGTCTGTGACCTGTTGGATCGGAGGGTGAGGGCTAGGGCCATTCCCCCCAGAAATGTCTGGGAACTTGCAGGTGCCTTGGTGGAAGAGTATGTATTTTAATCAACATATACCAACAGTCAAAGGTTTAGAACACCTCATTCAAGGGTTTTTCTTTATTTTTGCTATTTTCTAGATTTTAGATTTTTCAATTAGCCACCCTTTGCCTTGATGACAGCTTTGCACACTCTTGGCATTCTCTCAACCAGCTTCACCTGGAATGCTTTTCCAACAATCTTGAAGGAGTTCCCATATATGCTAAGCACTTGAGCACTGAGCATCCGTTCACCTACTCTGCGTCTCACAAAGACACGGCGGTTGGAACCAAAAATGTCCATTTTGACTCATCAGACCAAAGGACAGATTAACACCGGTCTAATTTCCATTGCTTGTGTTTCTTGGCCCAAGCAAGTCTCTTCTTGTTATTGGTGTCCTTTAGTAGTGGTTTCTATGCAGCAATTCGACCATGAAGGCCTGATTCACACAGTCTCCTCTGAACAGTTGATGTTGAGATGCATCTGTTACTTGAACTTTGTGAAGCATTTTTTGGGGCTGCAATTTGTGAAGCTGGTATCTCTAATGAACGTATCCTCTGCAACAAACCTTGAATGATTAGGTGTGTCCAAACTTTTGACTGGTACTGTATATTAAAACACGTTTGTTTTTTCCCGATCACAAGTATCAACCGATCCGACTATCAACTGTCAATTTATGGATACGATTACGAATACGAGTTTGGCAACACGGTTCCAACAAACAATGTAACAACTTTTTTTGCCTTAAATAATTATTACCTTTAATATATTAGCCGGCTAGTTAGCCATTTCCATTTGGACGTTCAAAACACTGGTACATAATTCCAATAACAATCCAATGTGTTGTCAATGAAAATCACGTTCACATATCCAAGTACATTAATGGGATAAACCTAATCTAACAGTCTGTATTAGGCTGTTTGAGGGAAGGTTTGAATCCTAATCTACCATTCCAATATGAGTACATATTTGGTTGAAGTACAGTAGATCAATACATTTACAGTACTCTAGCAGATGTCAATGTGTGTTTGCCCGAAAAGCCTTGTTAGTGCATAGGTCTAATTCGATTTAGAATTTTCTGACTTTTTCGACTTCAGACAAAAGCTAATATTTCACAAAAAAATTCCTTAAGATTCTATTGACACCCTACCCGTGGGTCAATCTAAGTAACATAATAATAAAAAATCTCCATCAAAATCCATCAGTTTAATGGGCTGCATCTCAATACACTGCATCCTCCTATGTCGGCCTTCCTCGTCTGCGGTGGAAGGTGGCCGAGCTACAACGGTGTTTGTCAGACCAGGAGACGTCATGAAAATCGGTCTTCTCACGAAAACATCTATAGCGTCAGACCACTCTATGGAAAGGGGAGACTCTCACGTACACGATGCTCTGAGACATTTAAGTCATTTACATTTAAGTCATTTAGCAGACGCTCTTATCCAGAGCGACTTACAAATTGGTGCATTCACCTTATGATATCCAGTGGAACAACCACTTTACAATAGTGCATCTAACTCTTTTAAGGGGGGGGGGTTAGAAGGATTACTTTATCCTATCCTAGGTATTCCTTAAAGAGGTGGGGTTTCAGGTGTCTCCGGAAGGTGGTGATTGACTCCGCTGACCTGGCGTCGTGAGGGAGTTTGTTCCACCATTGGGGTGCCAGAGCAGCGAACAGTTTTGACTGGGCTGAGCGGGAACTGTACTTCCTCAGAGGTAGGGAGGCGAGCAGGCCAGAGGTGGATGAACGCAGTGCCCTTGTTTGGGTGTAGGGCCTGATCAGAGCCTGAAGGTACGGAGGTGCCGTTCCCCTCACAGCTCCGTAGGCAAGCACCATGGTCTTGTAGCGGATGCGAGCTTCAACTGGAAGCCAGTGGAGAGAGCGGAGGAGCGGGGTGACGTGAGAGAACTTGGGAAAGTTGAACACCAGACGGGCTGCGGCGTTCTGGATGAGTTGTAGGGGTTTAATGGCACAGGCAGGGAGCCCAGCCAACAGCGAGTTGCAGTAATCCAGACGGGAGATGACAAGTGCCTGGATTAGGACCTGCGCCGCTTCCTGCGTGAAGCAGGGTCGTACTCTGCGAATGTTGTAGAGCATGAACCTACAGGAACGGGTCACCGCCTTGATGTTAGTTGAGAACGACAGGGTGTTGTCCAGGATCACGCCAAGGTTCTTAGCACTCTGGGAGGAGGACACAATGGAGTTGTCAACCGTGATGGCGAGATCATGGAACGGGCAGTCCTTCCCCGGGAGGAAGAGCAGCTCCGTCTTGCCGAGGTTCAGCTTGAGGTGGTGATCCGTCATCCACACTGATATGTCTGCCAGACATGCAGAGATGCGATTCACCACCTGGTTATCAGAGGGGGGAAAGGAGAAGATTAATTGTGTGTCGTCTGCATAGCAATGATAGGAGAGACCATGTGAGGATATGACAGAGCCAAGTGACTTGGTGTATAGCGAGAATAGGAGAGGGCCTAGAACAGAGCCCTGGGGGACACCAGTGGTGAGAGCACGTGGTGCGGAGACAGATTCTCGCCACGCCACCTGGTAGGAGCGACCTGTCAGGTAGGACGCAATCCAAGCGTGGGCCGCGCCGGAGATGCCCAGCTCGGAGAGGGTGGAGAGGAGGATCTGATGGTTCACAGTATCAAAGGCAGCCGATAGGTCTAGAAGGATGAGAGCAGAGGAGAGAGAGTTAGCTTTAGCAGTGCGGAGCGCCTCCGTGACACAGAGAAGAGCAGTCTCAGTTGAATGACTAGTCTTGAAACCTGACTGATTTGGATCAAGAAGGTCATTCTGAGAGAGATAGCAGGAGAGCTGGCCAAGGACGGCACGTTCAAGAGTTTTGGAGAGAAAAGAAAGAAGGGATACTGGTCTGTAGTTGTTGACATCGGAGGGATCGAGTGTAGGTTTTTTCAGAAGGGGTGCAACTCTCGCTCTCTTGAAGACGGAAGGGACGTAGCCAGCGGTCAAGGATGAGTTGATGAGCGAGGTGAGGTAAGGGAGAAGGTCTCCGGAAATGGTCTGGAGAAGAGAGGAGGGGATAGGGTCAAGCGGGCAGGTTGTTGGGCGGCCGGCCGTCACAAGACGCGAGATTTCATCTGGAGAGAGAGGGGAGAAAGAGGACAAAGCACAGGGTAGGGCAGTGTGAGCAGAACCAGCGGTGTCGTTTGACTTAGCAAACGAGGATCGGATGTCGTCGACCTTCTTTTCAAAATGGTTGACGAAGTCATCAGCAGAGAGGGAGGAGGGGGGAGGAGGGGGAGGAGGATTCAGGAGAGAGGAGAAGGTGGCAAAGAGCTTCCTAGGGTTAGAGGCAGATGCTTGGAATTTAGAGTGGTAGAAATTGGCTTTAGCAGCAGAGACAGAAGAGGAGAATGTAGAGAGGAGGGAGTGAAAGGATGCCAGGTCCGCAGGGAGGCGAGTTTTCCTCCATTTCCGCTCGGCTGCCCGGAGCCCTGTTCTGTGAGCTCGCAATGAGTCGTCGAGCCACGGAGCAGGAGGGGAGGACCGAGCCGGCCTGGAGGATAGGGGACATAGAGAGTCAAAGGATGCAGAAAGGGAGGAGAGGAGGGTTGAGGAGGCAGAATCAGGAGATAGGTTGGAGAAGGTTTGAGCAGAGGGAAGAGATGATAGGATGGAAGAGGAGAGAGTAGCGGGGGAGAGAGAGCGAAGGTTGGGACGGCGTGATACCATCCGAGTAGGGGCAGTGTGGGAAGTGTTGGATGAGAGCGAGAGGGAAAAGGATACAAGGTAGTGGTCGGAGACTTGGAGGGGAGTTGCAATGAGATTAGTGGAAGAACAGCATCTAGTAAAGATGAGGTCAAGCGTATTGCCTGCCTTGTGAGTAGGGGGGGAAGGTGAGAGGGTGAGGTCAAAAGAGGAGAGGAGTGGAAAGAAGGAGGCAGAGAGGAATGAGTCAAAGGTAGACGTGGGGAGGTTAAAGTCACCCAGAACTGTGAGAGGTGAGCCATCCTCAGGAAAGGAACTTATCAGGGCGTCAAGCTCATTGATGAACTCTCCAAGGGAACCTGGAGGGCGATAAATGATAAGGATGTTAAGCTTGAAAGGGCTGGTAACTGTGACAGCATGGAATTCAAAGGAGGCGATAGACAGATGGGTCAGGGGAGAAAGAGAGAATGTCCACTTGGGAGAGATGAGGATCCCAGTGCCACCACCCCGCTGACCAGAAGCTCTCGGGGTGTGCGAGAACACGTGGGCAGACGAGGAGAGAGCAGTAGGAGTAGCAGTGTTATCAGTGGTAATCCATGTTTCCGTCAGTGCCAAGAAGTCGAGGGACTGGAGGGAAGCATAGGCTGAGATGAACTCTGCCTTGTTGGCCGCAGATCGGCAGTTCCAGAGGCTGCCTGAGACCTGGAACTCCACGTGGGTCGTGCGCGCTGGGACCACCAGGTTAGAGTAGCAGCGGCCACGCGGTGTGAAGCGTTTGTATGGTCTGTGCAGAGAGGAGAGAACAGGGATAGACAGACACATAGTTGACAGGCTACAGAAGAGGCTACGCTAATGCAAAGGAGATTGGAATGACAAGTGGACTACACGTCTCGAATGTTCAGAAAGTTAAGCTTACGTTGCAAAAAATCTTATTGACTAAAATGATATAGTACTGCTGGCTGGTGAAATAGGCTAGCTAGCAGTGGCTGCGTTGTTGACTTTGTTTGAAAGTGTAGCTGGCTAGGTAACCTCTAACTGGCTAGGAGACCCCCACAAGTGTAAGGTAACATACACAGGACTAGTCTGAAGGTAACCACGGTAACATATACAGGACTAGTCTGAAGGTAACCACGGTAACATATACAGGACTAGTCTGAAGGTAACCACGGTAACCCATACAAACGAATGGAATTATGGAGGTAGTTTTGTTCCCCAGAAAATAAGGGATTAAATATGTGTCCAGAAAAACTAAAATATTTTCTGATCTTTCTTATATATCCTAGATACTGTACAGGCGTCACGGCTGTTTAATATATAACTAAAGGCAGGGCGTGACAATAGGACAGACACTTCAAAACCTGATTCCTTGTGATTTATTTTTTGGACTGTCTTCTTTTTGCCATTTATGAATGTGTTATTAAATGCTGGCTGCATATAATTTTATCAAATAATTTTTGACCTTTATAACATTGTGTTGTTTATGGCATAATATTATGCAGCATTACCCAGAGTGTTGTTTATGGTATAATATCATGCAGCATTACCCAGAGTGTTGTTTATGGTATAATATCATGCAGCATTACCCAGAGTGTTGTTTATGGTATAATATCACACAGCATTACCCAGAGTGTTGTTTATGGTATAATATCACACAGCATTACCCAGAGTGTTGTTTATGGTATAATATCAAACAGCATTACCCAGAGTGTTGTTTATGGTATAATATCAAACAGCATTACCCAGAGTGTTGTTTATGGTATAATATCATGCAGCATTACCCAGAGTGTTGTTTATGGTATAATATCATGCAGCATTACCCAGAGTGTTGTTTATGGTATAACATCACGCAGCATTACCCAGAGTGTTGTTTATGGTATATTATCACGCAGCATTACCCAGAGTGTTGTTTATGGTATAATATCATGCAGCATTACCCAGAGTGTTGTTTATGGTATAATATCAAACAGCATTACCCAGAGTGTTGTTTATGGTATAACATCACGCAGCATTACCCAGAGTGTTGTTTATGGTATAATATCAAACAGCATTACCCAGAGTGTTGTTTATGGTATAATATCAAACAGCATTACCCAGAGTGTTGTTTATGGTATAATATCATGCAGCATTACCCAGAGTGTTGTTTATGGTATAATATCATGCAGCATTACCCAGAGTGTTGTTTATGGTATAATATCATGCAGCATTACCCAGAGTGTTGTTTATGGTATAATATCATGCAGCATTACCCAGAGTGTTTCTACTGAGCAGCCTATGGCACCCCCTCATTTTACTGATAATAGGATAGTCCCCAATGAATACAAACTTTCAGAACAGAAAGCCTATACAGGATGACTGGCTACACATCGTGAATGTAACAAGGGGGCAGTTCATAGTCAATCAGAAGAGAGAGGAGCTGTCCACTCGTCAAGAGGTCCTGAAAACTCCCTCAGCAGTAATTGGTTCTGTTACCAGCTACACTCAAATTGTCTCTTGTCACTAAGGGCATCGGACAGAGATACAGAGGAGTACAAACATTTATCCTCTCCTCTTTTCCTCCTCTCATCCTTCCCCCTCTCATCCTCACCTTCCCTCCTCTCCTCCTTCACTTCTCCTCCTCTCCTTCTCTCGTCCTTCCCTCCATCACTCCTCTTCTTCCTCTTCTCCTCTCCTCTTTTCCTCTTCTCATCCTTCCCCCCTCTCATTCTCAGTATCCCTCCTCTCCCCCATCATTCCTCTCCTTCCTTCACTCCTCCTCTCCTCCTCTCCTTCCTTCACTCCTCCTGTCATCCATTCCTCCTCTCATCCTTCCCCCCTCTCATTCTCAGTATCCCTCCTCTCCCCCATCATTCCTCTCCTTCCTTCACTCCTCCTCTCCTTCCTTCACTCCTCCTGTCATCCTTTCCTCCTCTCATCCTTCCCCCCTCTCATCCTCTCCTTCCTTCACTCCTCCTCTCCTTTCTTCACTCCTCCTCTCCTCCTCTCTTTCCCTTCTCTCTTCCTTCCTTCCCTCTGTCATTCCTCTTCTCTTTCCCTCGGTAGTCCAGATAATTACAGAACAGACAGTTGCTTGTCCGTATCCAAATGGCTGTCTGTAGGGTCATTACAGAAAATCATTGACACCTTAATCAATTCTCACCAGCATCTCCTACATCAAATGTCCTGATCTCCCATACATCACCACCATTCATCTCTCATACATCAAATCAAATCAAATCAAATCTTGTCACATACGCCTAATACAACAGTTGTAGACCTTACAGTGAAATTCTTACTTACAAGCTTACTATACCAAAAACAAAACCAGTAAGAGATAAGAATAACAAATAATTAAAGAGCAGCAGTAAATAACAATAGCGGGGCTATATACAAGGGGAACCGGTACAGAGTCAATGTGCAGGGGCAAAGGTGTCGAGGTAATTTCAGTAATATGTACATGGAGGTAGAGCTATTAAAAGGACTATGCATAGATAATAACATAGAATAGCAGCAGCATAGAGGGGGGGGGGGGGGGATGCAAATAGTCTGGGCAGCCATTTGATTAGCTGTTCAGGAGTCTTATGGCTTGTGGGTAGAAGCTGTTTAAAAGCCTTTTGTACCTAGACTTGGCGCTCCGGTACCGCTTGCCGTGCGGTAGCAGAGAGAACTGTCTATGACTAGGGTGGCTGGAGTCTTTGACAAATTTTAGGGCCTTCCTCTGACACCACCTGGTATAGAGGTCCTGGATGGCAGGAAACTTGGTATCGGTGATGTACTGGGCCGTACGCATCACCCTCTGTAGTGCCTTGCGGTTGGAGGCTGAGCAGTGGCCATACCAGGCGGTGATGCAACCCGTCAGGATGCTCTCGATGGTGCAGCTGTAGAACCTTTGAGGATCTGAGGACCCATGCCAAATCTTTTCAGTCTCCTGAGGGGGAATATGTTTTGTCGTGCCCTCTTCACAACTGTCTTGGTGTGTTTGGACCATGTTAGTTTGTTGGTGATGTGGATGCCAAGGAATTTGAAGCTCTCAACCTGCTCCACTGCAGCCCCGTCGATAAGAATGGGGGCGTGCTCGGTCCTCTTTTTCCTGAAGTCCACAATCATCTCCTTTGTCTTGATCATGTTGAGGGAGAGCACCACACTGCCAGGTCTCTGACCACCTCCCTATAGGCTGTCTCATCGTTGTTGGTGATCAGGCCTACCACTGTTTTGTCATCAGCAAACTTAATGATAGTGTTGGAGTCGTGCATGGCCGTGCAGTCATGAGCGAACAGGGAGTAAAGGAGGGGACTGAGCACGTACCCCTGAGGTGCACCCGTGTTGAGGATCAGCATGGCGGATGTGTTGTTACCTACCCTTACCACCTGGGGGCGGCCCGTCAGGAAGTCCAGGATCCAGTTGCAAAGGGAGATGTTTATTCCCAGAGTCCTTCGCTTAGTTATGAGTGGTTTTCCTGTTTGCTAATGGCCGAATACAGCTCATTGAGTGCGGTCTTAGTGCCTCGGTCTGTGGTGGTATGTAGACAGCTACGAAAAATACAGATGAAAACTCTTTAGGTAGATAGTGTGGTCTACAGCTTATCATGAGGTACTCTACCTCAGGCGAGCAAAACCTTGAAACTTCCTTAGATATCGTGCACCAGCTATGGTTCACAAATATGCATAGGCCCCCGCCCCGTGTCTTACCAGAGGCTGCTGTTCTGTCCTGCCCATAGAGTGTATAACCCGCCAGCTGTATGTTCTTGATGTCGTCGTTCAGCCACGACTCGGTGAAACATAAGATATTACAGTTTTTAATGTCCTGTTGGTAGGATATATATGTGCTTTCAGTTCGTCCCATTTATTTTCCAGCGATTGAACGTTAGCTAGCAGGACGGAAGGCAAAAGCAGGTTAGCCACTCGTCGCCTGATCCTCACAAGGCACCCGGATCTCTTTCCGCGATCTGGGCCTGGTTGGGCGTCTGTAGTAGTATATCCTACCTGTCAGACTCATTGATGAAGAAATCTTCATTTTCCAAATGAAAACCAGAAAGAGGAGTTTAGTGCTTCCTACCCTGCACCCTGCAGCCTGCACCCTCCACCCTGCACCCTGCACCCTCCACCCTGAACCCTCCGCCCTGCACCCTGCACCCTCCACCCTGAACCCTCCGCCCTGCACCCTCCACCCTGCACCCTCCACCCTGAACCCTCCGCCCTGCACCCTGCACCCTCCACCCTGCACCCTCCACCCTGCACCCTGCACCCTGCACCCTGCACCCTGCACCCTGCACCCTGCACTCGGCACCCTCCACCCTGCACCCTCCACCCTGCACCCTCCACCCTGCACCCTGCACCCTGCACCCTCCACCCTCCACCCTGCACCCTCCACCCTCATCCTGCACCCTGCACCCTCCACCCTGCACCCTCCACCCTGCACCCTCCACCCTGCACCCTCCATCCTCCACCCTGCCGCCCGGATGAGCTGTCAGTCATTTCTCAACCTCCAAACAACTTTCATCTGATTCCTCCCAACCTCCCTCTAGGTATCCCTCCATTCTCTTATTCTCTCCTCCTCTCCTCCTCCTCCCTATTCATTAATCATGAGACATACCCCTCCCCTCCTCCTCCTCTCCACCCCTCCTCCTCTCCACCCCTCCTCCACCCCTCCTCCCATCCTCCTCCTCCTCTCCACCCCTCCTCCTCTCCACCCCTCCACCCTTCCTCCCATCCTCCTCCTCCTCTCCACCCCTTCTCCACCCCTCCTCCTCTCCACCTCTCTTCCTCTCCACCCCTCCTCCTCTCCTCCTCTCCTCCTCCTCTTCCTCTCCACCCCTCCTCCTCTCCACCTCTCCTCCTCTCCACCCCTCCTCTTCTCCTCCTCTCCACCCCTCCTCCTCTCCTCCTCTCCTCCTCTCCACCTCTCCTCCTCTCCACCCCTCCTCTTCTCCTCCTCTCCACCCCTCCTCCTCTCCTCCTCTCCTCTTCTCCTCCTCTCCACCCCTCCTCCTCTCCACCTCTCCTCCTCTCCACCCCTCCTCTTCTCCTCCTCTCCACCCCTCCTCCTCTCCACCTCTCCTCCTCTCCACCCCTCCTCTTCTCCTCCTCTCCACCCCTCCTCCTCTCCTCCTCTCCTCCACCTCTCCTCCTCTCCACCCCTCCTCCACCTCTCCTCCTCTCCACCCCTCCCCCTCTCCTCCTCTCCTCCTCTCCACCTCTCTTCCTCTCCACCCCTCCTCTTCTCCTCCTCTCCACCCCTCCTCCTCCTCTCCTCCTCCTCCACTCCTCCCCCTCTCCCCCTCTCCTCCTCTCCACCTCTCTTCCTCTCCACCCCTCCACCTCTCTTCCTCTCCACCCCTCATCTTCTCCTCCTCTCCACCCCTCCTCCTCTCCACCCCTCCACCTCTCTTCCTCTCCACCCCTCCACCTCTCTTCCTCTCCACCCCTCCTCTTCTCCTCCTCTCCACCCCTCCTCCTCTCCACCCCTCCTCCACCTCTCCTCCTCTCCTCCTCTCCACCCCTCCTCCACCTCTCCTCCTCTCCTACTCTCCACCTCCTCCCCCTCTCCTCCTCTCCACCTCTCTTCCTCTCCACCCCTCCACCTCTCTTCCTCTCCACCCCTCCTCTTCTCCTCCTCTCCACCCTCCTCCTCTCCTACTCTCCCCCTCTCCTCCTCTCCACCCCTCCTTGAATAAACCAAAAACACTAAGTCCTACAGCATACACATACCTCTGCAGGAGCGGCTACAAAATATTTCACAACAACTTATACAGAGCAACAACGAAACACAGGACATACAAAGGAACACACAATTATAAATAATTACGTAGCCCTGTTTCACTCTGTTTGAATATGTTTTCTACCTACTAGACATAATCCTAGATTTCTGACTTGACTATTCAATGTGACCTCTGTGATTTAGATTCACCTTGTCTTCGGTCGTAAAATGTGAAAATCAATGATGCAGCATGCATTCTGACGTGACTTTTCAATTCATCTTCTCTCATTCAATTCACCTGGTTGGTGTTGTGGGCGAAAATCCTGCACCGTGCGCGCCGGCAGTCAGTAAGGAGGAGATAAAGATAGCTCTGCCGGATGTCCGTTTGGAGCTCTCGGTTGGCGCAACAGTTTTACAACTGTTGTTTATTTTCAGCGTGCTTAGTTGTAAAGCCCCGGTCCCGTGTGGCTCAGTTGGTAGAGCATGGCGCTTGCAACGCCAGGGTTGTGGGTTCATTCCCCACGGGGGGACCAGGATGAAAATGTATGAACTTTCCAATTTGTAAGTCGTTCTGGATAAGAGCATCAGCTAAATGACTTAAATGTAAATGTAAAGCGTTTAAGTCGATCGCCGGTGTTAGCTCTCGAGGTCGTGGTTGTAATCTGTTGGGACCGCTACTGTCATTCTTCGCAAAGTTTTTGAAAAACAAACCATTAGCTCTCTCTCTCTCTCTCAATTCAGTTTCTATTTATTTCAATATTTATTTACCTTTCATGGGGCTTTATTGGCATGGGAAACATATGTTTACAATGCCAAAGCAAGTGAAATAGTATAATAAACAAAAGTGAAATAAACAATACAAAATTATTAGTAAACATTACACATACAAAAGTTTCAAAAGAATAAAGACATTTCAAATGTTATGTGTCTACATACAGTGTTGTCATGATTTGCAAATAGTTAAAGTACAAAAGGGAAAATAAATAAACATAAATATAGGTTGTATTTACAATGGTGTTTGTTCTTCACTGGTTGCCCTTTTCTTGTGGCAACAGGTCACAAATCTTGCTGCTGTGATGGCACACTGTGGAATTTCACCCAATAGATATGGGAGTTTATCAACATTGGATTTGTTTTCGAATTCTTTGTGGATCTATGTAATCTGAGGGAAATATGTGTCTCTAATATGGTCATACATTTGGAAGGAGGTTAGGAAATGGATCTCAGTTTCCATTTCATTTTGTGGGCAGTGTGCACATAGCCTGTCTTCTCTTGAGAGCCAGGTCTGCCTTCGGTGGCCTTTCTCATTAGCAAAGCTATGAGTCTGTACATAGTCAAAGATTTGCTTCATTTTGGGTCAGTCGCAGTGGTCAGGGTTTCTGCCACTGTGTACTCTCTGTTTAGGGCCAAATAGCATTCTAGTTTGCTCAGTTGTTTTGTAAATTCTTTCCAATGTGTCAAGTAATTATCTTTTTGTTTTCTCATGATTTGGTCGGGTCTAATTGTGCTGTTGTCCTGGGGCTCTGTGGGGTGTGTTTGTGTTTGTGAACAGAGCCCCAGGACCAGCTTGCTTAGGGGGCTCTTCTCCAGGTTAATCTCTCTGTAGGTGATGGCTTTGTTATGGAAGGTTTGGAATCGCTTCCTTTTAGGTGGTTGTAGAATTTAACGGCTCTTTTCCGGATCTGGATAATTAGCGGGTATCGGAGTAATTCTTCTCTGCATGCATTATTTGGTGTTTTACGTTGTACACGGAGGATATTTTTGTTGCAGAATTCTGCATGCAGAGTCTCAATTTGGTGTTTGTCCCATTTTATTATGTTATTGGTTTGTGAGCGGGCCCCAGACCCCACAACCATAAAGGGCAATGGGTTCTTTAAAACTGATTCAAGTATTTTTAGCCAGATCCTAATTGGTATGTTAAATGTTATGTTCCTTTTGATGGTGTAGAAGGCCCTTGTTGCTTTTTATCTCAGATCGTTCACAGCTTTGTGGAGGTTTCCTGTGGCGCTGATGTTGATAACTGGGTTATTTTTTGGTCAATTGTTTCTATGAAGTTGCAGTTGAATTGCTCTGCCATTATTATTATATGAGGTATTATTGGTTGGGGTTACCCCTGTGTTGTGATGGGTGTTTAATATGGAGGGTCTTATGTTTTCTCTCCACTGGCTAACAGGCTACATACTAGTCTCCACCGGCTAACTGGCTAACAGGCTACATTCTAGTCTCTACTGGCTAGCTGGCTAACAGGCTACATTCTAGTATCTACTGGCTAGCTGGCTAACAGGCTACATGCTAGTCTCTACTGGCTAGCTGGCTAACAGGCTACATTCTAGTCTCTACTGGCTAACTGGCTAACAGGCTACATTCTAGTCTCCACCGGCTAACTGGCTAACAGGCTACATTCTAGTCGCTACTGGCTAGCTGGCTAACAGGCTACATTCTAGTCTCCACCGGCTAACTGGCTAACAGGCTACATTCTAGTCGCTACTGGCTAGCTGGCTAACAGGCTACATTCTAGTCTCTACTGGCTAACTGGCTAACAGGCTACATTCTAGTCTCTACTGGCTAACTGGTCAACAGGCTACATTCTAGTCTCCACTGGCTAACTGGCTAACAGGCTACACTCTAGTCTCCACCGGCTAACTGGCTAACAGGCTACATTCTAGTCTCTACTGGCTAGCTGGCTAACAGGCTACATTCTAGTCTCTACTGGCTAACTGGCTAACAGGCTACATTCTAGTCTCTACTGGCTAGCTGGCTAACAGGCTACATTCTAGTCTCTACTGGCTAATTGGCTAACAGGCTACATTCTAGTCTCCACCGGCTAACTGGCTAACAGGCTACATTCTAGTCGCTACTGGCTAACTGGCTAACAGGCTACATTCTAGTCTCTACTGGCTAACTGGCTAACAGGCTACATTCTAGTCTCTACTGGCTAACTGGCTAACAGGCTACATTCTAGTCTCCACCGGCTAACTGGCTAACAGGCTACATTCTAGTCTCTACTGGCTAACTGGCTAACAGGCTACACTTTAGTCAGTATCTTCTGCTGATGTGTGTGTGTCTGTAAGTGATACTCTATCTATTCTACTCTTTTCCATTCGGCAGGTTTAATACCTGCCTGAAGACCCAACCAAACCTTTACACCTCTCTAACAATACACCTTTATCTTTACACCTCTCTGACAATACACCTTTATCTTTACACCTCTCTGACAATACACCTTTATCTTTACACCTCTCTGACAATACACCTTTATCTTTACACCTCTCTGACAATACACCTTTATCTTTACACCTCTCTGACAATACACCTTTATCTTTACACCTCTCTGACAATACACCTTTATCTTTACACCTCTCTGACAATACACCTTTACACCTCTCTGACAATACTTATCTTTACACCTCTCTGACAATACACCTTTATCTTTACACCTCTCTAACAATACACCTTTATCTTTACACCTCTCTAACAATACACCATTATCTTTACACCTCTCTGACAATACACCTTTATCTTTACACCTCTCTGACAATACACCTTTATCTTTACACCTCTCTAACAATACACCTTTATCTTTACACCTCTCTAACAATACACTTTTATCTTTACACCTCTCTAACAATACACCTTTATCTTTACACCTCTCTGACAATACACCTTTATCTTTACACCTCTCTAACAATACACTTTTATCTTTACACCTCTCTAACAATACACCTTTATCTTTACACCTCTCTAACAATACCGCTACAGTTTTCCGAAGGGCACACCGTAGCAACGCTTTGTACTGTAAATCCCAAAAGATGATTGTTTCACTATTTTGTCTGGTAGTTGGGTCAGAACATTTGTCTAAGTAGCAACAGAAATTCTGTCCTTCCGCCGATTTGTTTTATTTTTAACTAGACAAGTCTGTTAAGAACTTATTCTTGTTTTCAATGACGGCCTAGGAACGGTGGGTTAACTGCCTTGTTCAGGGGCAGAACGACGACTACCTTGTCAGCTCGGGGATTCGATCTTGCAACCTTTCTGTTACTAGTCCAACGCTCTAACCACTAGACTACCTGCCTCTAACCACTAGGCTACCTGCCTCTAACCACTAGGCTACCTGCCTCTAACCACTAGACTACCTGCCTCTAACCACTAGGCTACCTGCCTCTAACCACTAGACTACCTGCCTCTAACCACTAGGCTACCTGCCTCTAACCACTAGGCTACCTGCCTCTAACCACTAGACTACCTGTTAGAGGCAGCCGTGTTACTGTCAACCCTGTTACAGTCAACCCTGTTACAGTCAACCATGTTAGTCAACCCTGTTACAGTCAACCCTCCTACAGTCAACCATGTTACAGTCACCATGTTTACAGTCAACCCTCTTACAGTCAACCATGTTTACAGTCAACCATGTTTACAGTCAACCATGTTACAGTCAACCCTGTCACAGTCAACCATGTTTGCAGTCAACCATGTTTACAGTCAACCCTCTTACAGTCAACCATGTTTACAGTCAACCCTGTCACAGTCAACCATGTTACAGTCAACCATGTTACAGTCAACCCTGTTACAGTCAACCCTCCTACAGTCAACCATGTTACAGTCAACCCTGTTACAGTCAACCCTGTTCCTTTTATTTTAATAAGCTCATGTTGCCTAGTGATGACATTGCTTTTGTTCAGACAAAACCGGGATGTTTTGTGTCATGTCCTCTTGTAAAACAAACAAAGCTCTGTCTTAATTCATCATGGACTGGCCGATGCATCTTTTCATTTCAGCGATTTCAGTGGAAAGCAGCTACATCTGAGATGGGTTGAAATGGGTCAAGACATCCCAATGCGTTAGTCGGGAAGGCTACCTGCCTCTAACCACTAGGCTACCTGCCTCTAAACACTAGGCTACCTGCCTCTAAACACTAGGCTACCTGCCTCTAACCACTAGGCTACCTGCCTCTAACCACTAGGCACCTGCCTCTAACCACTAGGCTACCTGCCTCTAACCACTAGGCTACCTGCCTCTAACCACTAGGCTACCTGCCTCTAACCACTAGGCTACCTGCCTCTAACCACTAGGCTACCTGCCTCTAACCACTAGGCTACCTGCCTCTAACCACTAGGCTACCTGCCTCTAACCACTAGACTACCTGACTCTAACCACTAGGCTACCTGCCTCTAACCACTAGGCTACCTGCCTCTAACCACTAGGCTACCTGCCTCTAACCACTAGGCTACCTGCCTCTAACCACTAGGCTACCTGCCTCTAACCACTAGGCTACCTGCCTCTAACCACTAGGCTACCTGCCTCTAACCACTAGGCTACCTGCCTCTAACCACTAGGCTACCTGCCTTTAACCACTAGGCTACCTGCCTCTAACCACTAGGCTACCTGCCTCTAACCACTAGGCTACCTGCCTCTAACCACTAGGCTACCTGCCTCTAACCACTAGGCTACCTGCCTCTAACCACTAGGCTACCTGCCTTTAACCACTAGGCTACCTGCCTCTAACCACTAGGCTACCTGCCTCTAACCACTAGGCTACCTGCCTCTAACCACTAGGCTACCTGCCTCTAACCACTAGGCTACCTGCCTCTAACCACTAGGCTACCTGTCTCTAACCACTAGGCTACCTGCCTCTAACCACTAGGCTACCTGCCTCTAACCACTAGGCTACCTGCCTCTAACCACTAGGCTACCTGCCTCTAACCACTAGGCTACCTGCCTCTAACCACTAGGCTACCTGCCTCTAACCACTAGGCTACCTGCCTTTAACCACTAGGCTACCTGCCTCTAACCACTAGGCTACCTGCCTCTAACCACTAGGCTACCTGCCTCTAACCACTAGGCTACCTGCCTCTAACCACTAGGCTACCTGCCTTTAACCACTAGGCTACCTGCCTTTAACCACTAGGCTACCTGCCTCTAACCACTAGGCTACCTGCCTCTAACCACTAGGCTACCTGCCTCTAACCACTAGGCTACCTGCCTTTAACCACTAGGCTACCTGCCTCTAACCACTAGGCTACCTGCCTCTAACCACTAGGCTACCTGCCTTTAACCACTAGGCTACCTGCCTTTAACCACTAGGCTACCTGCCTCTAACCACTAGGCTACCTGCCTCTAACCACTAGGCTACCTGCCTCTAACCACTAGGCTACCTGCCTCTAACCACTAGGCTACCTGCCTCTAACCACTAGACTACCTGCCTCTAACCACTAGGCTACCTGCCTCTAACCACACATGGTTGACTTTAAACATGGTTGACTGTGACAGGGTTGATTGTAACAGGGTTGACTGTAAACATGGTTGACTGTAAGAGGGTTGACTGTAAACATGGTTGACTGCAAACATGGTTGACTGTGACAGGGTTGACTGTAACATGGTTGACTGTAAACATGGTTGACTGTAAACATGGTTGACTGTAAGAGGGTTGACTGTACACATGGTTGACTGTACACATGGTTGACTGTGACAGGGTTGACTGTAACAGGGTTGACTGTAAACATGGTTGACTGTAAGAGGGTTGACTGTAAACATGGTTGACTGTGACAGGGTTGACTGTAAACATTGGTTGACTGTAACAGGGTTGACTGTAAACATGATTGACTGTAACAGGGTTGACTGTAAACATGGTTGACTGTAACAGGGTTGACTGTAAACATGGTTGACTGTAAGAGGGTTGACTGTAAACATGGTTGACTGTGACAGGGTTGACTGTAACAGGGTTGACTGTAAACACGGTTGACTGTAAACAGGGTTGACTGTGACAGGGTTGACTGTAAACATGGTTGACTGTAAGAGGGTTGACTGTAAACATGGTTGACTGTAAACATGGTTGACTGTGACAGGGTTGACTGTAAACATGGTTGACTGTAAACATGGTTGACTGTAAGAGGGTTGACTGTAAACATGGTTGACTGTAAACATGGTTGACTGTGACAGGGTTGACTGCAAACATGGTTGACTGTAGGCAGGGTTGACTGTACACATGGTTGACTGTAAACATGGTTGACTGTAACAGGCTTGACTGTAAACAGGGTTGACTGTAAACATGATTGACTGTAAACATGGTTGACTGTAAACATGGTTGACTGTAACAGGTTTGACTGTAACAGGGTTGACTGTAAACATGGTTGACTGTAAACATGGTTGACTGTAACAAGTTTGACTGTAACAGGGTTGACTGTAACAGGGCTGACTGTAACAGGGTTGACTGTAAACATGGTTGACTGTAAACATTGTTGACGATTTCTTCTTAAATCAGCCATGCATTCCCTTGGTGACAGCAGGAATGGAAGTTTGTTGTGTGCAACAGGGAGTGGCAGTTAAATGCAAACTCCCCCCCCCCCCCCCCAATTTCTTTAAAAATAAAAACATTTCTAGCCTTTCTGATGGGTAACAGGGTTGACGTGTTACGCTCGACACGCTCAGGTTTCCACCACCAAAAAACTAAGAGAACATGGGCCAAAAAAAAGAATAGAACCATCTCACCTAGTTTAACGCTATGACATCACTATTAGATGTTGAATGTTCTCTTTTGGAAAATACATATTTTAAAAGGACTAGTTTCACCATTTTAAAACGAGAGTTCGGGTTCACGGAACAGGGTTGACCTTAAAAATGTGAGGGATGTGAATCACTATAAATCACATTAAATAAAATAATAATTTTCAGAAATGACTGTCAAAGCAACACAACAACTAGGGCTTTACAGGGTTAAAAAGGTTGAAATAAATCTTCCTAGAAGTGACAAAGGGTTGATGGAGAAACATCTGAAAATGCTGAATTTTGATATTTTAGCAAACCTTTATTCATATTAAAAATCTTTTTTTATTTTTATTGTCCATGTGGTCGATATTAAAGGGCACTTCATTTAATATAATATGATTTTAAAATGCAATATTGGTGCCCAATTTCGACTTAAACCCTTAAAGGGATGCAAAAGGCACTCATTTTATGGGAACGACCCCTATATCATTCTCTTCTGAAACACTACAAACATTTCACACACAAAAACAGATTTATTTGTAAACATTTCTAGGAAAGATTTTCCCTTTTTCAATCTCTAGGCAAACCAATGCTTCTCTACAAAACAACACCAGTGGAAGACTGTAGACCCTGGTGTGACCCGAGCCAGAGGTTCCAGGGCAGCTTGGGGGAAATGGAAACGCACAGTACATGTGGCTCCACAGCGTATGGACAAACACTACCCTCTACTGGCAGTACCCTCTACTGGCAGTACCCTCTACTGGCAATACCCTCTACTGGCAGTACCCTCTACTGGCAGTACCCTCTACTGGCAGTACTCTCTACTGGCAGTACCCTCTACTGGCAGTACCCTCTACTGGCAGTACCCTCTACTGGCAGTACCCTCTACTGGCAGTACCCCAGTGGTGGGCCGTCAGGGCCTGCAAGGCCTTCTCTGCTGGCCTAAACATCATCAGAATATAATTTTTTTTTAAATATATTTTCCCACAAATATGTATTAAATTATTCCCCAGAGTAAGAGTTATACTCTTCATTTCATAGCTTTCCTCTTGGTTGCACTGCTTCCAGCCCCAGGTTGAGATTTGGAGGGCTGGTCTTTATGTTAGATCTTTTATCCAATCATATTCAGCCATCATGTGTTGCCAGGGGTCTAAAATCTGCCCTCGGGCCTTCAGAATCAACAGTGCGGGCGCTTGTAGCTTAAAGTGAATGGAAATTAAAATTTTGTGTCAACCAATCAGCTTTAGAGTTGGCTATTGTACGCCTGCTGGCTGGCTCCAGTGTTACACAGGAGCCAGCTAGCAGGCGTAGTGCGTCCACGTCTATTGATTGGATTACCAATATTGAGAGGCAGGTCCTATGGGCAGGTCTATGCAGATCTAGGAAACTGAATTTGATAAACGAATTAATTCGCGTTCTACTAAGCTGTTTTTTCAACCCACAATGGCGGAAGGAGGAGAAGATATCGATTTGGTCGAGGATATAATTATAACGCCATTCTCAAGACGAACTTTTCAAGAAAAGTTAGACATTGTAAGGAGAGGTCGCCCGACGCCACAAAGCCTGTCACAGGCGGGAAAGGGGTTCGTTCGCTCGCCACTTTCAAAGTTTCAACTACGAGCGCTATGGCTCCGAGAAGCACTGCAAACTGTACTGCTGGGAATGCCTATTATTTGCAAGTGATCGATTTGGTGTTTGGAGCCACACTGGCTTTGCAAACTTGAGTTGTCTGTTAAACACTGTTTACCCAAAAATGTCAATTTGTCAATTTCAAGGTGACGCAACGCCTGGTTATACTGTGTTTCTGTCTAAATGTATAGTGTCTAGAGCCATGGCATAATGATGGTAATAAGAGGTGGATTAATTCGGGTGGGACTGTGTAGTACCTCACTGAAGGCCTAGGCCCCAGGCCCACGGCACGCCACTGCAGTACCCTCTACTGGCAGTACCCTCTACTGGCAGTACCCTCTACTGGCAGTACCCTCTACTGGCAGTACTCTCTACTGGCAGTACCCTCTACTGGCAGTACTCTCTACTGGCAGTACCCTCTACTGGCAGTACCCTCTACTGGCAGTACCCTCTACTGGCAGTACTCTCTACTGGCAGTACCCTCTACTGGCAGTACCCTCTACTGGCAGTACTCTCTACTGGCAGTACCCTCTACTGGCAGTACCCTCTACTGGCAGTACCCTCTACTGGCAGTACTCTCTACTGGCAGTACCCTCTACTGGCAGTACCCTCTACTGGCAGTACTCTCTACTGGCAGTACCCTCTACTGGCAGTACCCTTTACTGGCAGTACCCTCTTCTGGCAGTACTGTCTACTGGCAGTACTCTTTACTGGCATTATTCTCTACTGGCAGTACCCTCTACTGACAGTACTCTCTACCGGCAGTACCCTCTACTGGCAGTACCCTCTACTGGCAGTACTCTCTACTGGCAGTACCCTCTACTGGCAGTACCCTCTACTGGCAGTACTCTCTACTGGCAGTACCCTCTACTGGCAGTACCCTCTACTGGCAGTACCCTCTACTGGCAGTACTCTCTACTGGCAGTACCCTCTACTGGCAGTACCCTCTACTGGCAGTAATCTCTACTGGCAGTACCCTCTACTGGCAGTACCCTTTACTGGCAGTACCCTCTTCTGGCAGTACTGTCTACTGGCAGTACTCTTTACTGGCATTATTCTCTACTGGCAGTACCCTCTACTGACAGTACTCTCTACCGGCAGTACCCTCTACCGGCAGTACCCTCTACTGGCAGTACCCTCTACTGGCAGTACTCTCTACTGGCAGTACCCTCTACTGGCAGTACCCTCTACTGGCAGTACCCTCTACTGGCAGTACTCTCTACTGGCAGTATTCTCTACTGGCAGTACCCTCTACTGACAGTACTCTCTACCGGCAGTACCCTCTACCGGCAGTACCCTCTACCGGCAGTACCCTCTACTGGCAGTACTCTCTACTGGCAGTACTCTCTACTGGCAGTACCCTCTACTGGCAGTACTCTCTACTGGCAGTACCCTCTACTGGCAGTACCCTCTACTGGCAGTACTCTCTACTGGCAGTACCCTCTACTGGCAGTACCCTCTACTGGCAGTACCCTCTACTGGCAGTACTCTCTACTGGCAGTACCCTCTACTGGCAGTACCCTCTATTGGCAGTACCCTCTACTGGCAGTACTCTCTACTGGCAGTACCCTCTACTGGCAGTACCCTCTACTGGCAGTACTCTCTACTGGCAGTACCCTCTACTGGCAGTACCCTCTACTGGCAGTACCCTCTACTGGCAGTACTCTCTACTGGCAGTATTCTCTACTGGCAGTACCCTCTACTGACAGTACTCTCTACCGGCAGTACCCTCTACTGGCAGTACCCTCTACTGGCAGTACCCTCTACTGGCAGTACCCTCTACTGGCAGTACTCTCTACTGGCAGTACCCTCTACTGGCAGTACCCTCTACTGGCAGTACCCTCTACTGGCAGTACCCTCTACTGGCAGTACTCTCTACTGGCAGTACCCTCTACTGGCAGTACCCTCTACTGGCAGTACCCTCTACTGGCAGTACTCTCTACTGGCAATACCCTCTACTGGCAGTACCCTCTATTGGCAGTACCCTCTACTGGCAGTACTCTCTACTGGCAGTACCCTCTACTGGCAGTACCCTCTACTGGCAGAACCCTCTACCCTCTACTGGCAGTACCCTCTACTGACAGTACTCTCTACTGGCAGTACCCTCTACCCTCTACTGGCAGTACCCTCTACTGGCAGTACCCTCTACTGGCAGTACCCTCTACCCTCTACTGGCAGTACCCTCTACTGGCAGTACCCTCTACCCTCTACTGGCAGTACCCTCTACTAGCAGTACCCTCTACTGGCAGTACCCTCTACCCTCTACTGGCAGTACCCTCTACTGGCAGTACCCTCTATCCTCTACTGGCAGTACCCTCTACTGGCAGTACCCTCTACTGGCAGTACTCTCTACTGGCAGTACCCTCTACTGGCAGTACCCTCTACTGGCAGTACCCTCTACTGGCAGTACTCTCTACTGGCAGTACCCTCTACTGGCAGTACTCTCTACTGGCAGTACCCTCTACTGGCAGTACCCTTTACTGGCAGTACCCTCTTCTGGCAGTACTGTCTACTGGCAGTACTCTTTACTGGCATTATTCTCTACTGGCAGTACCCTCTACTGACAGTACTCTCTACCGGCAGTACCCTCTACTGGCAGTACCCTCTACTGGCAGTACTCTCTACTGGCAGTACCCTCTACTGGCAGTACCCTCTACTGGCAGTACTCTCTACTGGCAGTACCCTCTACTGGCAGTACTCTCTACTGGCAGTACCCTCTACTGGCAGTACCCTCTACTGGCAGTACCCTCTACTGGCAGTACCCTCTACTGGCAGTACTCTCTACTGGCAGTACCCTCTACTGGCAGTACCCTCTACTGGCAGTACTCTCTACTGGCAGTACCCTCTACTGGCAGTACCCTTTACTGGCAGTACCCTCTTCTGGCAGTACTGTCTACTGGCAGTACTCTTTACTGGCATTATTCTCTACTGGCAGTACCCTCTACTGACAGTACTCTCTACCGGCAGTACCCTCTACTGGCAGTACCCTCTACTGGCAGTACTCTCTACTGGCAGTACCCTCTACTGGCAGTACCCTCTACTGGCAGTACTCTCTACTGGCAGTACCCTCTACTGGCAGTACCCTCTACTGGCAGTACCCTCTACTGGCAGTACTCTCTACTGGCAGTACCCTCTACTGGCAGTACCCTCTACTGGCAGTACTCTCTACTGGCAGTACCCTCTACTGGCAGTACCCTTTACTGGCAGTACCCTCTTCTGGCAGTACTGTCTACTGGCAGTACTCTTTACTGGCATTATTCTCTACTGGCAGTACCCTCTACTGACAGTACTCTCTACCGGCAGTACCCTCTACTGGCAGTACCCTCTACTGGCAGTACCCTCTACTGGCAGTACTCTCTACTGGCAGTACCCTCTACTGGCAGTACCCTCTACTGGCAGTACCCTCTACTGGCAGTACTCTCTACTGGCAGTATTCTCTACTGGCAGTATCCTCTACTGACAGTACTCTCTACCGGCAGTACCCTCTACTGGCAGTACCCTCTACTGGCAGTACCCTCTACTGGCAGTACTCTCTACTGGCAGTACTCTCTACTGGCAGTACCCTCTACTGGCAGTACCCTCTACTGGCAGTACCCTCTACTGGCAGTACCCTCTACTGACAGTACTCTCTACTGGCAGTACCCTCTACCCTCTACTGGCAGTACCCTCTACTGGCAGTACCCTCTACCCTCTACTGGCAGTACCCTCTACTAGCAGTACCCTCTACTGGCAGTACCCTCTACCCTCTACTGGCAGTACCCTCTACTGGCAGTACCCTCTATCCTCTACTGGCAGTACCCTCTACCCTCTACTGGCAGTACCCTCTACCCTCTACTGGCAGTACCCTCTACTGGCACTACCCTCTATCCTCTACTGGCAGTACCCTCTACTGGCAGTACCCTCTGCTGGCAGGACCCTCTACTGGCAGTACCCTCTACTGGCAGTACCCTCTACTGGCAGTACCCTCTATCCTCTACTGGCAGTACCCTCTACCCTCTACTGGCAGTACTCTCTACTGGCAGTACCCTCTACTGGCAGTACTCTCTACTGGCAGTACCCTCTACTGGCAGTACCCTCTACTGGCAGTACCCTCTACTGGCAGTACTCTCTACTGGCAGTACCCTCTACTGGCAGTACCCTCTACTGGCAGTACCCTCTACTGGCAGTACTCTCTACTGGCAGTACCCTCTACTGGCAGTACCCTCTACTGGCAGTACTCTCTACTGGCAGTACCCTCTACTGACAGTACCCTCTACTGGCAGTACCCTCTACTGGCAGTACTCTCTACTGGCAGTACTCTCTACTGGCAGTACCCTCTACTGGCAGTACCCTCTACTGGCAGTACTCTCTACTGACAGTACCCTCTACTGGCAGTACCCTCTACTGGCAGTACTCTCTACTGGCAGTACCCTCTACTGGCAGTAATCTCTACTGGCAGAACTCTCTACTGGCAGTACTCTCTACTGGCAGTACCCTCTACTGGCAGTACTCTCTACTGGCAGTACTCTCTACTGGCAGTACCCTCTACTGGCAGTACCCTCTACTGGCAGTACCCTCTACTGGCAGTACTCTCTACTGGCAGTACCCTCTACTGGCAGTACCCTCTACTGGCAGTAATCTCTACTGGCAGAACTCTCTACTGGCAGTACTCTCTACTGGCAGTACCCTCTACTGGCAGTACCCTTTACTGGCAGTACCCTCTTCTGGCAGTACTGTCTACTGGCAGTACTCTTTACTGGCATTATTCTCTACTGGCAGTACCCTCTACTGACAGTACTCTCTACCGGCAGTACCCTCTACTGGCAGTACCCTCTACTGGCAGTACTCTCTACTGGCAGTACCCTCTACTGGCAGTACCCTCTACTGGCAGTACTCTCTACTGGCAGTACCCTCTACTGGCAGTACCCTCTACTGGCAGTACCCTCTACTGGCAGTACCCTCTACTGGCAGTACTCTCTACTGGCAGTACCCTCTACTGGCAGTACCCTTTACTGGCAGTACCCTCTTCTGGCAGTACTGTCTACTGGCAGTACTCTTTACTGGCATTATTCTCTACTGGCAGTACCCTCTACTGACAGTACTCTCTACCGGCAGTACCCTCTACTGGCAGTACCCTCTACTGGCAGTACCCTCTACTGGCAGTACTCTCTACTGGCAGTACCCTCTACTGGCAGTACCCTCTACTGGCAGTACCCTCTACTGGCAGTACTCTCTACTGGCAGTACTCTCTACTGGCAGTACCCTCTACTGGCAGTACTCTCTACTGGCAGTACCCTCTACTGGCAGTACCCTCTACTGGCAGTACCCTCTACTGGCAGTACTCTCTACTGGCAGTACCCTCTACTGGCAGTACCCTCTATTGGCAGTACCCTCTACTGGCAGTACTCTCTACTGGCAGTACCCTCTACTGGCAGTACCCTCTACTGGCAGAACCCTCTACCCTCTACTGGCAGTACCCTCTACTGACAGTACTCTCTACTGGCAGTACCCTCTACCCTCTACTGGCAGTACCCTCTACTGGCAGTACCCTCTACTGGCAGTACCCTCTACTGGCAGTACCCTCTACCCTCTACTGGCAGTACCCTCTACTAGCAGTACCCTCTACTGGCAGTACCCTCTACCCTCTACTGGCAGTACCCTCTACTGGCAGTACCCTCTATCCTCTACTGGCAGTACCCTCTACCCTCTACTGGCAGTACCCTCTACCCTCTACTGGCAGTACCCTCTACGGGCACTACCCTCTATCCTCTACTGGCAGTACCCTCTACTGGCAGTATCCTCTACTGGCAGTACTCTCTACTGGCAGTACCCTCTACTGGCAGTACCCTCTACTGGCAGTACCCTCTACTGGCAGTACTCTCTACTGGCAGTACCCTCTACTGGCAGTACCCTCTACTGGCAGTACTCTCTACTGGCAGTACCCTCTACTGGCAGTACCCTTTACTGGCAGTACCCTCTTCTGGCAGTACTGTCTACTGGCAGTACTCTTTACTGGCATTATTCTCTACTGGCAGTACCCTCTACTGACAGTACTCTCTACCGGCAGTACTCTCTACCGGCAGTACCCTCTACCGGCAGTACCCTCTACTGGCAGTACTCTCTACTGGCAGTACCCTCTACTGGCAGTACCCTCTACTGGCAGTACTCTCTACTGGCAGTACCCTCTACTGGCAGTACCCTTTACTGGCAGTACCCTCTACTGGCAGTACTCTCTACTGGCAGTACTCTCTACTGGCAGTACCCTCTACTGGCAGTACCCTCTACTGGCAGTACTCTCTACTGGCAGTACCCTCTACTGGCAGTACCCTTTACTGGCAGTACCCTCTTCTGGCAGTACTGTCTACTGGCAGTACTCTTTACTGGCAGTACACTCTACTGGCAGTACCCTCTACTGGCAGTACTCTCTACTGGCAGTATTCTCTACTGGCAGTACTCTCTACTGGCAGTACCCTCTACTGGCAGTACCCTTTACTGGCAGTACCCTCTTCTGGCAGTACTCTCTACTGGCAGTACTCTCTACTGGCAGTATTCTCTACTGGCAGTACCCTCTACTGACAGTACTCTCTACCGGCAGTACCCTCTACTGGCAGTACTCTCTACTGGCAGTACCCTCTACTGGCAGTACCCTCTACTGGCAGTACCCTCTACTGGCAGTACCCTCTACTGGCAGTACCCTCTACTGGCAGTACCCTCTACTGGCAGTACTCTCTACTGGCAGTACCCTCTATTGGCAGTACCCTCTACTGGCAGTACTCTCTACTGGCAGTACCCTCTACTGGCAGTACCCTCTACTGGCAGAACCCTCTACCCTCTACTGGCAGTACCCTCTACTGACAGTACTCTCTACTGGCAGTACCCTCTACCCTCTACTGGCAGTACCCTCTACTGGCAGTACCCTCTACTGGCAGTACCCTCTACTGGCAGTACCCTCTACCCTCTACTGGCAGTACCCTCTACTAGCAGTACCCTCTACTGGCAGTACCCTCTACCCTCTACTGGCAGTACCCTCTACTGGCAGTACCCTCTATCCTCTACTGGCAGTACCCTCTACCCTCTACTGGCAGTACCCTCTACCCTCTACTGGCAGTACCCTCTACTGGCACTACCCTCTATCCTCTACTGGCAGTACCCTCTACTGGCAGTACCCTCTGCTGGCAGGACCCTCTACTGGCAGTACCCTCTACTGGCAGTACCCTCTATCCTCTACTGGCAGTACCCTCTACCCTCTACTGGCAGTACTCTCTACTGGCAGTACCCTCTACTGGCAGTACTCTCTACTGGCAGTACCCTCTACTGGCAGTACCCTCTACTGGCAGTACTCTTTACTGGCAGTACCCTCTACTGACAGTACCCTCTACTGGCAGTACCCTCTACTGGCAGTACCCTCTACTGGCAGTACTCTCTACTGGCAGTACCCTCTACTGGCAGTACCATCTACTGGCAGTACTCTCTACTGGCAGTACCCTCTACTGGCAGTACTCTCTACTGGCAGTACCCTCTACTGACAGTACCCTCTACTGGCAGTACCCTCTACTGGCAGTACTCTCTACTGGCAGTACTCTCTACTGGCAGTACCCTCTACTGGCAGTACCCTCTACTGGCAGTACCCTCTACTGACAGTACCCTCTACTGGCAGTACCCTCTACTGGCAGTACTCTCTACTGGCAGTACCCTCTACTGGCAGTAATCTCTACTGGCAGAACTCTCTACTGGCAGTACTCTCTACTGGCAGTACCCTCTACTGGCAGTACTCTCTACTGGCAGTACTCTCTACTGGCAGTACCCTCTACTGGCAGTACCCTCTACTGGCAGTACCCTCTACTGGCAGTACCCTCTACTGGCAGTACCCTCTACTGGCAGTACCCTCTACTGGCAGTAATCTCTACTGGCAGAACTCTCTACTGGCAGTACTCTCTACTGGCAGTACCCTCTACTGGCAGTACTCTCTACTGGCAGTACCCTCTACTGGCAGTACCCTCTACTGGCAGTACTCTCTACTGGCAGTACCCTCTACTGGCAGTACTCTCTACTGGCAGTACCCTCTACTGGCAGTACTCTCTACTGGCAGTACCCTCTACTGGCAGTACTCTCTACTGGCAGTACTCTCTACTGGCAGTACCCTCTACTGGCAGTACCCTCTACTGGCAGTACTTTCTACTGGCAGTACCCTCTACTGGCAGTACTCTCTACTGGCAATACTCTCTACTTGCAGTACTCTCTACTGGCAGTACTCTCTACTGGCAGTACCCTTTACTGGCAGTACCCTCTACTTGCAGTACTCTCTACCCTCATCTGGCAGTACTCTCTACCCTCTACCCTCTGGTGGCTGAAGGAGTGCTATGAAAACAAACACTGCCCTCTGTTGGCAGTATGTGTAAAGACATTCCAGAGATCTGAAGTTGTTGCCATACCGTGTTGATCGTGCCTGGCTGGCACAATGGAATCAGGGACTCCAGACCTGGCTCAATCAAACTCAAAAAGTAATTGGAAGAAAACAAATACTACTTGAATCCATGTCTGCACTGACTTCCATCTCTCCATCCCTCCATCTCTCCATCCCTCCATCCCTCCATCCCTCCATCTCTCCATCCCTCCATCTCTCCATCTCTCCATCCCTCCACCTCTCCATCTCTCCATCCCTCCATCTCTCCATCCCTCCATCCCTCCATCTCTCCATCCCTCCATCTCTCCATCCCTCCATCTCTCCATCCTTCCATCTCTCCATCCCTCCATCTCTCCATCCCTCCATCTCTCCATCCCTCCATCCCTCCATCCCTCATCTCTCCATCCCTCCATCTCTCCATCCCTCCATCCCTCCATCTCTCCATCTCTCCATCCCTCCATCTCTCCATCTCTCCATCCCTCCATCTCTCCATCTCTCCATCCATCTCTCCATCTCTCCATCCCTCCATCCCTCCATCTCTCCATCCCTCCATCTCTCCATCCCTCCATCTCTCCATCCCTCCATCACTCCATCTCTCCATCCCTCCATCTCTCCATCCCTCCATCCCTCCATCTCTCCATCTCTCCATCCCTCCATCTCTCCATCCCTCAATCTCTCCATCTCTCCATCCCCCCATCTCTCCATCTCTCCATCCCCCCATCTCTCCATCTCTCCATCCCTCCATCCCTCCATCTCTCCATCCCTCCATCTCTCCATCCCTCCATCTCTCCATCCCTCCATCTCTCCATCTCTCCATCTCTCCATCCCTCAATCTCTCCATCTCTCCATCTCTCCATCCCTCCATCCCTCCATCCCTCCATCCCTCCATCTCTCCATCCCTCCATCTCTCCATCCCTCCATCTCTCCATCCCTCCATCTCTCCATCTCTCCATCCCTCCATCCCTCCATCTCTCCATCTCTACATCTCTCCATCTCTCCATCTCTCCATCCCTCCATCCCTCCATCCCTCCATCTCTCCATCCCTCCATCTCTCCATCTCTCCATCCCTCCATCTCTCCATCCCTCCATCTCTCCATCTCTACATCTCTACATCTCTCCATCCCTCAATCTCTCCAACCCTCCATCTCTCCATCCCTCCATCTCTACATCTCTCCATCTCTCCATCCCTCAATCTCTCCATCCCTCCATCTCTCCATCCCTCCATCCCTCCATCCCTCCATCTCTCCATCTCTCCATCCCTCCATCTCTCCATCCCTCCATCTCTCCATCTCTCCATCCCTCCATCTCTCCATCCCTCCATCTCTCCATCTCTCCATCTCTCCATCCCTCCATCCCTCCATCTCTCCATCTCTACATCCCTCCATCTCTCCATCCCTCCATCCCTCCATCCCTTCATCCCTCCATCTCTCCATCCCTCCATCTCTCCATCCCTCCATCTCTCCATCCCTCCATCTCTCCATCTCTCCATCCCTCAATCTCTCTCAGCATTCAGCTCAGATATGTCTAATTACCCCTCCTCTAAACACTCTCTCTCTTTAGACCCATAATCCACTCATCACGTCCTAATTTGCCAAATAAATCACACTTCACTTATTTTATCCATTATTTTTTTTCTCTCTCTATCACTCCCTCCCTCTCTCAGCCTCGTTAACCCTGACAGTTTCTATGACGACACTCTCATCCAGGCCTCTTCATTGGATGTGGCAGATGGTAATTTGCATGCCAGACTATTTTTCTTTATCATTGGAATGGCCGTCTTTCTCTCTCTCTCTCTCTCTCTCTCTCTCTCTCTCTCACACACTGCCCCTCTCTCTCTCCCACTCCCCCTCTCTCTCTCCCACTCCCCCCCTCTCTCTCTCGCTCTCTCTCCCACTCCCCCTTTCCCCCTCTCTGACCCTCTCACTCTTTTTCTCCCCCTCTCTCTCTCTCTCTCTCCCTCTCTCTCTCTCTCTCTCTCCCTCTCTCTCTCTCTCTCTGCCAGAAGAATGGAGGATAATTCAGCTCCTGCCCCGCAGATGGCATGCACGTCCTTGTCCTACAAGGTTAGGGATCCATTTAATCTGTGGAGGAGAGGAGTGAATTAAAATGAACGATGGCTCGACATTTATTGCATTCCGTTACCGGGGACCGGGGACCGGGGGGGGGTTGAAGGAGAGAATGGGGAGGAGGGAGAAGCTGTGGATGGAGGGAGGGAAGCTATGGATGGAGGGATGAAGAGAGAGGCAGATATAGAGTAAGGAGAGTCAGAACGAGGGACAGGGAGAGAGGGAGAGAGGCCAGGTCATGGTGACGGTGGATCAATGCTTGCATGTGATGTTGAATAATGTCATATACTGCTCTTTCACCAGACAAGGGAATAGAAGTACAGCACATCTAGTGGTGGTCACTGGTCCTATCATCTATCTAATGGAGGTCACTGGTCCTATCATCTATCTAGTGGTGGTCACTGGTCCTATCATCTATCTAATGGTGGTCACTGGTCCTATCATCTATCTAATGGAGGTCACTGGTCCTATCATCTATCTAGTGGTGGTCACTGGTCCTATCATCTATCTAATGGAGGTCACTGGTCCTATCATCTATCTAGTGGTGGTCACCGGTCCTATCATCTATCTAGTGGTGGTCACTGGTCCTATCATCTATCTAATGGAGGTCACTGGTCCTATCATCTATCTAGTGGTGGTCACTGGTCCTATCATCTATCTAATGGAGGTCACTGGTCCTATCATCTATCTAATGGAGGTCACTGGTCCTATCATCTATCTAGTGGTGGTCACTGGTCCTATCATCTATCTAGTGGTGGTCACCGGTCCTATCATCTATCTAGTGATGGTCACCGGTCCTATCATCTATCTAATGGAGGTCACTGGTCCTATCATCTATCTAGTGGTGGTCACTGGTCCTATCATCTATCTAATGGAGGTCACTGGTCCTATCATCTATCTAGTGATGGTCACTGGTCCTATCATCTATCTAGTGGTGGTCACTGGTCCTATCATCTATCTAATGGAGATCACTGGTCCTATCATCTATCTAATGGAGGTCACTGGTCCTATCATCTATCTAGTGGTGGTCACTGGTCCTATCATCTATCTAGTGGTGGTCACTGGTCCTATCATCTATCTAATGGAGGTCACTGGTCCTATCATCTATCTAATGGAGGTCACTGGTCCTATCATCTATCTAGTGGTGGTCACTGGTCCTATCATCTATCTAATGGAGGTCACTGGTCCTATCATCTATCTAGTGGTGGTCACTGGTCCTATCATCTATCTAGTGGTGGTCACTGGTCCTATCATCTATCTAATGGAGGTCACTGGTCCTATCATCTATCTAGTGATGGTCACTGGTCCTATCATCTATCTAGTGGTGGTCACTGGTCCTATCATCTATCTAATGGAGATCACTGGTCCTATCATCTATCTAATGGAGGTCACTGGTCCTATCATCTATCTAATGGAGATCACTGGTCCTATCATCTATCTAGTGGTGGTCACTGGTCCTATCATCTATCTAATGGAGATCACTGGTCCTATCATCTATCTAATGGAGGTCACTGGTCCTATCATCTATCTAGTGATGGTCACTGGTCCTATCATCTATCTAGTGATGGTCACTGGTCCTATCATCTATCTAATGGAGATCACTGGTCCTATCGTCTATCTAATGGAGGTCACTGGTCCTATCATCTATCTAATGGAGGTCACTGGTCCTATCATCTATCTAGTGGTGGTCACTGGTCCTATCATCTATCTAGTGGTGGTCACTGGTCCTATCATCTATCTAGTGGTGGTCACTGGTCCTATCATCTATCTAATGGAGGTCACTGGTCCTATCATCTATCTAGTGGTGGTCACTGGTCCTATCATCTATCTAATGGAGGTCACTGGTCCTATCATCTATCTAATGGTGGTCACTGGTCCTATCATCTATCTAATGGAGGTCACTGGTCCTATCATCTATCTAGTGGTGGTCACTGGTCCTATCATCTATCTAATGGTGGTCACTGGTCCTATCATCTATCTAATGGAGGTCACTGGTCCTATCATCTATCTAATGGAGGTCACTGGTCCTATCATCTATCTAATGGTGGTCACTGGTCCTATCATCTATCTAATGGAGGTCACTGGTCCTATCATCTATCTAGTGGTGGTCACTGGTCCTATCATCTATCTAGTGGTGGTCACTGGTCCTATCATCTATCTAGTGGTGGTCACTGGTCCTAGCATCTATCTAGTGGTGGTCACTGGTCCTATCATCTATCTAGTGGTGGTCACTGGTCCTATCATCTATCTAATGGTGGTCACTGGTCCTATCATCTATCTAATGGAGGTCACTGGTCCTATCATCTATCTAGTGGTGGTCACTGGTCCTATCATCTATCTAATGGAGGTCACTGGTCCTATCATCTATCTAATGGAGGTCACTGGTCCTATCATCTATCTAGTGGTGGTCACTGGTCCTATCATCTATCTAATGGAGGTCACTGGTCCTATCATCTATCTAGTGGTGGTCGCTGGTCCTATCATCTATCTAATGGTGGTCACTGGTCCTATCATCTATCTAGTGGTGGTCACTGGTCCTATCATCTATCTAATGGTGGTCACTGGTCCTAGCATCTATCTAGTGGTGGTCACTGGTCCTATCATCTATCTAATGGAGGTCACTGGTCCTATCATCTATCTAGTGGTGGTCACTGGTCCTATCATCTATCTAGTGGTGGTCACTGGTCCTATCATCTATCTAGTGGTGGTCACTGGTCCTATCATCTATCTAGTGGTGGTCACTGGTCCTATCATCTATCTAATGGAGGTCACTGGTCCTATCATCTATCTAGTGGTGGTCACTGGTCCTATCATCTATCTAGTGGTGGTCACTGGTCCTATCATCTATCTAGTGGTGGTCACTGGTCCTATCATCTATCTAGTGGTGGTCACTGGTCCTATCATCTATCTAATGGAGGTCACTGGTCCTATCATCTATCTAATGGTGGTCACTGGTCCTATCATCTATCTAGTGGTGGTCACTGGTCCTATCATCTATCTAATGGAGGTCACTGGTCCTATCATCTATCTAATGGAGGTCACTGGTCCTATCATCTATCTAATGGAGGTCACTGGTCCTATCATCTATCTAATGGAGGTCACTGGTCCTATCATCTATCTAATGGAGGTCACTGGTCCTATCATCTATCTAGTGGAGGTCACTGGTCCTATCATCTATCTAGTGGTGGTCACTGGTCCTATCATCTATCTAATGGAGGTCACTGGTCCTATCATCTATCTAGTGGTGGTCACTGGTCCTATCATCTATCTAATGGTGGTCACTGGTCCTATCATCTATCTAGTGGTGGTCACTGGTCCTATCATCTATCTAGTGGTGGTCACTGGTCCTATCATCTATCTAGTGGTGGTCACTGGTCCTATCATCTATCTAATGGAGGTCACTGGTCCTATCATCTATCTAATGGAGGTCACTGGTCCTATCATCTATCTAGTGGTGGTCACCGGTCCTATCATCTATCTAGTGGTGGTCACTGGTCCTATCATCTATCTAGTGGTGGTCACTGGTCCTATCATCTATCTAATGGAGCTCACTGGTCCTATCATCTATCTAATGGAGGTCACTGGTCCTATCATCTATCTAGTGGTGGTCACCGGTCCTATCATCTATCTAGTGGTGGTCACTGGTCCTATCATCTATCTAATGGAGGTCACTGGTCCTATCATCTATCTAATGGAGGTCACTGGTCCTATCATCTATCTAGTGGTGGTCACTGGTCCTATCATCTATCTAGTGGTGGTCACTGGTCCTATCATCTATCTAATGGAGGTCACTGGTCCTATCATCTATCTAGTGGTGGTCACTGGTCCTATCATCTATCTAATGGTGGTCACTGGTCCTATCATCTATCTAGTGGTGGTCACTGGTCCTATCATCTATCTAGTGGTGGTCACTGGTCCTATCATCTATCTAATGGTGGTCACTGGTCCTATCATCTATCTAGCGGTGGTCACTGGTCCTATCATCTATCTAGTGGTGGTCACTGGTCCTATCATCTATCTAGTGGTGGTCACTGGTCCTATCATCTATCTAATGGTGGTCACTGGTCCTATCATCTATCTAGCGGTGGTCACTGGTCCTATCATCTATCTAGTGGTGGTCACCGGTCCTATCATCTATCTAGTGGTGGTCACTGGTCCTATCATCTATCTAATGGTGGTCACTGGTCCTCCCCTCTATCTAGTGGTGGTCACCGGTCCTATCATCTATCTAATGGAGGTCACTGGTCCTCGTATCTATCTAGTGGTGGTCACTGGTCCTATCATCTATCTAGTGGTGGTCACCGGTCCTATCATCTATCTAATGGAGGTCACTGGTCCTCGTATCTATCTAGTGGTGGTCACCGGTCCTATCATCTATCTAGTGGTGGTCACTGGTCCTCCTCCCTATCTAGTGGAGGTCCTCGTATCTATCTAGTGGTGGTCACTGGTCCTCGTATCTTTCTAGTGGTGGTCACTGGTCCTATCATCTATCTAATGGAGGTCACTGGTCCTCCCCTCTATCTAGTGGTGGTCACCGGTCCTATCATCTATCTAGTGGTGGTCACTGGTCCTCGTATCTATCTAGTGGTGGTCACTGGTCCTCGTATCTTTCTAGTGGTGGTCACTGGTCCTCGTATCTATCTAGTGGTGGTCACTGGTCCTCGTATCTATCTAGTGGTGGTCACTGGTCCTCGTATCTATCTAGTGGTGGTCACTGGTCCTCGTATCTATCTAGTGGTGGTCACTGGTCCTCGTATCTATCTAGTGGTGGTCACTGGTTCTCGTATCTATCTAGTGGTGGTCACTGGTCCTCGTATCTATCGAGTGGTGGTCACTGGTCCTCGTATCTATCTAGTGGTGGTCACTGGTTCTCGTATCTATCTAGTGGTGGTCACTGGTCCTCGTATCTATCGAGTGGTGGTCACTGGTCCTCGTATCATGCTAGTGGTGGTCACTGGTCCTCGTATCTATCTGGTGGTGGTCACTGGTCTTCCCCTCTATCTAGTGGTGGTCACTGGTCCTCGTATCTATCTAGTGGTGGTCACTGGTCCTCGTATCTATCTAGTGGTGGTCACTGGTCCTTGTATCTATCGAGAGGTGGTCACTGGTCCTCGTATCTATATAGTGGTGGTCACTGGTCCTTGTATCTATCGAGTGGTGGTCACTGGTCCTCGTATCTATCGAGTGGTGGTCACTGGTCCTCGTATCTATCTAGTGGTGGTCACTGGTTCTCGTATCTATCTAGTGGTGGTCACTGGTCCTCGTATCTATCGAGTGGTGGTCACTGGTCCTCGTATCATTCTAGTGGTGGTCACTGGTCCTCGTATCTATCTAGTGGTGGTCACTGGTCCTCCCCTCTATCTAGTGGTGGTCACTGGTCCTCGTATCTATCTAGTGGTGGTCACTGGTCCTCTTATCTATCTAGTGGTGGTCACTGGTCCTTGTATCTATCGAGAGGTGGTCACTGGTCCTCGTATCTATATAGTGGTGGTCACTGGTCCTTGTATCTATCGAGTGGTGGTCACTGGTCCTCGTATCTATCTAGTGGTGGTCACTGGTCCTCCCCTCTGTCTAGTGGTGGTCACTGGTCCTCGTATCTATCTAGTGGTGGTCACTGGTCCTCGTATCTATCTAGTGGTGGTCACTGGTCCTCGTATCTATCTGGTGGAGGTCACTGGTCCTCGTATCTATCTACTGGTGGTCACTGGTCCTCGTATCTATCTAGTGGTGGTCACTGGTCCTCGTATCTTTCTAGTGGTGGTCACTGGTCCTCGTATCTATCTAGTGGTGGTCACTGGTCCTCCCCTCTATCTAGTGGTGGTCACTGGTCCTCGTATCTATCTAGTGGTGGTCACTGGTCCTCCCCTCTATCTTGTGGTGGTCACTGGTCCTCGTATCTATCTAGTGGTGGTCACTGGTCCTCGTATCTATCTAGTGGTGGTCACTGGTCCTCGTATCTATCTAGTGGCGGTCACTGGTCCTCCCCTCTATCTAGTGGTTGTCACTGGTCCTCCCCAATATCTTGTGGTGGTCACTGGTCCTCGTATCTATCTAGTGGTGGTCACTGGTCCTCGTATCTATCTAGTGGTGGTCACTGGTCCTCGTATCTATCTGGTGGAGGTCACTGGTCCTCGTATCTTTCTAGTGGTGGTCACTGGTCCTCGTATCTATCTAGTGGTGGTCACTGGTCCTCGTATCTATCTAGTGGTGGTCACTGGTCCTTGTATCTATCGAGTGGTGGTCACTGGTCCTCGTATCTATCTAGTGGTGGTCACTGGTCCTCCCCTCTGTCTAGTGGTGGTCACTGGTCCTCGTATCTATCTAGTGGTGGTCACTGGTCCTCGTATCTATCTAGTGGTGGTCACTGGTCCTCGTATCTATCTAGTGGTGGTCACTGGTCCTCGTATCTATCTACTGGTGGTCACTGGTCCTCGTATCTATCTAGTGGTGGTCACTGGTCCTCGTATCTTTCTAGTGGTGGTCACTGGTCCTCGTATCTTTCTAGTGGTGGTCACTGGTCCTCGTATCTATCTAGTGGTGGTCACTGGTCCTCCCCTCTATCTTGTGGTGGTCACTGGTCCTCGTATCTATCTAGTGGTGGTCACTGGTCCTCGTATCTATCTAGTGGTGGTCACTGGTCCTCGTATCTATCTAGTGGTGGTCACTGGTCCTCGTATCTATCTAGTGGTGGTCACTGGTCCTCGTATCTATCTAGTGGTGGTCACTGGTCCTCGTATCTATCTAGTGGTGGTCACTGGTCCTCGTATCTATCTAGTGGTGGTCACTGGTCCTCCCCTCTATCTAGTGGTGGTCACTGGTCCTTGTATCTATCGAGTGGTGGTCACTGGTCCTCGTATCTATCTAGTGGTGGTCACTGGTCCTCGTATCTATCTTGTGGTGGTCACTGGTCCTCGTATCTATCTAGTGGTGGTCACTGGTCCTCGTATCTATCTAGTGGTGGTCACTGGTCCTCCCCTCTATCTAGTGGTGGTCACTGGTCCTTGTATCTATCGAGTGGTGGTCACTGGTCCTCGTATCTATCTAGTGGTGGTCACTGGTCCTCGTATCTTTCCAGTGGTGGTCACTGGTCCTCGTATCTATCTAGTGGTGGTCACTGGTCCTCGTATCTATCTAGTGGTAGTCACTGGTCCTCGTATCTTTCTAGTGGTGGTCACTGGTCCTCGTATCTTTCTAGTGGTGGTCACTGGTCCTCGATCTATCTAGTGGTGGTCACTGGTCCTCGTATCTTTCTAGTGGTGGTCACTGGTCCTCGTATCTATCTAGTGGTGGTCACTGGTCCTCGTATCTATCTAGTGGTGGTCACTTGTCCTCGTATCTATCTAGTGGTGGTCACTGGTCCTCGTATCTATATAGTGGTGTTCACTAAATCCTGTCTCTACTTGCTGACTTCATTACACAGCATCTCTCCCGGCTCCGCTCCAATTCACTCTCTATTATAATACTTATGGGCCCTGGTCACCGGTAGTCCTCTACTCACCGGTAGCCCACTACTCACCGGTAATCCTCTACTCAACGGTAGTCCTCTACTCACCGGTAGTCCACTACTCACCGGTAGCCCACTACTCACCGGTAGCCCACTACTCACCGGTAGTCCACTACTCACCGGTAGTCCACTACTCACCGGTAGTCCACTACTCACCGGTAGTCCACTACTCACCGGTAGTCCACTACTCACCGGTAGCCCACTACTCACCGGTAGTCCACTACTCACCGGTAGTCCACTACTCACCGGTAGTCCACTACTCACCGGTAGCCCACTACTCACCGGTAGTCCACTACTCACCGGTAGCCCACTACTCACCGGTAGTCCACTACTCACCGGTAGCCCACTACTCACCGGTAGCCCACTACTCACCGGTAGTCCACTACTCACCGGTAGTCCACTACTCACCGGTAGCCCACTACTCACCGGTAGTCCACTACTCACCGGTAGCCCACTACTCACCGGTAGCCCACTACTCACCGGTAGCCCACTACTCACCGGTAGTCCACTACTCACCGGTAGTCCACTACTCACCGGTAGTCCACTACTCACCGGTAGTCCACTACTCACCGGTAGTCCACTACTCACCGGTAGCCCACTACTCACCGGTAGTCCACTACTCACCGGTAGTCCACTACTCACCGGTAGTCCACTACTCACCGGTAGCCCACTACTCACCGTTAGCCCACTACTCACCGGTAGCCCACTACTCACCGGTAGCCCACTACTCACCGGTAGCCCACTACTCTGTTATTTTAGCCTGTATCGTATACATTTTCATCGTTATTTGCAGGTGAGAGATTTCAGTGAGGTGCAGCTGTGTGAATATAGTAGGGAATAAATCTCAATAAGCATGAACTGGGTTTAATAAAGCAGAAGGCTGAGGGTCTGGAGCAGTCCCATGTGTTTCAACTTTGACCCCTATGTCGCTCACTTTATGGATCACAGCATTGATCCGCATAAATGGAGCCAAATATAACATCTGAAAGCATAACAATAGCATGGCCAAGCTTGACACTATATATAGCACTAGCCTACGTGTACAATACTGTATATAGTGTGGTTGTTGTCGTCAGAAATGAGCCAATGACCTATTGGTGTGACCTATTCATATTGAAAGTTCCAAATTGAATTTGCCTTGTCAGAAATAGCACACTAATGTTGACGAAGAACCTTTAGTCAACCTTTAGTTAACCAAAAACTTCAGACCAAAGCAAGCTAAAATAATGGATTGGTTAATTCATTTCACAGCGACAAAACTGAGGATATCCTAGAACAAGCTACATGCAAATACGCTAAAATACATGTAGTAACAGATCACTGTGATGTTGAGAGACAGTCCCAAAATACTGTAGCATGTGGGATTCACAAGGAAGGACGAGGGAGAACACAAGGAAGGACGAGGGAGATCACATGGAAGGCCGAGGGAGAACACATGGAAGGACGAGGGAAAACACATGGAAGGACGAGCGAGAACACATGGAAGGACGAGGGAGAACACATGGAAGGACGAGGGAGAACACAAGGAAGGCCGAGGGAGAACACATGGAAGGACGAGGGAGAACACATGGAAGGACGAGGGAGAACACAAGGAAGGCCGAGGGAGAACACAAGGAAGGCCGAGGGAGAACACAAGGAAGGCCGAGGGAGAACACAAGGAAGGCCGAGGGAGAACACATGGAAGGACGAGGGAGAACACATGGAAGGACGAGGGAGAACACAAGGAAGGCCGAGGGAGAACACAAGGAAGGCCGAGGGAGAACACAAGGAAGGCCGAGGGAGAACACATGGAAGGCCGAGGGAGACACAAGGAAGGCCGAGGGAGAACACATGGAAGGCCGAGGGAGAACACAAGGAAGGCCGAGGGAGAACACATGGAAGGCCGAGGGAGAACACAAGGAACGCCGAGGGAGAACACATGGAAGGCCGAGGGAGAACACATGGAAGGCCGAGGGAGAACACAAGGAAGGCCGAGGGAGAACACATGGAAGGCCGAGGGAGAACACAAGGAAGGCCGAGGGAGAACACATGGAAGGCCGAGGGAGAACACATGGAAGGCCGAGGGAGAACACATGGAAGGCCGAGGGAGAACACATGGAAGGCCGAGGGAGAACACATGGAAGGCCGAGGGAGAACACATGGAAGGCCGAGGGAGAACACATGGAAGGCTGAGGGAGAACACATGGAAGGCCGAGGGAGAACACATGGAAGGACGGTAAGATGGAGGTACAAGACAGAGTTGAGAAAGTAGGCTCTAGAAATTGAAATAATTCTAGAATCTACAAATAGATCTAGAGTCTACAAATAGATCTAGAATCTACAAATAGATCTAGAATCTACACATAGATCTAGAGTCTACAAATAGATCTAGAATCTACAAATAGATCTAGAATCTACAAATAGATCTAGAATCTACAAATAGAGAAAACAGACAAAGTGGTGATCGAATGGCAGACATTCCCAAACCCCTACTGGTTTCCCACTCTCTCCACTTTCCCCCTTTCATTTATGATGTTGGATCTCAGTCATATCATGTTATTGTCTTTGTTCTCAAGTCTAACCCTAGCCCTAACAATAACTCCATATCTATACACACTGAGTTTATAAAACATTAAGAACACCTTCCTAATATTGAGTTGCACCCCCCCCCCCCCCCCCCTTTTGCCCGCAGAACAGCCTCCAACCACTTGATCCAGCAACCTGGGAGCGGTTTGCTGGATCAAACTGAAAGGTTGCTGGATCAAATCCCCGAGCTGACAAGGTAAAAATTTGTCGTTCTGCCCCTGAACAAGGCAGTTAACCCACTGTTCCTAGGCCGTCATTGAAAATAAGAATGTGTTCTTAACTGACTTGCCTCGTTAAATAAAGGTAAATAAAAAAATATATATACAGTACAGTATATGTCAAAGCCTGGACTCTACAAGGTGTTGAAAGTGTTCCACAGGGATGCTGTCCCATGTTGACTCAAATGCTTCCCATAGTTGTGTCAAATTGGCTGGATGTCCTTTGGGTGGTGGACCATTCTTGATACACACGGGACACTGTTGAGCGGGAATAAACCAGCAGCATTGCAGCTCTTGACACAAAGCAGTGTGCCTGGCACCTACTACCGTTACCTCGTTCAAAGGCACGTAAATCATTTGTCTTCTCCATTCACCCACTGAATGGCACACATACACAATCCATGTCTCAATTGTCTCAAGGCTTAACACTTCTTTAACCTTCCTATCACCTCAACACACCCTCTCGCCTTTGAAAACCTGGAATGAGTTTATGTAGTCAATTTGATTAATCATATTAATTTGTACTTATTAGCGTCCGCTTGAAAAGGGATGACAATGAGATTAATGAAATTAGTTAATTTCCCCCCTCCCTTTTACACCATCCCTCCAGCTGTGTGTGTGAGAGAGAAGGAGAGAGAGAGAGCTTTTTTTTGACTGGGGAGCCATGCAAACTAAACTAGTGAAAACATTATAAAATAGATAATTATGTTATTTTAGGAATCATGTTAATTTCAACATTTTAGAGATGCTGCAGAGTTCTTTTCTCTCAGGACAACCTGGTAAAATACACATAAAAAAAGGTAAATACTTTCCCTCCTGTAGCACCACCGACACTATTTACCACAAGTCTTCAACACCCCATATTAGAGGTCGACAGATTAATCGGAACGGCCGATTTCAAGTTTTCATAACAATTGGAAATTGGTATTTTTGGACACCGATTTGGCCGATTAAAAAAATATATATATTTAAATTTTACACCTTTATTTAACTAGGCAAGTCAGTTAAGAACACATTCTTATTTACGATGACGGCCTAGGAACGGTGGGTTAACTGCCTTGTTCAGGGGCAGAACGACAGATTTTTACCTTGTCAGCTCGGAGATTCAATCTTGCAACCTTAAGGTTAACTAGTCCAACGCTCTAACCACCTGCTTCACATTGCACTCCACGCGGAGCCTGCCTGTTACGCGAATGCAGTAAGCCAAGGTAAGTTGCTAGCTAGCATTAAACTTATCTTATAAAAAACAATCAATCAATCAATCATTATCACTAGTTAACTACACATGGTTGATGATATTACTAGTTTATCTAGCGTGTCCTGCGTTGCATATAATCGATGCGGTGGCATTCGCAAAACAGGACTGTCGTTGCTCCAACGTGTACCTAACCATAAACATCAATGCCTTTCTTAAAATCAATACACAGAAGTATATATTTTGAAACCTGCATATTTAGTTAATATTGCCTGCTAAAATGAATTTATTTTACTAGGAAAATGGTGTCACTTCTCTTGCAACAGAGTCAGGGTATATGCAGCAGTTTGGGCCGCCTAGCTCGTTGCGAACTGTGTGAAGACTATTTCTTCCTAACAAAGACAGCCAACTTCGCCAAATGGGGAATGATTTAACAAAAGCGCATTTGCGAAAAAAGCACAATCGTTGCACGACTGTACCTAACCACAAACATCAATGCCTTTCTTAAAATCAATACATAGAAGTATATATTTTTAAACCTGCATATTTAGCTAAAAGAAATCCAGGTCAGCAGGCAATATTAACCAGGTGAAATTGTGTCACTTCTCTTGCGTTCATTGCACGCAGAGTCAGTGTATATGCAACAGTTTGGGCCGCCTGGCTCGTTGCGAACTAATTTGCCAGAATTGTACGTAATTATGACATAACATTGAAGGTTATGCAATGTAACAGGAATATTTAGACTTATGGATGTCACCCGTTAGATGAAATACGGAACGGTTCTGTATTTCACTGAAAGAATAAACGTTTTGTTTTCGAGATGATAGTTTCCGGATTCGACCATATTAATGACCTAAGGCTTGTATTTCTGTGTGTTATTATGTTATAATTAAGTCTATAATTTGATAGAGCAGTCTGAGCGGAGATAGGCAGCAGCTCGTAAGCATTCATTCAAACAGCACTTTCGTGCGTTTTGCCAGCAGCTCGTCGCTATGCTTCAAGCATTGCGCTGTTTATGACTTCAAGCCTATCGACTCCCGAGATGAGGCTGGTGTAACCGATGTGAAATGGCTAGCTCGTTAGCGGGGTGCACGCTAATAGCGTTTCAAACGTCACTAACTCTGAGACTTGGAGTGGTTGTTCCCCTTGCTCTGCATGGGTAACGATGCTTCGAGGGTGGCTGTTGTCGATGTGTTCCTGGTTCGAGCCCAGGGAGTGAGGAGAGGGACGAAAGCTATACTGTTACACTGGCAATACTAAAGTGCCTATAAGAACATCCAATAGTCAAAGGTGTATGAAATACAAATCGTATAGAGAGAAATAGTCCTATAATTCCAATAATAACTACAACCTAAAACTTCTTACCTGGGAATATTGAAGACTCATGTTAAAAGGAACCACCAGCTTTCATATGATCTCTTGTTCTGAGCAAGGAACTTAAACGTTAGCTTTCTTACATGGCACATATTGCACTTTTACTTTCTTCTCCAACACTTTGTTTTTGCATTATTTAAAACAAATTGAACATGTTTCATTATTTATTTGAGGCTAAATTGATTTTATTGATGTATTATATTAAGTTAAAATAAGTGTTCATTCAGTATTGTTGTAATTGTCATTATTACAAATTAATTTTAAAAAATCGGCCGATTTAATCGGTATCGGACTATTTTGGTCCTCCAATAATCGGTTTCGGTATCGGCGTTGAAAAATCATAATCGGTCGACCTCTACCCCATATACCTCATCACAATCTCCATTATTGAAGACAAAAGATCTCCTGTACCTCCTCCGGCCTCCACTGTGACAGCAAGGGTTTATGGGATGGTGCCCGTCACAGGCACCTTCTACTTCCCAGTCCACCTTATCCTCCTCTCCTCTCCTCTCCTCTCCTCTCCTCTCCTCTCCTCTCCTCTCCTCTCCTCTCCTCTCCTCTCCCTCCACTCCACTCCACTCCTCTACTCTCTACTCTTCTTCTCCTTCTCCTCTCTTCTCCTCTTCTCCTCTACTCTTCTCCTTCTCCTCTTCTCTTTCTCCTCTCCTCCCTTCTCTTCTCCTTCTCCTCCCCTCCCTTCTCTTCCTCCTCTCCTCCCTTCTCTTCCTCCTCTCCTCCCTTCTCTTCTCCTTCTCCTCTTCTCCTTCTCCTCTCCTCTCCTCTCCTCTCCTCTCCTCTCCTCTACTCTCCTCTCCTCCTCCTCTACTCCTCCTCCTCCTCTCCTCCCTTCTCTTCTCCTTCTCCTCTTCTCCTTCTCCTCTCCTCTACTCCTCCTCCTCCTCCTCTCCTCCCTTCTCTTCTCCTTCTCCTCTTCCCTTTCTCCTCTCCTCTCCCCTTCTCATCTTCTCCTCTCCTCTCCTCTCCTCCCATTCTACTCCTCTCTTCTCCGCTCCCCGCCCCTGACCTCGTCCGACTCGGCCCTTCGACATTGCCCTTCACGGCTGAGTTAATACCATAATTACCCAGGAGGCAGGGCAGGATGCCACGCTGTGGAGGGCGTTCCCATGTTTACCAGAATATAGAATATTTTGGCGTTTTATCGGTCCTAACTCATTGTGCGTCCCAAATGGCACCCTAATCCCTATATAGTGCACACCTTTTGAACAGAACCCTATTGGCCCTGTTCAAAAGTAGTGCACTATCGATGGGATAGTGTGCCATTTGGTCCGCAGACTCAGCCCGGGTGTCAGAGGAGCACCTTCTGATATAGAAAACCAGCGATGTGAGAAATTAAAGGATGAAGGAGGCGAAAAGAGGATGTGTCAAACCTGGTTCGAATGTACGTCGTGTATTCTTCTCCAGGACAACGTGTAAATACACGCGTATATTTAGGAGGCATCAAACGGGAGAGGTCAGTGTCACTCACTACTGGGAAAACAACACAGGGTGATGGGTGGTCAAAAGGCCAAAGCTTGGTGTCCATCTATTGAATAAGTCATATATACATACATTAAATTACCAGGTTGAGTCAAAAGAAACTGTTAAAATAAAAGCCTACCTCTTCAGAGAGTATCTTAAATACCCCCCCCCCCCCCCCCACACACACCTCGACCCCCCCACACACACCCCAGATCTGACTTTGTTGATAGCTACACTCTATATACAGCAGTATGTGGACATCCCTTCAACTTAGTGGATTCGGGCTATTTTAGCCACAACCGTTGCTGTCAGGTGTATAAATCCGGCCCACAGCCATGCAATCTCCATAGACAAACATTAGCAGTAGAATGGCTTAACTGAAGAACTCAGTGACTTTCAACGTGGCACTGTCACAGGATGCCACCTTTCCAACAAGTCAGTTCGTCATATTTCTGTCCTGCTAGAGCTGCCCCGGTCAGCTGTAAGTGCTGTTATTGTGAAGTGGAAACGTCTAGGAGCAACAACGGTTCAGCCTTTCTTAAAATCAATACACAGAAGTATATATTTTGAAACCTGCATATTTAGTTAATATTGCCTGCTAAAATGAATTTATTTTACTAGGAAAATGGTGTCACTTCTCTTGCAACAGAGTCAGGGTATATGCAGCAGTTTGGGCCGCCTAGCTCGTTGCGAACTGTGTGAAGACTATTTCTTCCTAACAAAGACAGCCAACTTCGCCAAATGGGGAATGATTTAACAAAAGCGCATTTGCGAAAAAAGCACAATCGTTGCACGACTGTACCTAACCACAAACATCAATGCCTTTCTTAAAATCAATACATAGAAGTATATATTTTTAAACCTGCATATTTAGCTAAAAGAAATCCAGGTCAGCAGGCAATATTAACCAGGTGAAATTGTGTCACTTCTCTTGCGTTCATTGCACGCAGAGTCAGTGTATATGCAACAGTTTGGGCCGCCTGGCTCGTTGCGAACTAATTTGCCAGAATTGTACGTAATTATGACATAACATTGAAGGTTATGCAATGTAACAGGAATATTTAGACTTATGGATGTCACCCGTTAGATGAAATACGGAACGGTTCTGTATTTCACTGAAAGAATAAACGTTTTGTTTTCGAGATGATAGTTTCCGGATTCGACCATATTAATGACCTAAGGCTTGTATTTCTGTGTGTTATTATGTTATAATTAAGTCTATAATTTGATAGAGCAGTCTGAGCGGAGATAGGCAGCAGCTCGTAAGCATTCATTCAAACAGCACTTTCGTGCGTTTTGCCAGCAGCTCGTCGCTATGCTTCAAGCATTGCGCTGTTTATGACTTCAAGCCTATCGACTCCCGAGATGAGGCTGGTGTAACCGATGTGAAATGGCTAGCTCGTTAGCGGGGTGCACGCTAATAGCGTTTCAAACGTCACTAACTCTGAGACTTGGAGTGGTTGTTCCCCTTGCTCTGCATGGGTAACGATGCTTCGAGGGTGGCTGTTGTCGATGTGTTCCTGGTTCGAGCCCAGGGAGTGAGGAGAGGGACGAAAGCTATACTGTTACACTGGCAATACTAAAGTGCCTATAAGAACATCCAATAGTCAAAGGTGTATGAAATACAAATCGTATAGAGAGAAATAGTCCTATAATTCCAATAATAACTACAACCTAAAACTTCTTACCTGGGAATATTGAAGACTCATGTTAAAAGGAACCACCAGCTTTCATATGATCTCTTGTTCTGAGCAAGGAACTTAAACGTTAGCTTTCTTACATGGCACATATTGCACTTTTACTTTCTTCTCCAACACTTTGTTTTTGCATTATTTAAAACAAATTGAACATGTTTCATTATTTATTTGAGGCTAAATTGATTTTATTGATGTATTATATTAAGTTAAAATAAGTGTTCATTCAGTATTGTTGTAATTGTCATTATTACAAATTAATTTTAAAAAATCGGCCGATTTAATCGGTATCGGACTATTTTGGTCCTCCAATAATCGGTTTCGGTATCGGCGTTGAAAAATCATAATCGGTCGACCTCTACCCCATATACCTCATCACAATCTCCATTATTGAAGACAAAAGATCTCCTGTACCTCCTCCGGCCTCCACTGTGACAGCAAGGGTTTATGGGATGGTGCCCGTCACAGGCACCTTCTACTTCCCAGTCCACCTTATCCTCCTCTCCTCTCCTCTCCTCTCCTCTCCTCTCCTCTCCTCTCCTCTCCTCTCCTCTCCTCTCCCTCCACTCCACTCCACTCCTCTACTCTCTACTCTTCTTCTCCTTCTCCTCTCTTCTCCTCTTCTCCTCTACTCTTCTCCTTCTCCTCTTCTCTTTCTCCTCTCCTCCCTTCTCTTCTCCTTCTCCTCCCCTCCCTTCTCTTCCTCCTCTCCTCCCTTCTCTTCCTCCTCTCCTCCCTTCTCTTCTCCTTCTCCTCTTCTCCTTCTCCTCTCCTCTCCTCTCCTCTCCTCTCCTCTCCTCTACTCTCCTCTCCTCCTCCTCTACTCCTCCTCCTCCTCTCCTCCCTTCTCTTCTCCTTCTCCTCTTCTCCTTCTCCTCTCCTCTACTCCTCCTCCTCCTCCTCTCCTCCCTTCTCTTCTCCTTCTCCTCTTCCCTTTCTCCTCTCCTCTCCCCTTCTCATCTTCTCCTCTCCTCTCCTCTCCTCCCATTCTACTCCTCTCTTCTCCGCTCCCCGCCCCTGACCTCGTCCGACTCGGCCCTTCGACATTGCCCTTCACGGCTGAGTTAATACCATAATTACCCAGGAGGCAGGGCAGGATGCCACGCTGTGGAGGGCGTTCCCATGTTTACCAGAATATAGAATATTTTGGCGTTTTATCGGTCCTAACTCATTGTGCGTCCCAAATGGCACCCTAATCCCTATATAGTGCACACCTTTTGAACAGAACCCTATTGGCCCTGTTCAAAAGTAGTGCACTATCGATGGGATAGTGTGCCATTTGGTCCGCAGACTCAGCCCGGGTGTCAGAGGAGCACCTTCTGATATAGAAAACCAGCGATGTGAGAAATTAAAGGATGAAGGAGGCGAAAAGAGGATGTGTCAAACCTGGTTCGAATGTACGTCGTGTATTCTTCTCCAGGACAACGTGTAAATACACGCGTATATTTAGGAGGCATCAAACGGGAGAGGTCAGTGTCACTCACTACTGGGAAAACAACACAGGGTGATGGGTGGTCAAAAGGCCAAAGCTTGGTGTCCATCTATTGAATAAGTCATATATACATACATTAAATTACCAGGTTGAGTCAAAAGAAACTGTTAAAATAAAAGCCTACCTCTTCAGAGAGTATCTTAAATACCCCCCCCCCCCCCCCCCCACACACACCTCGACCCCCCCACACACACCCCAGATCTGACTTTGTTGATAGCTACACTCTATATACAGCAGTATGTGGACATCCCTTCAACTTAGTGGATTCGGGCTATTTTAGCCACAACCGTTGCTGTCAGGTGTATAAATCCGGCCCACAGCCATGCAATCTCCATAGACAAACATTAGCAGTAGAATGGCTTAACTGAAGAACTCAGTGACTTTCAACGTGGCACTGTCACAGGATGCCACCTTTCCAACAAGTCAGTTCGTCATATTTCTGTCCTGCTAGAGCTGCCCCGGTCAGCTGTAAGTGCTGTTATTGTGAAGTGGAAACGTCTAGGAGCAACAACGGTTCAGCCTTTCTTAAAATCAATACACAGAAGTATATATTTTGAAACCTGCATATTTAGTTAATATTGCCTGCTAAAATGAATTTATTTTACTAGGAAAATGGTGTCACTTCTCTTGCAACAGAGTCAGGGTATATGCAGCAGTTTGGGCCGCCTAGCTCGTTGCGAACTGTGTGAAGACTATTTCTTCCTAACAAAGACAGCCAACTTCGCCAAATGGGGAATGATTTAACAAAAGCGCATTTGCGAAAAAAGCACAATCGTTGCACGACTGTACCTAACCACAAACATCAATGCCTTTCTTAAAATCAATACATAGAAGTATATATTTTTAAACCTGCATATTTAGCTAAAAGAAATCCAGGTCAGCAGGCAATATTAACCAGGTGAAATTGTGTCACTTCTCTTGCGTTCATTGCACGCAGAGTCAGTGTATATGCAACAGTTTGGGCCGCCTGGCTCGTTGCGAACTAATTTGCCAGAATTGTACGTAATTATGACATAACATTGAAGGTTATGCAATGTAACAGGAATATTTAGACTTATGGATGTCACCCGTTAGATGAAATACGGAACGGTTCTGTATTTCACTGAAAGAATAAACGTTTTGTTTTCGAGATGATAGTTTCCGGATTCGACCATATTAATGACCTAAGGCTTGTATTTCTGTGTGTTATTATGTTATAATTAAGTCTATAATTTGATAGAGCAGTCTGAGCGGAGATAGGCAGCAGCTCGTAAGCATTCATTCAAACAGCACTTTCGTGCGTTTTGCCAGCAGCTCGTCGCTATGCTTCAAGCATTGCGCTGTTTATGACTTCAAGCCTATCGACTCCCGAGATGAGGCTGGTGTAACCGATGTGAAATGGCTAGCTCGTTAGCGGGGTGCACGCTAATAGCGTTTCAAACGTCACTAACTCTGAGACTTGGAGTGGTTGTTCCCCTTGCTCTGCATGGGTAACGATGCTTCGAGGGTGGCTGTTGTCGATGTGTTCCTGGTTCGAGCCCAGGGAGTGAGGAGAGGGACGAAAGCTATACTGTTACACTGGCAATACTAAAGTGCCTATAAGAACATCCAATAGTCAAAGGTGTATGAAATACAAATCGTATAGAGAGAAATAGTCCTATAATTCCAATAATAACTACAACCTAAAACTTCTTACCTGGGAATATTGAAGACTCATGTTAAAAGGAACCACCAGCTTTCATATGATCTCTTGTTCTGAGCAAGGAACTTAAACGTTAGCTTTCTTACATGGCACATATTGCACTTTTACTTTCTTCTCCAACACTTTGTTTTTGCATTATTTAAAACAAATTGAACATGTTTCATTATTTATTTGAGGCTAAATTGATTTTATTGATGTATTATATTAAGTTAAAATAAGTGTTCATTCAGTATTGTTGTAATTGTCATTATTACAAATTAATTTTAAAAAATCGGCCGATTTAATCGGTATCGGACTATTTTGGTCCTCCAATAATCGGTTTCGGTATCGGCGTTGAAAAATCATAATCGGTCGACCTCTACCCCATATACCTCATCACAATCTCCATTATTGAAGACAAAAGATCTCCTGTACCTCCTCCGGCCTCCACTGTGACAGCAAGGGTTTATGGGATGGTGCCCGTCACAGGCACCTTCTACTTCCCAGTCCACCTTATCCTCCTCTCCTCTCCTCTCCTCTCCTCTCCTCTCCTCTCCTCTCCTCTCCTCTCCTCTCCTCTCCTCTCCCTCCACTCCACTCCACTCCTCTACTCTCTACTCTTCTTCTCCTTCTCCTCTCTTCTCCTCTTCTCCTCTACTCTTCTCCTTCTCCTCTTCTCTTTCTCCTCTCCTCCCTTCTCTTCTCCTTCTCCTCCCCTCCCTTCTCTTCCTCCTCTCCTCCCTTCTCTTCCTCCTCTCCTCCCTTCTCTTCTCCTTCTCCTCTTCTCCTTCTCCCTCTCCTCTCCTCTCCTCTCCTCTCCTCTCCTCTCCTCTCCTCTACTCTCCTCTCCTCCTCCTCTACTCCTCCTCCTCCTCTCCTCCCTTCTCTTCTCCTTCTCCTCTTCTCCTTCTCCTCTCCTCTACTCCTCCTCCTCCTCCTCTCCTCCCTTCTCTTCTCCTTCTCCTCTTCCCTTTCTCCTCTCCTCTCCCCTTCTCATCTTCTCCTCTCCTCTCCTCTCCTCCCATTCTACTCCTCTCTTCTCCGCTCCCCGCCCCTGACCTCGTCCGACTCGGCCCTTCGACATTGCCCTTCACGGCTGAGTTAATACCATAATTACCCAGGAGGCAGGGCAGGATGCCACGCTGTGGAGGGCGTTCCCATGTTTACCAGAATATAGAATATTTTGGCGTTTTATCGGTCCTAACTCATTGTGCGTCCCAAATGGCACCCTAATCCCTATATAGTGCACACCTTTTGAACAGAACCCTATTGGCCCTGTTCAAAAGTAGTGCACTATCGATGGGATAGTGTGCCATTTGGTCCGCAGACTCAGCCCGGGTGTCAGAGGAGCACCTTCTGATATAGAAAACCAGCGATGTGAGAAATTAAAGGATGAAGGAGGCGAAAAGAGGATGTGTCAAACCTGGTTCGAATGTACGTCGTGTATTCTTCTCCAGGACAACGTGTAAATACACGCGTATATTTAGGAGGCATCAAACGGGAGAGGTCAGTGTCACTCACTACTGGGAAAACAACACAGGGTGATGGGTGGTCAAAAGGCCAAAGCTTGGTGTCCATCTATTGAATAAGTCATACAGTGGGGAGAACAAGTATTTGATACACTGCCGATTTTGCAGGTTTTCCTACTTACAAAGCATGTAGAGGTCTGTCATTTTTATCATAGGTACACTTCAACTATGAGAGACGGAATCTAAAACAAAAATCCAGAAAATCACCTTGTATGATTTTTAAATAATTAATTTGCATTTTATTGCATGACATAAGTATTTGATCACCTACCAACCAGTAAGAATTCCGGCTCTCACAGACCTGTTAGTTTTTCTTTAAGAAGCCCTCCTGTTCTCCACTCATTACCTGTATTAACTGCACCTGTTTGAACTCGTTACCTGTATAAAAGACACCTGTCCACACACTCAATCAAACAGATTCCAACCTCTCCACAATGGCCAAGACCAGAGAGCTGTGTAAGGACATCAGGGATAAAATTGTAGACCTGCACAAGGCTGGGATGGGCTACAGGACAATAGGCAAGCAGCTTGGTGAGAAGGAAACAACTGTTGGCGCAATTATTAGAAAATGGAAGAAGTTCAAGATGACGGTCAATCACCCTCGGTCTGGGGCTCCATGCAAGATTTCACCTCGTGGGGCATCAATGATCATGAGGAAGGTGAGGGATCAGCCCAGAACTACACGGCAGGACCTGGTCAATGACCTGAAGAGAGCTGGGACCACAGTCTCAAAGAAAACCATTAGTAACACACTACGCCGTCATGGATTAAAATCCTGCAGCGCACGCAAGGTCCCCCTGCTTAAGCCAGTGCATGTCCAGGCCCGTCTGAAGTTTGCCAATGACCATCTGGATGATCCAGAGGAGGAATGGGAGAAGGTCATGTGGTCTGATGAGACAAAAATAGAGCTTTTTGGTCTAACTCCACTCGCCGTGTTTGGAGGAAGAAGAAGTATGAGTACAACCCCAAGAACACCATCCCAACCGTGAAGCATGGAGGTGGAAACATCATTCTTTGGGGATGCTTTTCTGCAAAGGGGACAGGACGACTGCACCGTATTGAGGGGAGGATGGATGGGGCCATGTATCGCGAGATCTTGGCCAACAACCTCCTTCCCTCAGTAAGAGCATTGAAGATGGGTCGTGGCTGGGTCTTCCAGCATGACAACGACACGAAGCACACAGCCATGGCAACTAAGGAGTGGCTCCGTAAGAAGCATCTCAAGGTCCTGGAGTGGCCTAGCCAGTCTCCAGACCTGAACCCAATAGAAAATCTTTGGAGGGAGCTGAAAGTCCGTATTGCCCAGCGACAGCCCCGAAACCTGAAGGATCTGGAGAAGATCTGTAGGGAGGAGTGGGCCAAAATCCCTGCTGCAGTGTGTGCAAACCTAGTCAAGAACTACAGGAAACGTATGATCTCTGTAATTGCAAACAAAGGTTTCTGTACCAAATATTAAGTTCTGCTTTTCTGATGTATCAAATACTTATGTCATGCAATAAAATGCAAATTAATTACTTAAAAATCATACAATGTGATTTTCTGGATTTTTGTTTTAGATTCCGTCTCTCATAGTTGAAGTGTACCTTTGATAAAAATTACAGACCTCTACATGCTTTGTAAGTAGGAAAACCTGCAAAATCGTCAGTGTATCAAATACTTGTTCTCCCCACTGTATATACATACATTAAATTACCAGGTTGAGTCAAAAGAAACTGTTAAAATAAAAGCCTACCTCTTCAGAGAGTATCTTAAATACCCCCCCCCCCCCCCACACACACCTCGACCCCCCCACACACACCCCAGATCTGACTTTGTTGATAGCTACACTCTATATACAGCAGTATGTGGACATCCCTTCAACTTAGTGGATTCGGGCTATTTTAGCCACAACCGTTGCTGTCAGGTGTATAAATCCGGCCCACAGCCATGCAATCTCCATAGACAAACATTAGCAGTAGAATGGCTTAACTGAAGAACTCAGTGACTTTCAACGTGGCACTGTCACAGGATGCCACCTTTCCAACAAGTCAGTTCGTCATATTTCTGTCCTGCTAGAGCTGCCCCGGTCAGCTGTAAGTGCTGTTATTGTGAAGTGGAAACGTCTAGGAGCAACAACGGTTCAGCCGCGAAGTGGTAGGCCACACAAGCTCACAGAACGGGACCACCGAGTGCTGAAGCACGTTGCGCTCAAAAAATTATCTGTCCTCGGTTGCAACACTCACTACCGAGTTCCAAACTGCCCCTGGAAGCAACATCAGCACAAGAACTGTTCATCTGGAGCTTCGTGAAATTAGTTTCCATGGCCGAGCAGCCGAGCACAAGCCTAAGATCACCATGCACAATGCCAAGCGTCTGGAGTGGTGTAAAGCTCGCTGCCATTCGACTCTGGAGCAGTGGAAACACGTTCTCTGGAGTGATGACTCACGCTTCACCATCTGGCAGTCTGACGGACAAATCTGTTTTTGGCGGATGCCAGGAGAACGCTGCCTGCACCCAATGTGGAAGAACTTAACTGGCCTGCACAGAGACCTGACCTCAACCCCATCGAACACCTTTGGGATGAATTGGAATGCAGACTGCGAGCCAGGCCTAATCGCCCAACATCAGTGCTCGACCTCACTAATGAGGTCTCACTAAGTCCCCGCAGAAATATTCCAACATCTAATGGAAAGCCTTCCCAGAAGAGTGGAGGCTGTTATAGATGCAATGTTCCAACATCTAGTGGAAAGCCTTCCCAGAAGAGTGGAGGCTGTTATAGCAGCAAAGGGGGGGGGACCAACTCCATATTAATGCCCATGATTTTGGAATGAGATATTCAACGAGCAGGTGTCCACATACTTTTGGACATGTAGTGTACTTCATTGAGGAAAATTGTATTTACTATGACTGTTGATATGTGGTTGTCTCACCTAGTATTCTGTGTCTGTGGTCCTAGTATTCTGTGGTCACTGGTCCTAGTATTCTGTGGTCACTGGTCCTAGTATTCTGTGGTCACTGGTCCTAGTATTCTGTGTCTGTGGTCCTAGTATTCTGCGGTCACTGGTCCTAGTATTCTGTGTCTGTGGTCCTAGTATTCTGCGGTCACTGGTCCTAGTATTCTGTGTCTGTGGTCTTAGTATTCTGCGGTCACTGGTCCTAGTATTCTGTGTCTGTGGTCCTAGTATTCTGCGGTCACTGGTCCTAGTATTCTGTGTCTGTGGTCCTAGTATTCTGCGTCTGTGGTCCTTCTTTACCTTTTTCCTCATCAATTCACCATTACACACTGAAGAGTCCCTTTCAGTCATCCAAAGTGATGTAGTGAAACGAGGCACAACATACTATACCGGCGTCGCGCTCTCGGTTTAAGGATCTACAATCCCACGTGACAAGGCCAAGGAAGTCCACTCCTCTCTGGAAACCCTGCCTTCCCCAGGTGATGACCTTTTAACGTTTTAAAACAGACAGTTCTGAACAACGAATGCCTGAGCTCGTAGTGACATAGTAGACCTAACCAGAGACGTTTCTTCTCCTTTCTTTGCAGGGGAAACATTTTGACTTTTATAAACACATTTCATGCTATTTGCAATTCTACTACACTTTATATGACCGGAGACATAAGCAACATATATTTTTTTAATATGACAAATTAGTAGCCTACTCTGCTGACACTGCTAAACGAATCAGTAGACCCATGAAAAGAGGAGACATAAATTATGCAATATGACGTCCATCTAGCCTGGAGGAGGACATTATTGTCTCCAAAAAAACTTCCCAGCGGTACTGATCCAATGCTCTCCGCTGGTGCCAATAAGCTACTGTTCGCTTAGTTGGGAGTTGAGCCAGAGTGTTTTCTTTGTGTTCTCTTTTCAGCGGTAGCCATTTGCTTTCTAAACTATGTTTTTCTTGTATTTTCACTGACCATTTCAACTCAACAATCAGCTACTTGCTGGGCACGCTGTACAAATTGCGCAGAACACAGCACATTTTATATAGAAGCTAATGATCCACCGTGGCCAAATTATGCTCTCTGGTGTAGTATTTGTAATTATTTTATTTATTTCTGTATAGGCGCGAGTAATTATATAGCTAATTTAGGCACATTTTATTCAATTTACTTTAGGGGAATCTTCCCCTAGCTTATTGGACCTGCTGCCATCTTCACATCAATGTGAAAGTAACCGGAGCATAAAACAGCTGGCAGGGAGGCTTACAAGGCCGAGTTCAAATGTGACATCAAGTTCAAAGCAATCGGCGCACTGCCTAAACGACTGACCTGCAAAGCAAACTGTCTGGCACTGTCTCTGCTCTCAGAGAGAAAGGCCCCAGGCTGTCAGTTTCGCCCCGAGCGATGGTCCTAAAGCCAGTCAAACAACACACTAAACAGCCGTTGAATTTTAAATCAGGATTGGAATAAATTTTAGTGTACTTTTTTGTAGCCTACTTTTAAAAAATGTAGTCTTGAGCTACGGTATGGTGACTGCTTTGACCAGAACCCAGGGCCTGTTGGGACTCAGCCCTGGACTCAGGAAGAAGAACCCAGGGCCTGTTGGAACTCAGCCCTGGACTCAGGAAGAAGAACTCAGCCCTAGACTCAGGAAGAAGAACCCAGGGCCTGTTGGGACTCAGCCCTGGACTCAGGAAGAAGAACCCAGGGCCTGTTGGAACTCAGCCCTGGACTCAGGAAGAAGAACTCAGCCCTGGACTCAGGAAGAAGAACCCAGGGCCTGTTGGGACTCAGCCCTGGACTCAGGAAGAAGAACCCAGGGCCTGTTGGAACTCAGCCCTGGACTCAGGAAGAAGAACCTAGGGCCTGTTGGAACTCAGCCCTGGACTCAGGAAGAAGAACCCAGGGCCTGTTGGAACTCAGCCCTGGACTCAGGAAGAAGAACCCAGAGCCTGTTGGAACTCAGCCCTGGACTCAGGAAGAAGAACCCAGGGCCTGTTGGAACTCAGCCCTGGACTCAGGAAGAAGAACCCACGGCCTGTTGGAACTCAGCCCTGGACTCAGGAAGAAGAACCCACGGCCTGTTGGAACTCAGCCCTGGACTCAGGAAGAAGAACCCAGGGCCTGTTGGGACTCAGCCCTGGACTCAGGAAGAAGAACCCAGGGCCTATTGGAACTCAGCCCTGGACTCAGGAAGAAGAACCCAGGGCCTGTTGGAACTCAGCCCTGGACTCAGGAAGAAGAACCCAGGGCCTGTTGGAACTCAGCCCTGGACTCAGGAAGAAGAACCCAGGGCCTGTTGGAACTCAGCCCTGGACTCAGGAAGAAGAACCCAGGGCCTGTTGGAACTCAGCCCTGGACTCAGGAAGAACGTGCTGAACTCTTCACACCAACTCCATCTGACAGACTGACAGACTGACAGACCCGACGTTGGGGGAAAATAGAGAGGGAAACCTAGCAGAAAAGGATATCTAGATTTCTAGGAAAAGTATGTCTGAAGACAGGATTTATTTTTGGTTTAATGAGGAATGACTGGTCTTTGTGGTTGAGGAGGAATGACTGGTCTTTGTGGGTGAGGAGGAATGACTGGTCTTTGTGGGTGAGGAGGAATGACTGGTCTTTGTGGTGGAGGAGGAATGACTGGTCTTTGTGGTTGAGGAGGAATGACTGGTCTTTGTGGGTGAGGAGGAATGACTGGTCTTTGTGGGTGAGGAGGAATGACTGGTCTTTGTGGTGGAGGAGGAATGACTGGTCTTTGTGGGTGAGGAGGAATGACTGGTCTTTATGGGTGAGGAGGAATGACTGGTCTTTGTGGTGGAGGAGGAATGACTGGTCTTTATGGGTGAGGAGGAATGACTGGTCTTTGTGGTGGAGGAGGAATGACTGGTCTTTGTGGTTGAGGAGGAATGACTGGTCTTTGTGGTGGAGGAGGAATGACTGGTCTTTGTGGAGGAGGAGGAATGACTGGTCTTTGTGGGTGAGGAGGAATGACTGGTCTTTGTGGTGGAGGAGGAATGACTGGTCTTTGTGGTTGAGGAGGAATGACTGGTCTTTGTGGTGGAGGAGGAATGACTGGTCTTTGTGGTGGAGGAGGAATGACTGGTCTTTGTGGTGGAGGAGGAATGACTGGTCTTTGTGGAGGAGGAGGAATGACTGGTCTTTGTGGGTGAGGAGGAATGACTGGTCTTTGTGGTGGAGGAGGAATGACTGGTCTTTGTGGTGGAGGAGGAATGACTGGTCTTGTGGTGGAGGAGGAATGACTGGTCTTTGTGGTGGAGGAAGAATGACTGGTCTTTGTGGTGGAGGAGGAATGACTGGTCTTGTGGTGGAGGAGGAATGACTGGTCTTTGTGGTGGAGGAGGAATGACTGGTCTTTGTGGTGGAGGAGGAATGACTGGTCTTGTGGTGGAGGAGGAATGACTGGTCTTTGTGGTGGAGGAGGAATGACTGGTCTTTGTGGTGGAGGAGGAATGACTGGTCTTTGTGGTTGAGGAGGAATGACTGGTCTTTGAGGTGGAGGAGGAATGACTGGTCTTTGTGGTTGAGGAGGAATGACTGGTCTTTGTGGTTGAGGAGGAATGACTGGTCTTGTGGTGGAGGAGGAATGACTGGTCTTTGTGGTGGAGGAGGAATGACTGGTCTTTGTGGTGGAGGAGGAATGACTGGTCTTTGTGGTTGAGGAGGAATGACTGGTCTTTGTGGTTGAGGAGGAATGACTGGTCTTTGAGGTGGAGGAGGAATGACTGGTCTTTGTGGTTGAGGAGGAATGACTGGTCTTTGTGGTTGAGGAGGAATGACTGGTCTTGTGGTGGAGGAGGAATGACTGGTCTTTGTGGTGGAGGAGGAATGACTGGTGTTTGTGGTGGAGGAGGAATGACTGGTCTTTGTGGTGGAGGAGGAATGACTGGTCTTTGTGGTGGAGGAGGAATGACTGGTCTTTGTGGTTGAGGAGGAATGACTGGTCTTGTGGTGGAGGAGGAATGACTGGTCTTTGTGGTTGAGGAGGAATGACTGGTCTTTGTGGTGGAGGAGGAATGACTGGTCTTTGAGGTGGAGGAGGAATGACTGGTCTTTGTGGAGGAGGAGGAATGACTGGTCTTTGTGGTGGAGGAGGAATGACTGGTCTTTGTGGTGGAGGAGGAATGACTGGTCTTTGTGGTTGAGGAGGAATGACTGGTCTTTGTAGTGGAGGAGGAATGACTGGTCTTTGTGGGTGAGGAGGAATGACTGGTCTTTGTGGTGGAGGAGGAATGACTGGTCTTTATGGGTGAGGAGGAATGACTGGTCTTGTGGTGGAGGAGGAATGACTGGTCTTTGTGGTGGAGGAGGAATGACTGGTCTTTATGGGTGAGGAGGAATGACTGGTCTTGTGGTGGAGGAGGATATTTTTTTTGATGGAAGACATACAAACACATAAACAAGCGCGCAGGCACACACACACACAGGGAAATCGCTGGCTGGGTCACAGTGAGGCTGGCCTGCTCTTTCAGAGTCTAGACAGGAAGCTGGTCTATGGCAGAGCAGGGGTTTTCTCCCTCACATCCCATTACACACACACACACACACACACACACACACACACACACACACACACACACACACACACACACACACACACACACACACACACACACACACACACACACACACACACACACACACACACACCTAAGACTACTGACACAGCCGTCTACTCTCATTACACTCTGTGTACTCGAACGTGCGTCCGTGTGTGTCACGGGAAGACAAAATGGCTGACGATAAAGTAGCCGGATGGATGAGGTCATTGAGGAACTCCACACGGAGCCAGAAACACTATGGAACACAAAGCTTTACTACAGTATATCATCCTGGAATATTCAAGGTCGGAGGTCATCTGCCTTTGGCCTAAAGAGAAAGATCCCGGGCTTCATCAAAGAAATTGGAAATACAGACTTTGTTATTCAAGAAACATGGTTGGTTTAGACGGAGCCACTTGTTGCCCTCTAGGTTACAGAGAGCTGGTAGTCCCACCCACCAAACTACCAGGTGTGAAACAGGGAAGAGACTCAGGGGGTATGCTAATTTGTTATAGAGCAGACCTAACCCACAAATTAGTAAAACCGGAACATTTTACATCTGGCTAGAAATCAATAAGGAAATTATCTCAACAGAGAAAAATTTCCTCATGTGTGCTACCTATTTCCCCCCACTAGAATCCCCATACTTTAACGATGACATCTTCTCCATCCTTGAGGGGGAGATCAACAATTTCCAGACCCAGGGACATGTACTAGTCTGTGGCGACCCGGACCCCCAGAACCGGACAAGAACCTGACACCCTCAGCACACAGGGGGACAAACACCTGCCTGTAGGTGACAGTATTCCCTCCCCCATATGCCTCCTCTAGACACAACTATGACAGTTCACAACTCCTGCATCTCTGTCGCACGCTGGGTCTGTACATAGTCAATGGAGGACTTTGAGGGGACTTCTATGGTAGGTACACCTACAACTCATCCCTTGGCTGTAGTACTGTAGACTACTTTTATCACTGACCTAAACTCAGAGACTCTCAGAGCGTTCAGTCAGCTCACTATCACCCTTATCAAATCCCAGCAAAATCCCACTCTACTTGAACAGAACAATACTCAAATCATGAAGCATCAAAGCCAAAGGAAATGCGCAATATTCAGAAATGCTATAGACGGAGAATGAAAGAAACCTTATGTGGAAACCTTCTTAAAAAACAAACGATTGGGCAACAACAAATTCATTCCCTTTTCAGATAACTTCCTGGACAAAACGTTTCACTGCAATAGTGACGGCGTAAACTTGCCATTAAAAAAACCTAAACAGTATATTTGAGCTTCCCTATCATAATAAAAAAATTATATACAAAATGTAAAATGGTTTGTTAAAGAATGCACTAAATCTAATACACCAATTCACAGCCCAGAAATATAGAAGGAACGGCACATCAGAAAACAGCTCAATGTGATTGAAGAATACCTAGAATCTAACCAATTCTTTAACAAACAACTAAAGGAAGATGTATGAATACACCATTTATCCGATATGTAATGTAACAAAATGTGAAAAAGTCAAGGGGTCTGAATACTTTCCGAATGCAATGAACAAAAATATAAAAGTAACAATTTCAAAGATTGTACTGAGTTACATTTCATATAAGTTCAAATCTGTGAAATTAAATGCATTCATTACATCCTAATCTACGGATTTCATGTGACTGGGAATACACATATGTATCTGTTGGTCACAGATACCTTTAATAAAAAGGTAGGGGCGTGTATCAGAAAACCAATCAGTATCAGGTGTGACCACCATTTTCCTCATGCCGCGCGACACATCTCCTTCACATAGAGTTGATCAGGTTGTTGACTGTGGCCTGTGGAATGTTGTCCCACTCCTCTTCAATCGTTGTGCGAAGTTATTGGATATTGGCGGGAACCTGAAAACGCTGTCGTACACGTCTATCCACAGCATCCCAAACATGCTCAATAGATGACGGGGCTGGTGACCATGAAAGAACTGGGACATTTTCAGCTTCCAGGAATTGTTTACAAAACATTGCGACATGAGGTGATGGCGGCGGATGAACGGCACGACAATGTGCCTCAGGATCTCTGTGCATTCAAATTGACGTTGATAAAATGCTATTGTGTTCGTTGTCTGTATGTTATGCCTGCCCATCAGTGGAGGCTCCTCATAGGAGGAAGGGGAGGACCATCCTCCTCAGTGAATTTCATAAAAATATAAATGGTAAAACATTAAGCACGCACCCCTGAGGGGCCTTCTTGTTGAGGATCAGCATGACTGATGTGTTGTTTCCTACCCTTACCACCTGGGGGCGGCCCGTCAGGAAGTCCAGGATCCAGTTGCAGAGGGAGGTGTTTAGTCCTCGGGTCCTTAGCTTTTTGAAGAGCTTTGAAAAAAAACTCTGCATTATCATTAACAGTGATTCCAACATTTCCTCAGTGAAAACATTGTCCGGAGCAAATGTCAAATTGGCTTTTTACCAAATGACCATACGACAGATCACGTATTCACCATCATTTACAAACAAACAAACCAAAACAAAGGCAAAGTCCTCTCATGCTTTGTTGACTTCAAAAAGGCTTTTGACTTAATTTGGCATGAGGGTCTGCTATATAAATTCATGGAAAGCGGGGTGGGGGGGGAATGCAACATTATAAAATCCATGTACACAAACAACAAGTGTGCCTTTAAAATTGGCAAAAAACACTGATTTCTTTCCACATGGCCGTGGGGTGAGACAGTAAACGAGCTTCAGCCCCACGCTCTTCAGCATACAAGCAGCCAACATGTGCTCAGCATATGTGGGAACTCCTTCAAGGCTGTTGGAAAAGCATTCCAGGTGAAGCTGGTTGAGAGAATGCCAAGAGTGCTCAAAGCTGTCATCAAGGCAAAGGATGGCTACTTTGAAGAACCTCAAATACACTGCTCAAAAAAATAAAGGGAACACTTAAACAACACAATGTAACTCCAAGTCAATCACACTTCTGTGAAATCAAACTGTCCACTTAGGAAGCAACACTGATTGACAATAAATTTCACATGCTGTTGTGCAAATGGAATAGACAAAAGGTGGAAATTATAGGCAATTAGCAAGACACCCCCAATAAAGGAGTGATTCTGCAGGTGGTGACCACAGACCACTTCTCAGTTCCTATGCTTCCTGGCTGATGTTTTGGTCACTTTTGAATGCTGGCGGTGCTCTCACTCTAGTGGTAGCATGAGACGGAGTCTACAAACCACACAAGTGGCTCAGGTAGTGCAGCTCATCCAGGATGGCACATCAATGCGAGCTGTGGCAAGAAGGTTTGCTGTGTCAGTCAGCGTAGTGTCCAGAGCATGGAGGCGCTACCAGGAGACAGGCCAGTACATCAGGAGACGTGGAGGAGGCCGTAGGAGGGCAACAACCCAGCAGCAGGACCGCTACCTCCGCCTTTGTGCAAGGAGGAGTACTGCCAGAGCCCTGCAAAATGACCTCCAGCAGGCCACAAATGTGCATGTATCAGCATATGGTCTCACAAGGGCTCTGAGGATCTCATCTCTCATCACTGTACTAACCTGTCACACTGAAGACCAATAGGTTCTCCACTGTACTAACCTGTCACACACTGAAGACCAATAGGTTCTCCACTGTACTAACCTGTCACACACTGAAGACCAATAGGTTCTCCACTGTACTAACCTGTCACACTGAAGACCAATAGGTTCTCCACTGTACTAACCTGTCACACTGAAGACCAATAGGTTCTCCACTGTACTAACCTGTCACACACTGAAGACCAATAGTTTCACCACTGTACTAACCTGTCACACTCTGAAGACCAATAGGTTCTCCACTGTACTAACCTGTCACACACTGAAGACCAATAGGTTCTCCACTGTACTAACCTGTCACACTGAAGACCAATAGGTTCTCCACTGTACTAACCTGTCACACACTGAAGACCAATAGGTTCTCCACTGTACTAACCTGTCACACACTGAAGACCAATAGGTTCTCCACTGTACTAACCTGTCACACTGAAGACCAATAGGTTCTCCACTGTACTAACCTGTCACACTGAAGACCAATAGGTTCTCCACTGTACTAACCTGTCACACTCTGAAGACCAATAGGTTCTCCACTGTACTAACCTGTCACACACTGAAGACCAATAGGTTCTCCACTGTACTAACCTGTCACATACTGAAGACCAATAGGTTCTCCACTGTACTAACCTGTCACACTGAAGACCAATAGGTTCTCCACTGTACTAACCTGTCACACTGAAGACCAATAGGTTCTCCACTGTACTAACCTGTCACACACTGAAGACCAATAGGTTCTCCACTGTACTAACCTGTCACACTCTGAAGACCAATAGGTTCACCACTGTACTAACCTGTCACACTCTGAATACCAATAGGTTCTCCACTGTACTAACCTGTCACACTGAAGACCAATAGGTTCTCCACTGTACTAACCTGTCACACTGAAGACCAATAGGTTCTCCACTGTACTAACCTGTCACACACTGAAGACCAATAGGTTCTCCACTGTACTAACCTGTCACACACTGAAGACCAATAGGTTCACCACTGTACTAACCTGTCACACACTGAAGACCAATAGGTTCTCCACTGTACTAACCTGTCACACACTGAAGACCAATAGGTTCTCCACTGTACTAACCTGTCACACTGAAGACCAATAGGTTCTCCACTGTACTAACCTGTCACACTGAAGACCAATAGGTTCTCCACTGTACTAACCTGTCACACACTGAAGACCTATAGGTTCACCACTGTACTAACCTGTCACACACTGAAGACCTATAGGTTCTCCACTGTACTAACCTGTCACACACTGAAGACCAATAGGTTCTCCACTGTACTAACCTGTCACACTGAAGACCAATAGGTTCTCCACTGTACTAACCTGTCACACACTGAAGGTCTATAGGTTCACCACTGTACTAACCTGTCACACTGAAGACCAATAGGTTCTCCACTGTACTAACCTGTCACACTGAAGACCAATAGGTTCTCCACTGTACTAACCTGTCACACACTGAAGACCAATAGGTTCACCACTGTACTAACCTGTTACACACTGAAGACCAATAGGTTCTCCACTGTACTAACCTGTCACACTGAAGACCAATAGGTTATCCACTGTACTAACCTGTCACACTCTGAAGACCAATAGGTTCTCCACTGTACTAACCTGTCACACACTGAAGACCAATAGGTTCTCCACTGTACTAACCTGTCACACTGAAGGCCATAGGTTCCCACGCTGACTGCACCTGAAACCAATAGGTTCTCCACTGTACTAACCTGTCACACTGAAGACCAATAGGTTCTCCACTGTACTAACCTGTCACACACTGAAGACCAATAGGTTCTCCACTGTACTAACCTGTCACACACTGAAGACCTATAGGTTCACCACTGTACTAACCTGTCACACATAACCTGTCACACATTGAAGGCCTATAGGTTCTCCACTGTACTAACCTGTCACACTGAAGACCAATAGGTTCTCCACTGTACTAACCTGTCACACACTGAAGACCTATAGGTTCTCCACTGTACTAACCTGTCACACTGAAGACCAATAGGTTCTCCACTGTACTAACCTGTCACACACTGAAGGCCTATAGGTTCACCACTGTACTAACCTGTCACACACTGAAGACCAATAGGTTCTCCACTGTACTAACCTGTCACACTGAAGACCAATAGGTTCTCCACTGTACTAACCTGTCACACACTGAAGACCTATAGGTTCTCCACTGTACTAACCTGTCACACACTGAAGGCCTATAGGTTCACCACTGTACTAACCTGTCACACACTGAAGACCAATAGGTTCTCCACTGTACTAACCTGTCACACACTGAAGACCAATAGGTTCTCCACTGTACTAACCTGTCACACACTGAAGGCCTATAGGTTCACCACTGTACTAAGCTGTCACACTGAAGACCAATAGGTTCTCCACTGTACTAACCTGTCACTCTGAATACCAATAGGTTCTCCACTGTACTAACCTGTCACACTGAATACCAATAGGTTCTCCACTGTACTAACCTGTCACACACTGAAGACCAATAGGTTCTCCACTGTACTAACCTGTCACACACTGAAGACCTATAGGTTCACCACTGTACTAACCTGTCACACACTGAAGACCTATAGGTTCACCACTGTACTAACCTGTCACACACTGAAGACCAATAGGTTCTCCACTGTACTAACCTGTCACACACTGAAGACCTATAGGTTCACCACTGTACTAACCTGTCACACACTGAAGACCTATAGGTTCACCACTGTACTAACCTGTCACACACTGAAGACCAATAGGTTCTCCACTGTACTAACCTGTCACACTGAAGACCTATAGGTTCTCCACTATACTAACCTGTCACACACTGAAGACCAATAGGTTCTCCACTGTACTAACCTGTCACACACTGAAGACCAATAGGTTCTCCACTGTACTAACCTGTCACACACTGAAGACCAATAGGTTCACCACTGTACTAACCTGTCACACACTGAAGACCTATAGGTTCTCCACTGTACTAACCTGTCACACACTGAAGACCAATAGGTTCACCACTGTACTAACCTGTCACACACTGAAGACCTATAGGTTCTCCACTGTACTAACCTGTCACACACTGAAGACCAATAGGTTCTCCACTGTACTAACCTGTCACACTGAAGACCTATAGGTTCTCCACTATACTAACCTGTCACACACTGAAGACCAATGGGTTCACCACTGTACTAACCTGTCACACACTGAAGACCTATAGGTTCACCACTGTACTAACCTGTCACACACTGAAGACCTATAGGTTCACCACTGTACTAACCTGTCACACACTGAAGACCAATAGGTTCACCACTGTACTAACCTGTCACACACTGGAGACCAATAGGTTCTCCACTGTACTAACCTGTCTCACACTGAAGACCAATAGGTTCACCACTGTACTAACCTGTCACACACTGGAGACCAATAGGTTCTCCACTGTACTAACCTGTCTCACACTGAAGACCAATAGGTTCACCACTGTACTAACCTGTCACACACTGGAGACCAATAGGTTCTCCACTGTACTAACCTGTCTCACACTGAAGACCTATAGGTTCACCACTGTACTAACCTGTCACACACTGAAGACCAATAGGTTCACCACTGTACTAACCTGTCACACACTGAAGACCTATAGGTTCACCACTGTACAAACCTGTCACACACTGGAGACCTATAGGTTCACCACTGTACTAACCTGTCACACACTGAAGACCTATAGGTTCACCACTGTACTAACCTGTCACACACTGAAGACCAATAGGTTCACCACTGTACTAACCTGTCACACACTGAAGACCTATAGGTTCACCACTGTACAAACCTGTCACACACTGGAGACCTATAGGTTCACCACTGTACTAACCTGTCACACACTGAAGACCTATAGGTTCACCACTGTACTAACCTGTCACACACTGAAGACCTATAGGTTCACCACTGTACTAACCTGTCACACACTGAAGACCTATAGGTTCACCACTGTACTAACCTGTCACACACTGAAGACCTATAGGTTCTCCACTGTACTAACCTGTCACACTGAAGACCAATAGGTTCTCCACTGTACTAACCTGTCACACACTGAAGACCTATAGGTTCTCCACTGTACTAACCTGTCACACTGAAGACCAATAGGTTCTCCACTGTACTAACCTGTCACACACTGAAGGCCTATAGGTTCTCCACTGTACTAACCTGTCACACTGAAGACCAATAGGTTCTCCACTGTACTAACCTGTCACACACTGAAGACCTATAGGTTCACCACTATACTAACCTGTCACACACTGAAGACCAATAGGTTCTCCACTGTACTAACCTGTCACACACTGAAGGCCTATAGGTTCACCACTGTACTAACCTGTCACACTGAAGACCAATAGGTTCTCCACTGTACTAACCTGTCACACTGGAGACCAATAGGTTCTCCACTGTACTAACCTGTCACACACTGAAGACCAATAGGTTCTCCACTGTACTAACCTGTCACACTGAAGACCAATAGGTTCACCACTGTACTAACCTGTCACACACTGAAGACCAATAGGTTCTCCACTGTACTAACCTGTCACACTGAAGGACCAATAGGTTCACCACTGTACTAACCTGTCACACACTGAAGACCAATAGGTTCTCCACTGTACTAACCTGTCACACACTGAAGGCCTATAGGTTCACCACTGTACTAACCTGTCACATACTGAAGACCAATAGGTTCTCCACTGTACTAACCTGTCACACACTGAAGACCTATAGGTTCTCCACTATACTAACCTGTCACATACTGAAGACCAATAGGTTCTCCACTAAACTAACCTGTCACACACTGAAGACCTATAGGTTCTCCACTATACTAACCTGTCACATACTGAAGACCAATAGGTTCTCCACTATACTAACCTGTCACATACTGAAGACCTATAGGTTCTCCACTATACTAACCTGTCACATACTGAAGACCAATAGGTTCTCCACTGTACTAACCTGTCACACACTGAAGACCTATAGGTTCTCCACTATACTAACCTGTCACATACTGAAGACCAATAGGTTCTCCACTGTACTAACCTGTCACACACTGAAGACCTATAGGTTCTCCACTATACTAACCTGTCACACTGAAGACCTATAGGTTCACCACTGTACTAACCTGTCACACACTGAAGACCTATAGGTTCACCACTGTACTAACCTGTCACACACTGAAGACCAATAGGTTCTCCACTGTACTAACCTGTCACACACTGAAGACCAATAGGTTCTCCACTGTACTAACCTGTCACACACTGAAGACCTATAGGTTCTCCACTGTACTAACCTGTCACTCTGAATACCAATAGGTTCTCCACTGTACTAACCTGTCACACTGAATACCAATAGGTTCACCACTGTACTAACCTGTCACACACTGAAGACCTATAGGTTCACCACTGTACTAACCTGTCACACACTGAAGACCTATAGGTTCACCACTGTACTAACCTGTCACACACTGAAGACCAATAGGTTCTCCACTGTACTAACCTGTCACACACTGAATACCAATAGGTTCTCCACTGTACTAACCTGTCACACACTGAAGGCCTATAGGTTCACCACTTTACTAACCTGTCACACTGAAGACCTATAGGTTCACCACTGTACTAACCTGTCACACTGAAGGCCTATAGGTTCTCCACTGTACTAACCTGTCACACTGAAGACCTATAGGTTCACCACTGTACTAACCTGTCACACACTGAAGGCCTATAGGTTCTCCACTGTACTAACCTGTCACACTGAAGACCTATAGGTTCTCCACTGTACTAACCTGTCACACACTGAAGACCAATGGGTTCTCCACTGTACTAACCTGTCACACACTGAAGACCTATAGGTTCTCCACTGTACTAACCTGTCACACTGAAGGCCTATAGGTTCTCCACTATACTAACCTGTCACATACTGAAGACCAATAGGTTCTCCACTATACTAACCTGTCACATACTGAAGACCTATAGGTTCTCCACTATACTAACCTGTCACATACTGAAGACCAATAGGTTCTCCACTGTACTAACCTGTCACACACTGAAGACCTATAGGTTCTCCACTATACTAACCTGTCACATACTGAAGACCAATAGGTTCTCCACTGTACTAACCTGTAACACACTGAAGACCTATAGGTTCTCCACTATACTAACCTGTCACACTGAAGACCTATAGGTTCACCACTGTACTAACCTGTCACACACTGAAGACCTATAGGTTCACCACTGTACTAACCTGTCACACACTGAAGACCAATAGGTTCTCCACTGTACTAACCTGTCACACACTGAAGACCAATAGGTTCTCCACTGTACTAACCTGTCACACACTGAAGACCTATAGGTTCTCCACTGTACTAACCTGTCACTCTGAATACCAATAGGTTCTCCACTGTACTAACCTGTCACACTGAATACCAATAGGTTCACCACTGTACTAACCTGTCACACACTGAAGACCTATAGGTTCACCACTGTACTAACCTGTCACACACTGAAGACCTATAGGTTCACCACTGTACTAACCTGTCACACACTGAAGACCAATAGGTTCTCCACTGTACTAACCTGTCACACACTGAATACCAATAGGTTCTCCACTGTACTAACCTGTCACACACTGAAGGCCTATAGGTTCACCACTGTACTAACCTGTCACACTGAAGACCTATAGGTTCACCACTGTACTAACCTGTCACACTGAAGGCCTATAGGTTCTCCACTGTACTAACCTGTCACACTGAAGACCTATAGGTTCACCACTGTACTAACCTGTCACACACTGAAGGCCTATAGGTTCTCCACTGTACTAACCTGTCACACTGAAGACCTATAGGTTCTCCACTGTACTAACCTGTCACACACTGAAGACCAATGGGTTCTCCACTGTACTAACCTGTCACACACTGAAGACCTATAGGTTCTCCACTGTACTAACCTGTCACACTGAAGGCCTATAGGTTCACCACTGTACTAACCTGTCACACACTGAAGACCAATGGGTTCTCCACTGTACTAACCTGTCACACACTGAAGACCTATAGGTTCTCCACTATACTAACCTGTCACACACTGAAGACCTATAGGTTCACCACTATACTAACCTGTCACACACTGAAGACCAATAGGTTCTCCACTGTACTAACCTGTCACACACTGAAGGCCTATAGGTTCACCACTGTACTAACCTGTCACACTGAAGACCAATAGGTTCTCCACTGTACTAACCTGTCACACTGAAGACCAATAGGTTCTCCACTGTACTAACCTGTCACACACTGAAACCAATAGGTTCTCCACTGTACTAACCTGTCACACTGAAGACCAATAGGTTCACCACTGTACTAACCTGTCACACACTGAAGACCAATAGGTTCTCCACTGTACTAACCTGTCACACTGAAGACCAATAGGTTCTCCACTGTACTAACCTGTCACACTGAAGACCAATAGGTTCTCCACTGTACTAACCTGTCACACACTGAAGACCTATAGGTTCACCACTGTACTAACCTGTCACACACTGAAGACCAATAGGTTCTCCACTGTACTAACCTGTCACACACTGAAGGCCTATAGGTTCACCACTGTACTAACCTGTCACATACTGAAGACCAATAGGTTCTCCACTGTACTAACCTGTCACACACTGAAGACCTATAGGTTCTCCACTATACTAACCTGTCACATACTGAAGACCAATAGGTTCTCCACTGTACTAACCTGTCACACACTGAAGACCTATAGGTTCTCCACTATACTAACCTGTCACATACTGAAGACCAATAGGTTATCCACTGTACTAACCTGTCACATACTGAAGACCTATAGGTTCTCCACTATACTAACCTGTCACATACTGAAGACCAATAGGTTCTCCACTGTACTAACCTGTCACACACTGAAGACCTATAGGTTCTCCACTATACTAACCTGTCACATACTGAAGACCAATAGGTTCTCCACTGTACTAACCTGTCACACACTGAAGACCTATAGGTTCTCCACTATACTAACCTGTCACACTGAAGACCTATAGGTTCACCACTGTACTAACCTGTCACACACTGAAGACCTATAGGTTCACCACTGTACTAACCTGTCACACACTGAAGACAAATAGGTTCTCCACTGTACTAACCTGTCACACACTGAAGACCAATAGGTTCTCCACTGTACTAACCTGTCACACACTGAAGACCTATAGGTTCTCCACTGTACTAACCTGTCACTCTGAATACCAATAGGTTCTCCACTGTACTAACCTGTCACACTGAATACCAATAGGTTCACCACTGTACTAACCTGTCACACACTGAAGACCTATAGGTTCACCACTGTACTAACCTGTCACACACTGAAGACCTATAGGTTCACCACTGTACTAACCTGTCACACACTGAAGACCAATAGGTTCTCCACTGTACTAACCTGTCACACACTGAAGACCAATGGGTTCTCCACTGTACTAACCTGTCACAAACTGAAGGCCTATAGGTTCACCACTGTACTAACCTGTCACACTGAAGACCTATAGGTTCACCACTGTACTAACCTGTCACACTGAAGGCCTATAGGTTCTCCACTGTACTAACCTGTCACACTGAAGACCTATAGGTTCACCACTGTACTAACCTGTCACACACTGAAGGCCTATAGGTTCTCCACTGTACTAACCTGTCACACTGAAGACCTATAGGTTCTCCACTGTACTAACCTGTCACACACTGAAGACCAATGGGTTCTCCACTGTACTAACCTATCACACACTGAAGACCTATAGGTTCACCACTGTACTAACCTGTCACACACTGAAGACCAATAGGTTCTCCACTGTACTAACCTGTCACACACTGAAGACCAATAGGTTCTCCACTGTACTAACCTGTCACTCTGAATACCAATAGGTTCTCCACTGTACTAACCTGTCACACTGAATACCAATAGGTTCACCACTGTACTAACCTGTCACACACTGAAGACCTATAGGTTCACCACTGTACTAACCTGTCACACACTAAAGACCTATAGGTTCACCACTGTATTAACCTGTCACACACTGAAGACCAATAGGTTCTCCACTGTACTAACCTGTCACACACTGAATACCAATAGGTTCTCCACTGTACTAACCTGTCACACACTGAAGGCCTATAGGTTCACCACTGTACTAACCTGTCACACTGAAGACCTATAGGTTCACCACTGTACTAACCTGTCACACTGAAGGCCTATAGGTTCTCCACTGTACTAACCTGTCACACTGAAGACCTATAGGTTCACCACTGTACTAACCTGTCACACACTGAAGGCCTATAGGTTCTCCACTGTACTAACCTGTCACACTGAAGACCAATAGGTTCTCCACTGTACTAACCTGTCACACACTGAAGGCCTATAGGTTCACCACTGTACTAACCTGTCACACTGAAGACCAATAGGTTCTCCACTGTACTAACCTGTCACACTGAAGACCAATAGGTTCTCCACTGTACTAACCTGTCACACACTGAAACCAATAGGTTCTCCACTGTACTAACCTGTCACACTGAAGACCAATAGGTTCACCACTGTACTAACCTGTCACACACTGAAGACCAATGGGTTCTCCACTGTACTAACCTGTCACACTGAAGACCAATAGGTTCTCCACTGTACTAACCTGTCACACTGAAGACCAATAGGTTCTCCACTGTACTAACCTGTCACACACTGAAGACCTATAGGTTCACCACTGTACTAACCTGTCACACACTGAAGACCAATAGGTTCTCCACTGTACTAACCTGTCACACACTGAAGGCCTATAGGTTCACCACTGTACTAACCTGTCACATACTGAAGACCAATAGGTTCTCCACTGTACTAACCTGTCACACACTGAAGACCTATAGGTTCTCCACTATACTAACCTGTCACATACTGAAGACCAATAGGTTCTCCACTGTACTAACCTGTCACACACTGAAGACCTATAGGTTCTCCACTATACTAACCTGTCACATACTGAAGACCAATAGGTTATCCACTGTACTAACCTGTCACATACTGAAGACCTATAGGTTCTCCACTATACTAACCTGTCACATACTGAAGACCAATAGGTTCTCCACTGTACTAACCTGTCACACACTGAAGACCTATAGGTTCTCCACTATACTAACCTGTCACATACTGAAGACCAATAGGTTCTCCACTGTACTAACCTGTCACACACTGAAGACCTATAGGTTCTCCACTATACTAACCTGTCACACTGAAGACCTATAGGTTCACCACTGTACTAACCTGTCACACACTGAAGACCTATAGGTTCACCACTGTACTAACCTGTCACACACTGAAGACAAATAGGTTCTCCACTGTACTAACCTGTCACACACTGAAGACCAATAGGTTCTCCACTGTACTAACCTGTCACACACTGAAGACCTATAGGTTCTCCACTGTACTAACCTGTCACTCTGAATACCAATAGGTTCTCCACTGTACTAACCTGTCACACTGAATACCAATAGGTTCACCACTGTACTAACCTGTCACACACTGAAGACCTATAGGTTCACCACTGTACTAACCTGTCACACACTGAAGACCTATAGGTTCACCACTGTACTAACCTGTCACACACTGAAGACCAATAGGTTCTCCACTGTACTAACCTGTCACACACTGAAGACCAATGGGTTCTCCACTGTACTAACCTGTCACAAACTGAAGGCCTATAGGTTCACCACTGTACTAACCTGTCACACTGAAGACCTATAGGTTCACCACTGTACTAACCTGTCACACTGAAGGCCTATAGGTTCTCCACTGTACTAACCTGTCACACTGAAGACCTATAGGTTCACCACTGTACTAACCTGTCACACACTGAAGGCCTATAGGTTCTCCACTGTACTAACCTGTCACACTGAAGACCTATAGGTTCTCCACTGTACTAACCTGTCACACACTGAAGACCAATGGGTTCTCCACTGTACTAACCTATCACACACTGAAGACCTATAGGTTCACCACTGTACTAACCTGTCACACACTGAAGACCAATAGGTTCTCCACTGTACTAACCTGTCACACACTGAAGACCAATAGGTTCTCCACTGTACTAACCTGTCACTCTGAATACCAATAGGTTCTCCACTGTACTAACCTGTCACACTGAATACCAATAGGTTCACCACTGTACTAACCTGTCACACACTGAAGACCTATAGGTTCACCACTGTACTAACCTGTCACACACTAAAGACCTATAGGTTCACCACTGTATTAACCTGTCACACACTGAAGACCAATAGGTTCTCCACTGTACTAACCTGTCACACACTGAATACCAATAGGTTCTCCACTGTACTAACCTGTCACACACTGAAGGCCTATAGGTTCACCACTGTACTAACCTGTCACACTGAAGACCTATAGGTTCACCACTGTACTAACCTGTCACACTGAAGGCCTATAGGTTCTCCACTGTACTAACCTGTCACACTGAAGACCTATAGGTTCACCACTGTACTAACCTGTCACACACTGAAGGCCTATAGGTTCTCCACTGTACTAACCTGTCACACTGAAGACCTATAGGTTCTCCACTGTACTAACCTGTCACACACTGAAGACCAATGGGTTCTCCACTGTACTAACCTATCACACACTGAAGACCTATAGGTTCTCCACTGTACTAACCTGTCACACTGAAGGCCTATAGGTTCACCACTGTACTAACCTGTCACACACTGAAGACCAATGGGTTCTCCACTGTACTAACCTGTCACACACTGAAGACCAATAGGTTCTCCACTGTACTAACCTGTCACACACTGAAGACCAATAGGTTCTCCACTGTACTAACCTGTCACACACTGAAGACCAATAGGTTCACCACTGTACTAACCTGTCACACACTGAAGACCAATAGGTTCACCACTGTACTAACCTGTCACACACTGAAGACCAATAGGTTCTCCACTGTACTAACCTGTCACACACTGAAGACCTATAGGTTCACCACTGTACTAACCTGTCACACACTGAAGACCAATAGGTTCACCACTATACTAACCTGTCACACACTGAAGACCTATAGGTTCTCCACTGTACTAACCTGTCACACACTGGAGACCAATAGGTTCTCTCTATAATAGATATAAAGACTGTTAAGATGTTCATATTTTAAGAAAGGAGTGTATATATTTGGCCTGGCAAACACACACCGACACACACACACCGACACGACACACACACACCGACTCACACACACACACACACACACACACACACACACACACACACACACACACACACACACACACACACACACACACACACACACACACACACACACACACACACACACACACACACACACACACACACACACACACACACCGACTAACACACACACACACACACACACACACACACACACACACACACACACACACACACACACACACACACACACACACACACACACACACACACACACACACACACACACGGAATATAGGGTCCAGACAGTTGGCTGTGACAATGTTTTCAATCTAATCTGCAAACCTCACTGGGATAAAAAAAAAAAACATTTGAGAAGGAACCTCTTTAGAGCCCCCTGGTTTTTCCTTTCAGCTGAGTAGACACACAGCCATCCTAATCACTCTGCTGCTCATACTGTAGTACACACACACACACACACACACACACACACACACACACACACACACACACACACACACACACACACACACACACACACACACACACACACACACACGCCAACTCTAGATGAGTGACATGCATGGTGAACGCATCAGCTCTCTAAATGAGTCGGTCTGACTGACTGGCCTGTGCTTTATGACTACACGTCTCATTTAGAGAGCTGACGCATTCCCCGTGTACGTTAGTCATCTCGTAGTAAAGACGTGTACATATGAAATAGATTATTAAACAGACTTAGACGATGACTGAGAGAGGCTTTGACAAAGAGGCTGCTGGGATAATAGAGACATTACGATATAAAAACACATTTATTCAATGTGTTATGGACAGACTGAGGACTGAGTCATTTCACCTAAAAGAGAAATAGACAGATGAGACATCAACATAGAAAACAGTACACATAGGTTTCCCCCACAACCCTTTTATTCTACTGTATTCGACTGTACTGTATTCTACTGTATTCTACTGTACTGTATTCTACTGTATTCGACTGTACTGTATTCTACTGTATTCTACTGTACTGTATTCTACTGTATTCTACTGTACTGTATTCTACTGTATTCTACTGTACTGTATTCTACTGTACTCTATTGTGCTCTACTGTACTGTATTCTATTGTGCTCTACTGTACTGTATTCTACTGTACTCTACTGTACTGTATTCTACGGTACTCTATTGTGCTCTACTGTACTGTATTCTACTGTACTCTACTGTACTGTATTCTACTGTACTCTATTGTACTCTACTGTATTCTACTGTACTCTATTGTACTCTCAATCAATCAATCAATTTTATTTTATATAGCCCTTCGTACATCAGCTAATATCTCGAAGTGCTGTACAGACACCCAGCCTAAAACCCCAAACAGCTAGTAATGCAGGTGTAGAAGCACGGTGGCTAGGAAAAACTCCCTAGAAAGGCCAAAACCTAGGAAGAAACCTAGAGAGGAACCAGGCTATGAGGGGTGGCCAGTCCTCTTCTGGCTGTGCCGGGTGGAGATTATAACAGAACTATGCCAAGATGTTCAAAAATGTTCATAAGTGACAAGCATGGTCAAATAATAATCATGAATAATTTTCAGTTGGCTTTTCATAGCCGATCATCAAGAGTTGAAAAACAACAGGTCTGGGACAGGTGGCGGTTCCATAACCGCAGGCAGAACAGCTGAAACTGGAATAGCAGCAAGGCCAGGCGGACTGGGGACAGCAAGGAGTCACCACGGGCGGCAGTCCCGACGCATGGTCCTAGGGCCCAGGTCCTCCGAGAGAAAGAAAGAGAGAAGGAGAAAATTAGAGAGAGCCAAGATTTTCAAAATGTTCATAAATGACAAGCATGGTCAAATAATAATCAGGAATAAATCTCAGTTGGCTTTTCATAGCCGATCATTAAGAGTTGAAAACAGCAGGTCTGGGACAGGTAGGGGTTCCATAACCGCAGGCAGAACAGTTGAAACTGGAATAGCAGCAAGGCCAGGCGGACTGGGGACAGCAAGGAGTCACCACGGCCGGTAGTCCCGACGTATGGTCCTAGGGCTCAGGTCCTCCGAGAGAAAGAAAGAGAGAAGGAGAAAATTAGAGAGAGCCAAGATTTTCAAAATGTTCATAAATGACAAGCATGGTCAAATAATAATCAGGAATAAATCTCAGTTGGCTTTTCATAGCCGATCATTAAGAGTTGAAAACAGCAGGTCTGGGACAGGTAGGGGTTCCGTAACCGCAGGCAGAACAGTTGAAACTGGAATAGCAGCAAGGCCAGGCGGACTGGGGACAGCAAGGTGTCATCATGCCCGGTAGTCCTGACGTATGGTCCTAGGGCTCAGGTTCTCAGAGAGAAAGAGAGAACGAGAGAATTAGAGAGAGCATACTTAAATTCACACAGGACACTGGATAAGACAGGAGAAGTACTCCAGGTAACCAACTGACCCTAGCCCCCCGACACATAAACTACTGCAGCATAAATACTGGAGGCTGAGACAGGAGCGGTCAGGAGACACTGTGGCCCCATCCGAAGAAACCCCCGGACAGGGCCAAACAGGAAGGATATAACCCCACCCACTTTGCCAAAGCACAGCCCCCGCACCACTAGAGGGAAATCCTCAACCACCAACTTACAATCCTGAGACAAGGCCGAGTATAGCCCACAAAGGTCTCCACCACAGCACAAACCAAGGGGGGGCGCCAACCCAGACAGGAAGATCACGTCAGTAACTCAACCCACTCAAGTGACGCACCCCTCCTAGGGACGGCATGAAAGAGCACCAGCAAGCCAGTGACTCAGCCCCTGTAACAGGGTTAGAGGCAGAGAATCCCAGTGGAGAGAGGGGAACCGGCCTGGCAGAGACAGCAAGGGCGGTTCGTTGCTCCAGAGCCTTTCCGTTCACCTTCACACTCCTGGGCCAGACTACACTCAATCATATGACCTACTGAAGAGATAAGTCTTCAGTAAAGACTTAAAGGTTGAGACCGAATCTGCGTCTCTCACATGGGTAGGCAGACTGTTCCATAAAAATGGAGATCTATAGGAGAAAGCCCTGCCTCCCGCTGTTTGCTTAGAAATTCTAGGGACAATTAGGAGGCCTGCGTCTTGTGACCGTAGCGTACGTATTGGTATGTACGGCAGGACCAACTCAGAAAGATAGGTAGGAGCAAGCCCATGTAACGCTTTATAGGTTAACAGTAAAACCTTGAAATCAGCCCTTGCCTTAACAGGAAGCCAGTGTAGGGAAGCTAGCACTGGAGTAATATGATCAAATTTCTTGGTTCTAGTCAGGATTCTAGCAGCCGTATTTAGCACTAACTGAAGTTTATTTAGTGTTTTATCCGGGTAGCCGGAAAGTAGAGCATTGCAGTAGTCTAACCTAGAAGTAACAAATGCATGGATAAATTTTTCTGCATCATTTTTGGACAGAAAATTTCTGATTTTTGCAATGTTACGTAGATGGAAAAAAGCTGTCCTTGAAACAGTCTTGATATGTTCGTCAAAAGAGAGATCAGGGTCAAGAGTAACGCCGAGGTCCTTCACAGTTTTATTTGAGACGACTTTACAACCATCAAGATGAATTGTCAGATTTAACAGAAGATCTCTTTGTTTCTTGGGACCTAGAACAAGCATCTCTGTTTTGTCCGAGTTTAAAAGTAGAAAGTTTTCAGCCATCCACTTCCTTATGTCTGAAACACAGGCTTCTAGCGAGGGCAATTTTGGGGCTTCACCATGTTTCATTGAAATGTACAGCTGTGTGTCATCCGCATAGCAGTGAAAGTTAACATTATGTTTTCGAATAACATCCCCAAGAGGTAAAATATATAGTGAAAACAATAGTGGTCCTAAAACGGAACCTTGAGGAACACCGAAATGTACAGTTGATTTGTCAGAGGACAGACCATTCACAGAGACAAACTGATATCTTTCCGACAGGTAAGATCTAAACCAGGCCAGAACTTGTCCGTGTAGACCAATTTGGGTTTCCAGTCTCTCCAAAAGAATGTGGTGATCGATGGTGTCAAAGGCAGCACTAAGGTCTAGTAGCACGAGGACAGATGCAGAGCCTCGGTCTGACGCCATTAAAAGGTCATTTACCACCTTCACAAGTGCAGTCTCAGTGCTATGATGGGGTCTAAAACCAGACTGAAGCATTTCGTATACATTGTTTGTCTTCAGAAAGGCAGTGAGTTGCTGCGCAACAGCTTTTTCTAAAATTTTTGAGAGGAATGGAAGATTCGATATAGGCTGATAGTTTTTTATATTTTCCGGGTCAAGGTTTGGCTTTTTCAAGAGAGGCTTTATCACTGCCACTTTTAGTGAGTTTGGTACACATCCGGTGGATAGAGAGCTGTTTATTATGTTCAACATAGGAGGGCCAAGCACAGGAAGCAGCTCCTTCAGCAGTTTAGTAGGAATAGGATCCAGTATGCAGCTTGAAGGTTTAGAGGCCATGATTATTTTCATCATTGTGTCAAGAGATATAGTACTAAAACACTTAAGTGTCTCTCCCGATCCCAGGCCCTCGCAGAGCTGTGCAGATCCAGGACAGCTAAGCCCTGGAGGAATACGCAGATTCAAAGAGGAGTCCGTAATTTGCTTTCTAATGGTCATGATCTTTTCCTCAAAGAAGTTCATGAATTTATTACTGCTGAAGTGAAAGCCATCCTCTCTTGGGGAATGCTGCTTTTTAGTTAGTTTCGCAACAGTATCAAAAAGAAATTTTGGATTGTTCTTATTTTCCTCGATTAAGTTGGAAAAGTAGGATGATCGAGCAGCAGTGATGGCTCTTCGGTACTGCACGGTACTGTCTTTCCAAGCTAGTCGGAAGACTTCCAGTTTGGTGTGGCGCCATTTCCGTTCCAATTTCCTGGAAGCTTGCTTCAAAGCTCGGGTATTTTCTGTATACCAGGGAGCTAGTTTCTTATGACAAATGTTTTTCGTTTTTAGGGGTGCAACTGCATCTAGGGTATTGCGCAAGGTTAAATTGAGTTCCTCAGTTAGGTGGTTAACTGATTTTTGTCCTCTGACGTCCTTGGGTAGGCAGAAGGAGTCTGGAAGGGCATCAAGGAATTTTTGTGTTGTCTGAGAATTTATAGCACGACTTTTGATGCTCCTTGGTTGGGGTCTGAGCAGATTATTTGTTGCGATTGCAAACGTAATAAAATGGTGGTCCGATAGTCCAGGATTATGAGGAAAAACATTAAGATCTACAACATTTATCCCATGAGACAAAACTAGGTCCAGAGTATGACTGTGGCAGTGAGTAGGTCCAGAGACATGTTGGACAAAACCCACTGAGTCGATGATGGCTCCGAAAGACTTTTGGAGTGGGTCTGTGGACTTCTCCATGTGAATATTAAAATCACCAAAAATTTGAATATGATCTGCTATGACTACAAGGTCTGATAGGAATTCAGGAAACTCAGAGAGGAACGCTGTATATGGCCCAGGAGGCCTGTAAACAGTAGCTATAAAAAGTGAATGAGTAGGCTGCATAGATTTCATGACTAGAAGCTCAAAAGACGAAAACGCCATTTTTTTTGGGGTAAATTGAAATTTGCTATCGTAAATGTTAGCAACACCTCCGCCTTTGCGGGATGTACTCTACTGTATTCTACTGGATTCTATTGTACTGTACTCTACTGTACTCTACTCTACTCTACTCTACTGCACTCTACTCTACTGTACTGCACTGTACTGTAGTCTACTCTACTGTACTCGACTCTACTCTACTCTACTCTACTCTACTGCACTCTACTCTACTGTACTGCACTGTACTGTAGTCTACTCTACTGTTCTCTACTCTACTCTACTGCACTCTACTCTACTGTACTGCACTGTACTGTAGTCTACTCTACTGTTCTCTACTCTACTCTACTGCACTCTACTCTACTGTACTGCACTGTACTGTATTCTACTGTACTCTACTGTACTGTATTCTACTGTACTCTATTGTACTCTACTATATTCTACTGTACTCTATTGTACTCTACTGTATTCTACTGGATTCTATTGTACTGTACTCTACTGTACTCTACTGTACTCTACTCTACTCTACTCTACTGCACTCTACTGCACTCTACTCTACTGTACTGCACTGTACTGTACTCTACTGTACTCTACTGTACTGTACTCTACTCTACTGTACTCTACTCTACTGTACTCTACTCTACTGTACTCTACTGTGCTCTACTGTACTCTACTGTACTCTACTCTACTGTACTCTACTCTACTGTACTCTACTGTACTCTACTCTACTGTACTGCACTGTACTGTACTCTACTGTACTCTACTGTGCTCTACTGTACTCTACTGTACTCTACTCTACTGTACTCTACTCTACTGTACTCTACTGTGCTCTACACACAAAGAAGCCTTAGCCATCATAGCATTATAGTATTATGTAGTATTTCAACAATGATTGCACAGTACATACAGGTTTCCCCCCACAACCCCTTTCTCCTCGTTCTATGCTATGTGTCTGTTGATTCTGGTCGACCTCGCTTAGGACTGGGTGTTATAAACCGCCATCTTGTGTCTGTCGGCCGTCGGGAGTCAATGGGGTGAAGGCTGTCCAATCTGTCCAATCTGCATCGTGGTCCGGGTGGAGGTAGGATCTTATCTGCTGAGCTAGGCACTTTCTGGACCAGAGGACAGAGAGTCATTGAATATATACATGATTATAAACTGGGTGGTTCGAGCCCTGAATGCTGATTGGCTGAAAGCCGTGGTGTATCAGACCGTATAGCACGCGTATGACAAAAACATTTATTTTTACTGCTCTAATTGTGTTGGTAACCGGTTTATTATTAGCAATAAGGCACCTCGGGGGTTTGTGGTATATGGCCAATATAACACGGCTAAGGGCTTTGTACAGGCACTCCGTGTTGTGTCGTGCTTAAGAACAGCCCTTAGCCGTTGTATAATGGCCATATACAGTGCCTTCGGAAAGTATTCAGACCCCTTCACTTTTCCCACATTTTGTTACGTTACAACCTTATTCTAAAATAAATTACATGGTTTCTTTTCCTCATCAATCTACACACAACACCCCATAATGACAAAGCAAAAATTGTTTTTTTTAGAAATGAATAAGTATTCAGACCCTGTGTTGAAGAACCTTTGGCAGCGATTACAGACTCAAGTCTTCTTGGGTATGGCACAACAAGCTTGGCACACCTGTATTTGGGGAGTTTCTCCCATTCTTCTCTGCAGATCCTCTCAAGCTCTGTCAGGTTGAATGGGGAGAGTCGCTTCACAGCTATTTTCACGTCTCTACAAAGATGTTCGATCGGGTTCAAGTCTGAGCTCTGGCTGGGACACTCAAGGATATTCAGACACCTGAAGCCACTCCTGCGTTATCTTGGCTGTGTCCTTAGGGTCATTGTCCTTCGCCCCAGTCTGAGGTCCCGAGTGCTCTGGAGCAGGTTGTCATCACGGATCTCTCTGTACTTTGCTCTGTTCATCTTTGTCTCGATCCTGACTAGTCTCCCAGTCCCTGCCGCTGAAAAACATCCCCACAGTATGATGCTGCCACCACCATGCTTCACCGTAGGAAAGTGTTTAATCTTGGTTTCATCAGACCAGAGAATCTTGTTTATCATGTTCTGAGAGTCTTTAGGTGCCTTTTGGCAAACTCCAAGCAGGCTGTCATGTGCCTTTTACTGAGGAGTGGTTTCCATCTGACTACTCTACCATGAAGGCCTGATTGGTGGTGTGCTGCAGAGATGGTTGTCCTTCTGGAAGGTTCTCTCGTCTCCACAGAGGAACTCCAGAACTCCGTCAGAGTGACCATCGGGTTCTTGGTTACCTCCCTGACCAATGCCCTTCTCTCCAGATTTCTCAGTTTGGCCGGTTGGCCAGCTCTAGGAAGAGTCTTGGTGGTTCCAGACTTCATCCATTTAAAAATGATGGAGGCCACTGTGTTCTTGGGACCGTCAATGCTGCAGACATTTTTTGGTACCCTTCCCCAGATCTGTGCCTCGACACAATCATGTCTCGGAACTCTGCAGACAATTCCTTCGACCTCATGGCTTGGATTTTACTCTGACATGCACTGTCAACTGTGGGATCTTATATAGACAGGTGTGTGCCTTTCCAACTCCTGTCCAATCAATTTAATTTACCATAGGTGGACTCCAATCAAGTTGCAGAAACATCTTAAGGATGATCAATGGAAACAGGATGCACCTGAGCTTAATATCCTGTTTGGCGCAGGTATGCCGCTAGCGACCCACCTCGAAAACATCCTGTGAAATTGCAGAGCGCCAAATTCAAAATACAGAAATAGTCATAATAAACATTCATAAAAATACAAGTGTTATACATCGACTTAAATATTAACTTCTTGTTAATCCATCCGCTTTGTCAGATTTCAAAAAGGCTTTACGGCGAAAGCATACCATGCGATTATCTGAGGACAGCGCCCCGCTTAAAAAAGCATACAAACATTTTCCAGTCACGAAAGTCAGAAATAGCGATAAAATGTATCACTTATCTTTGAAGATCTTCATCTGGTTGCAGTCACAAGAGACCCAGCTACACAATAAATGTTTGTTTTGTTCGATAAAGTCCATCTTTATATCCCAAAAACTCAGTTTTGTTGGTGCGTTTTGTTCAGTAATCCACTGGCTCAAAGGCGGTCAAAACATGCAGACGAATACACCCTAATAGTACCGGTAAAGTTCGTCGAAACATGTCAAACGATGTTTATAATTAATCCTCAGGTTGCCAATTGCCTAATTAATCGATAATATTTAAACCGGACAATAGCGTATTCAATAGAAAGGAAAAACAACGAAGGGCGCCACACAGTCACACAGTCAAACCAGCACTGCATACTTCCTAAGTCCACTGACAGAACGGTGTCATTCTTCTTCATTTTTCAGAAAACAAGCCTGAAACAATGTCTAAAGACTGTTGACATCTAGTGGAAGCCATAGGAACTGCAATCTGGGTCCTAAACCCATTAGATACTCTATAAGCATTCAATTGAAAATCACCCACATCAAAAAATCCCACTTCCTGGATGGATTTTCCTCAGGTTTTCGCCTGCCATATCAGTTCTGTTATACTCACAGACAATGTTTTAACAGTTTTGGAAACTTTAGAGTGTTGTCTTTCCAAATCTACCAATTATATGCATATCCTAGCTTCTGGGCCACAGGCAGTTTACTTTGGGCACCTCATTCATCCGTATTTCCGAATACTGCCCCCTGTCACTTAAAAGATATCAAGTCTCATAACAAAGGGTCTGAATACTTATGTAAATAAGGTGTTTTTGTTGTTTTTAGAAATTTGAAAAAATGTCTAAAAAACTGTTTTCACTTTGTCATTATGGGGTATCGTGCGTAGATTGTGAGTAAAACTGCATTGTTGGTTAAGGCCTTGTAAGTAAGCATTTCACTGTAAGGTCTACACCTGTAGTATTCGTCGCTTGTGACAAATACAATTTTATTTTATTTCATCCATTTTTTAGAATAAGGCTGTAACGTAAAATTATTTGGGAAAAAGTCAAGGGATCTGAATACTTTCCGAAGGCCCTTTATCCCCCCTGGCCTTATTTATTCACTATTAAACAGATGCTATACTCCTATACAGCCATGTTGATGCATACACTCTGATTATGGCTGTCATTGGCTAAACATTGTTGTTCAAATATCAATAAAAAAAAAAAATACAGTCAATGGAAAATAGGCATGTTTATTTTTTTCCACTAGATGGTGTGGGATGGTGATTGATGGGAATAGGAGATCCTATGTAGTGAGGTAGTTCACCTGTTTACCACATCAGCGTGTTGTCACGGCCAACAACCTAGCCGTGATGTCATGTTTTACCCATGAGTTTTTGTGTTGATGTCTCAGTTATTTGGCAGTCAATGCAGAGCTTTATCTCTTGGAAAGTGATGGACAAAAACAAGGTATTTTATCAACCTCTGTCTGTCTGTCTGTCTGTCTGTCTGTCTGTCTGTCTGTCTGTCTGTCTGTCTGTCTGTCTGTCTGTCTGTCTGTCTGTCTGTCTGTCTGTCTGTCTGTCTGTCTGTCTGTCTGTCTGTCTGTCTGTCTGTCTGTCTGTCTGTCTGTCTGTCTGTCTGTCTGTCTGTCTGTCTGTCTGTCTGTCTCTCTCTCTCTCTCTCTCTCTCTCTCTCTCTCTCTCTCTCTCTCTCTCTCTCTCTCTCTCTCTCTCTCTCTCTCTCTCTCTCTCTCTCTCTCTCTCTCTCTCTCTCTCTCTCTCTCTCTCTCTCTCTCTCTCTCTCTCTCTCTCTCAAATAAACAAAAAATAAGAAATGAACAGTAAACATTACACTCACAACCGTTTCAAAGAAACAGATACATTTCAAACGTGATATTATGACCAGTGTTGTATTACTCGAGACCAGTCTTGAGACCACATATCGAGTGTCTCGGTCTTGTCTTGGTCAGATACATGTGTACTAGGTTTCGGACAGTGAGGACTCGTAATTTCTTCCCCAGACCAGTGGAGTTAAAAACTATAATCATCAGCTTCCATTCAGTCATAAAACCTGTGTGTGTGTTTCGCGGTACTTCTGGCCCGTGACAGTTACAAAGCACCCCTGGCATGTGGTGACATGATGACATCACTGTAAAGCCCCTGCCAGAAGGCCTGTCTGCTCTACCTACTGTCATGCTTCAAAATAACTACTACTCTACTGCACTGTACTGTGCTCTACTCTACTGCACTGTACTGCACTGCACTGCACTGCACTGCACTGTACTCTACTGTACTCTACTGCACTCTACTGTACTATACTATACTATACTGTACTGTACTGTACTCTACTGCACTATACTGTACTCTACTGCACTGCACTATACTGTACTGTGCTCTACTGTACTCTACTGCACTGCACTGTACTGTACTGCACTGCACTGCACTATACTGTACTGTGCTCTACTACACTGCACTGTACTGCACTGTACTGTACTCTACTGCACTGTACTGCACTGTACTGTACTCTACTGTACTATACTGTACTCTACTGCACTGGACTATACTGTACTGTACTGTACTCTACTGCACTGTACTGTACTCTACTGTACTATACTGTACTCTACTGCACTGCACTGTACTGTACTGCACTGTACTCTACTGTACTGCACTCTACTGTACTATACTGTACTCTACTGCACTGTACTGCATTGCACTGCACTCTACACTACTCTACTGTACTCTAGTCTACTCTACTGTACTCTACTCTACTGTACTCTATTGTACTCTACTGTACTCTATTGTACTCTACTGTACGCTACTCTACTCTACTGTACTCTACTGTACTGTACTCTATTGTACTCTACTGTACTCTATTGTACTCTACTGTACGCAACTCTACTCTACTGTACTGTACTCTACTCTGAGACTCTACTGTACTGAGCTCTGCTCTACTGTACACACAAAGACACCATAGCCTTCATAGCATTATAGTATTATATAGTATTTCAACAATGACTGCCCAATATATTAAGGAAATTACAACTGCATTACATTATCTACTTACAACCGTCTTCAGTAATCCTTTCAGAGAGAACAGACTCGATATCTGCTAGACCGTTCAGAGGCTTTTATGTACCATGATGATGATGATGAGCCTAACACATGGACCTTTTGTCTGCTATCGTCTGTCTACCCTGGCTGCTGTCTGAGTGCTGATGCTCCTCTCATCCAGACAGCAGTAGACGACCACAGAGCGGTACTTCTGGCCCGTGACAGTTACAAAGCACCCCTGGCATGTGGTGACATGATGACATCACTGTAAAGCCCCTGCCAGAAGGCCTGTCTGCTCTACCTACTGTCATGCTTCAAAATAACTACTACTCTACTGCACTGTACTGTGCTCTACTCTACTGCACTGTACTGCACTGCACTGCACTGTACTCTACTGTACTCTACTGCACTCTACTGTACTATACTATACTATACTGTACTGTACTGTACTGTACTCTACTGCACTATACTGTACTCTACTGCACTGCACTATACTGTACTGTGCTCTACTGTACTCTACTGCACTGCACTGTACTGCACTGCACTGCACTATACTGTACTGTGCTCTACTACACTGCACTGTACTGCACTGTACTGTACTCTACTGCACTGTACTGCACTGTACTGTACTCTACTGTACTATACTGTACTCTACTGCACTGGACTATACTGTACTGTACTGTACTCTACTGCACTGTACTGTACTCTACTGTACTATACTGTACTCTACTGCACTGCACTGTACTGTACTGCACTGTACTCTACTGTACTGCACTCTACTGTACTATACTGTACTCTACTGCACTGTACTGCATTGCACTGCACTCTACACTACTCTACTGTACTCTAGTCTACTCTACTGTACTCTACTCTACTGTACTCTATTGTACTCTACTGTACTCTATTGTACTCTACTGTACGCTACTCTACTCTACTGTACTCTACTGTACTGTACTCTATTGTACTCTACTGTACTCTATTGTACTCTACTGTACGCAACTCTACTCTACTGTACTGTACTCTACTCTGAGACTCTACTGTACTGAGCTCTGCTCTACTGTACACACAAAGACACCATAGCCTTCATAGCATTATAGTATTATATAGTATTTCAACAATGACTGCCCAATATATTAAGGAAATTACAACTGCATTACATTATCTACTTACAACCGTCTTCAGTAATCCTTTCAGAGAGAACAGACTCGATATCTGCTAGACCGTTCAGAGGCTTTTATGTACCATGATGATGATGATGAGCCTAACACATGGACCTTTTGTCTGCTATCGTCTGTCTACCCTGGCTGCTGTCTGAGTGCTGATGCTCCTCTCATCCAGACAGCAGTAGACGACCACAGAGCCAGACTCCAAACAAACGCTTCACAATTAGAGCTTTATGTCAAGTTAGCCAATCTTTTTTTTGTTAGTGAAAACATATACTTCCATGGAACTGTTGCCAGAGAGTATATTCCGTACTCTATACTCTTAACATTTTACAACGTTATGTTGGGATGAGAATTTTGGCAAAGTTGAAGTGTCTCTCACATCTGGCTATTGTCTGTTGGGCTACATCGCCCTCTAGTGGCTCGAAGGAGAACGTTCTAAATTGATTACTACCTGGGATTACATACAGATGCTGGGAGATGACTACAGAGGTTTGGACCCAAGAGTAGCACAGAGTTAAGATCAGTCAACTTTTTAAAGTTTCTTCTCAGAGATTTCCTCACGTAAAAATATCTACCACCTGAGAGAGAGAGAGGTGGCATTGAGTAGAAAGGTCCTCCTCGCAAATTTCCCAGAGGCCTTTGCTTCTCCAGCCCAATAGAGGATACACGGTTAACATCTTTATCATTTCAAAGAGTATGATTGAGACACTTCTGATTTTGAAACAATTTGGCTTGTTGGTTAGTACTGAATCGCTTGTTGGTTAGTACTGAATCGCTTGTTGGTTAGTACTGAATCGCTTGTTGGTTAGTACTGAATCGCTTGTTGGTTAGTACTGAATCGTGTGATCTCAAGTCCAAAATGGTCTCTTTCTCTTGATAGGACATGCCTCTGATAGGACATACCTCTGATAGGACATATCTCTGATAGGACATGCCTCCGATAGGACATGCCTCTGATAGGACACACCTCTGATAGGACATGCCTCCGATAGGACATGCCTCTGATAGGACATATCTCTGATAGGACACACCTCTGATAGGACAGGCCTCTGATAGGACATATCTCTGATAGGACATATCTCTGATAGGACATGCCTCCGATAGGACATGCCTCTGATAGGGCATATCTCTGATAGGACATGCCTCTGATAGGACACACCTCTGATAGGACATATCTCTGATAGGACATGCCTCTTGATAGGACATAGCTCTGATAGGACATGTCTCTGATAGGACATGTCTCTGTGATGCTGTCACTGTCTTCACAAGCTCTTCTGTGTGCGTGCATGCATGCAATTACCCATTGAGGAAGGGAGGGAACATCATTGAGGGATGCCAGGGGCTGAGTTAACAACCTAAAATATCTCAGCATGAGGGAAAAGACAAAGAGATCTCATTCCCTCTTCTCATTTTTTTTTAGGTTCTCAAAATAGTTCCCAGGCCCATTTTGGGACCATTTTCAGTTGTGATCATTCCAAACGGCACAAAGCAAAGAGCCAAACTTATGAAAGAAGACATTCCTGGGATCAAGCTGTTGGAGCAACTAGAAAGGAAATGAATGTGGAAAATGATATATATATATACGGAATCAGGGGAGTGTTCCCATAACGTACATGGTGGGACAGCGGAGGACCCAGATACCTAGATGGACGACGACCACACAAGGAGGAAATTATTATTTTATGTAGACGACTGATCACTAGCATAGTACCACAAACAACAACAAAAACATTGCAAGATCCTGCAGAGACTGGCTAAGGAGCTACAGTATGTCAACACAGAGAGACTCCTTGAGAAATCAGTGTGGTTTAACTTTCCTTTCCAGATAACTGTGGTTTAACTTTCCTTTCCCAGATAACTGTGGTTTAACTGTCCTTTCCAGATAACTGTGATTTAACTTTCCTTTCCAGATAACTGTGGTTTAACTTTCCTTTCCAGATAACTGTGGTTTAACTCTCCTTTCCCAGATAACTGTGGTTTAACTTTCCTTTCCAGATAACTGTGGTTTAACTTTCCTTTCCAGATAACTGTGTTTTAACTTTCCTTTCCAGATAACTGTGGTTTAACTTTCCTTTCCAGATAACTGTGGTTTAACTTTCCTTTCCCAGATAACTGTGGTTTAACTTTCCTTTCCCAGATAGCTGTGGTTTAACTTTCCTTTCCAGATAACTGTGGTTTAACTTTCCTTTCCAGATAACTGTGTTTTAACTTTCCTTTCCAGATAACTGTGGTTTAACTTTCCTTTCCAGATAACTGTGGTTTAACTGTCCTTCCCAGATAACTGTGGTTTAACTTTCCTTTCCAGATAACTGTGGTTTAACTTTCCTTGCCCAGATAACTGTGGTGTAACTTTCCTTTCCCAGATAACTGTGGTTTAACTTTCCTTTCCCAGATAACTGTGGTTTAACTTTCCTTGCCCAGATAACTGTGGTGTAACTTTCCTTTCCAGATAGCTGTGGTTTAACTTTCCTTTCCCAGATAACTGTGGTTTAACTGTCCTTTCCAGATAACTGTGGTTTAACTTTCCTTGCCCAGATAACTGTGGTGTAACTTTCCTTTCCCAGATAACTGTGGTTTAACTTTCCTTTCCCAGGTAACTGTGGTTTAACTTTCCTTTCCCAGATAACTGTGGTTTAACTTTCCTTTCCCAGATAACTGTGGTTTAACTTTCCTTTCCAGATAACTGTGGTTTAACTTTCCTTTCCCAGATAACTGTGGTTTAACTTTCCTTTCCAGATAACTGTGGTTTAACTTTCCTTTCCCAGATAACTGTGGTTTAACTTTCCTTTCCCAGATAACTGTGGTTTAACTTTCCTTTCCCATATAACTGTGGTTTAACTTTCCTTTCCAGATAGCTGTGGTTTAACTTTCCTTTCCCAGATAACTGTGGTTTAACTTTCCTTTCCCAGATAACTGCAGAGATAAAGGAGACGACACTCTGTGCACGAAAAAGATGAGAGAAAGAGAAGGATTGCAGCAGACAATAGTGACAAAGTGGAAAACGTAAACATTTTGTTTTTGCTAATTTATTGGAGAAAAAAAAAATACTGAAATATCTAATTTACTTTAAGGATACCTGAGAAACTGTACTCATGCCTAAACAAACATACAGTACTTATTTGGACATTGATGAATGTTTCATATCACTATGCATACCGGTGGTAAACGTTATAGCTAGTGAAACGCCATTCCTGCCCCATGATTGGGTCTAAACTAAAGTTCAATCTGACCTTTGACCCGTAGAAGGAATCTGAGAAATGTAACCAGCCAGTGGATACAGTATATTCTAGGAATAAAAATAAATACCGTTCTGTAAATACAACAACTTAAGAGGACCTACAAAATAAACATGCCGGAAGAATAGATTTCATCAGGGATCATGGTTTGAGGTTCCTGAGTGTGCGGGAATCCTGACGGAACGGGCGGGTTGAAAGACGGACTACTTTGGAAACTCTCTATTGGAGTAATGTCCCTGGAATTTCTAGTAAAGTGGATTTCGTTATGCATCCCAAATTGCACCCTATTCCCTAGTAGTGCACTACTGGCACCCTATTCCCTAGTAGTGCACTACTGGCATCCTATTCCCTATATAGTGCACTACTGGCACCCTATTCCCTATATAGTGCACTACTGGCACCCTATTCCCTATATAGTGCACTACTGGCACCCTATTCCCTATATAGTGCACTACTGGCACCCTATTCCCTATTATAGTGTGTTACGTTGGGTGTCACTTGGGACTCAGACTTTGGTTCAGCTGTTATGGAACAAGTCCATCTATCCTCGATGGAGCAAATGATGGTGTATCATTTACTATATTTATCTAGAAATGAAATAAATGCTTCTCAGTGAAGTACTATTATGAGCAGCGATAACAAGGATAAGACAGGGATGGGATAGCGGGCACTGCGTGGGTCTGGTTTGTGTCAGACATGTTTCAATTTACAATACCATTGATGTTCCACTAGAGGGAGTACTGTCTATTTCAAAAGGACAGTAGCAGCAGTTGATCGGTCCACCTTCGTTACCAAGTTAATTACTGATGCCGATATTCTACCATTTTCCTCTAACAACAGTGATTAACGCAATCAGATCAATAAAATCACCTCAAGAGTAATTGCATGCTATCAAAATAGCCTACAAGCGACATTGATCCTTGGACAAGTAATAATAAAGTCATACAACTAAACTTTATCACTTTAAACTATAAGAAATATATAAAATATGATAAACGTTTAGAATTACATATGATATGACACATTATATTGAACTGATAATAAGTTATATTTTGAGATTTGAGAACTTCTACACAGAATAGAGTTATGGTCATGGGATAGATAACCTGTGGTCCTTCCTCCATCAAAACGTCACAGCCGTCCGTATAAAACAAACGTGAGCCCGTGCTGGAGGGCGCACAGCTCTGCAACGTGAAGTTAGTCGGGCACTGTCAGGAGAAGGTGCGTGCGGGTCAGTGGCACGAAGTTGTTCATGACAATTAAACAATACATAAAGGAAGGATGCACAGTTGTGGGGCGAGGCGGGCGACCTAAGTGAACGAAAAGGGTTAAATAGAAGAATGAGAAAGAAAAGTCCATAGGCGGTATGCGTTCAGCTACTAGAATGATGATTGAGACCGTTATTGCGCTGATTAGATTTTAGTTTGGCCTGCGCTTTGGGAATTGATTAATATGGAACCGCTGGGCGATAGATGTCTGATGGCTGAATACACACCTGGATTTCTATGGATCACAAACCAGCGAAAATGGATTTCCTCGGGAGAGGACATACGTGTATGAAGAAGCCAAATGAAAGTGCGAGAAAATAGTTTTTGTAAACTGCTATGAAGTTGATTTTGAAAGTTTAAACATACTTTTACGCGTAGGAACCTTGGGAAATAGTCACCGGTGTGAATCCGTTATTAGACTAAATTTGTTTACCTAAGTGCTTCACAAACCAAGTGCATCATTGAGCAACAGAAACATGTATCTCGGTAAAGCTCTTGTGTTGGTCCTTCTCCTAGACTACACGACCATCAGTCTGTCTCTGTCAACCTGCGCCACGGTGGATATCGATCATGTGAAGCGGAAGAGGTTCGAGGCGATACGGGGACAGATACTGAGTAAGCTCCGGCTGACCAGCCCGCCACACTCCCTGGGACCCAGTCAGGTCTCCTACCAGATCCAGTCGTTGTATAACAGTACCCGGGAGCTGCTTGAGGAGTTGGGGAGAGACCAGCAGCAAAGTTGCGGCCAGGACAACACGGAGACCGAATATTATGCCAAAGAGATATACAAATTCAACATGGTCCAGGGACCGCCGGAAAATAGTAGGCTAAGTCGTGTTATGTTATATTAATCTTAATGCTCTTTTGGTTGATAAGCTATTTTCTATTGTTATTTTTGGTAACTCTGTTTGATGGTAGGTGGGTGCTCCATTAAATCAAATCAAATGTATTTATATAGCCCTTCGTACATCAGCTGATATCTCAAAGTGCTGTACAGAAACCCAGCCTAAAACCCCAAACAGCAAGCAATGCAGGTGTAGAAGCACGGTGGCTAGGGAAAACCTCCCTAGAAAGGCCAGAACCTAGGATGAAACCTAGCGAGGAACCATTACGCACGAGATCAATGAATAGAGAGCGTGCCAAATGCGTAATTTTGAAAACTTTAAAATTAGTGGTTTATCTATTTGTCTTGACAATGATGGTTCCTATGTGGGCTTTACATAGTTGATAGTTGACAACGGATAGGAACCAACCAAACTCTGTATGTTGCATATATGGAGTGTGTGGTATACAGTAGACCAGCGTTTAGGACTTCTGTGAAATGTGGGACTTGTAGAAGCTATGTTGTGGATTTAACCTGGAAGTTGCCTCGGCTCTTTCCCCCAACCTATTTCAATCCAGAAGACTGGTGTTTTGTGTAAAGTCCTTCCTACTCCTCCTTCCCACTCCTCCTCTTCCCTCCCTCTTTTTCCACCATGGACCCAGTCCCTCTCACCAGATGTGTCCGTTTTAGTTTCAGCCAGGCCCAAATGAGAGGGACATCTGCACAAGCTGATTGGAACAGGGCTGAGGAACGGAAGGGGAAGCCTTGCTGAAGGGAGATAGGAAAAGTTAACATGGAGACAGGAAAACTTAGCTGAGGGGAGGACAGGGAAAGTTAACATGGAGACAGGAAAACTTAGCTGAGGGGAGGACAGGGAAAGTTAACATGGAGACAGGAAAACTTAGCTGAGGGGAGGACAGGGAAAGTTAACATGGAGACAGAAACTTAGCTGGGGGGAGGACAGGGAAAGTTAACATGGAGACAGGAAAACTTAGCTGAGGGGAGGACAGGGAAAGTTAACATGGAGACAGGAAAACTTAGCTGGGGGGAGGACAGGGAAAGTTAACATGGAGACAGGAAAACTTAGCTGAGGGGAGGACAGGGAAAGTTAACATGGAGACAGGGTAGAGAGGGAGAGGGAGGGGGGGGGTAGAAAGAGAGGGAGGGGTATAGAGGGAGAGGGAGGTTTAGTGTTTTTAAGTGTGGAAGAATTGGAAGAAGCCCTTCTGGGTCGACGCAAAGCCCATTGCATCATGGTCCCTTTGAAATCATCAAGTGTTGTAGTAAAATGCCTCTCCCTCCCCCATAGCTCTGTGTTGGATCATATAAAGAGGTCTTGACAAAAAGCAACACAGCGTGGACAGATTGCTGCCTTTTAGCTCCCCTACTACGTCCCGAAGCCCAGTTAAAAGCACAATGTAAACAAACATAATGAGTGATGAATATTGAGGAGGCTCCAGGGGTGAAGTTTCCTCTAGGGACAAATCTAGGATCAGCTTCCCCCTCCTTCAATCCTAACTTTAACAATTAGTGGGGGGGGGGGATGCAAACCTGACCCAAGATCAGTGTCTAGGGGCAACTTCACAAAACTGGCTCCGGGATGAAGTTACCCCTAGACACAGATCTAGGATCAGCTTCCCCTCCCCCCAATACAACCTTATCCATGAGTGGGGAAAAAGTCAAACTGACCCAAGATCAGTGTCTAGGGGAAACTTCACCCTCCTCCCATTTAGGATACACCATTTCTCTGGTTTACAAAACTCTATAGCGTTACAGTTTTCCCTGGGGGTCAAAGGTCAAACTATCTTAATGATCTCGATCAATATTGATATCGATTGATGATCTTCCTCTTTAGCCACTTGGCTCATCCTAATAAACTATTATCCCCTATAGTGTATAGAAAAATAGTTATCTGTAATAGTATAGGTTACTGTTAGGTGACAATAGGTGACAATAGTAATCTGTAACAGTATAGGTTACTGTTAGGTGACAATAGGTGACAATAGGTGACAATAGTCATCTGTAACAGTATAGGTTACTGTTAGGTGACAATAGGTGACAATAGTCATCTGTAACAGTATAGGTTACTGTTAGGTGACAATAGTCATCTGTAACAGTATAGGTTACTGTTAGGTGACAATAGGTGACAATAGTCATCTGTAACAGTATAGGTTACTGTTAGGTGACAATAGGTGACAATAGTCATCTGTAACAGTATAGGTTACTGTTAGGTGACAATAGTCATCTGTAACAGTATAGGTTACTGTTAGGTGACAATAGGTGACAATAGTCATCTGTAACAGTATAGGTTACTGTTAGGTGACAATAGGTGACAATAGTCATCTGTAACAGTATAGGTTACTGTTAGGTGACAATAGTCATCTGTAACAGTATAGGTTGCTGCATACACATGAGATACAATACAACATAACTATAAATTAAAGTTAAAAAACAGTGCAAAGTGCATAAGAGAGCTTATTAAAAAAGCTGGGTACACTTGTCAGTTGTCAATAGCGGCATCATGCATAGATAGAATTCTCCCCAATGGGAATAATGACTTCAGCATATGCTGCTTTCTGGAAGGAGCCAGCAGCAAACATGGAGGATGGTTTTTATATATTCTCTGTTGTGCACATTGCCCTTTCCCTCAGCTGGCTACAGACTTTTAGAATTCCACTTACCTCAGAGAGGAAGAGAGCTACGTTTTTGAAATGTCTTCCAATGCCAGGAAGACTGTCTTCACACCGCTGTAGGAGTGAGTCTTTATACCTGAGAATTTCTAGTGGCTTGAATTACTCAAGAAAATAGTGCACACCGGTTGAACATTGTTATACAGCGGGAAGATAAAGTATGTGAACCCTTTAGAATGACCTGGATAAATTGGTCATAAACCCTTTATCTGATGTTCATCTAGGTCACAACAATAGACAAACACAGTCTACTTAAACTAATAACACACAAACAATTATAATGTTTCATGTCTTTATTGAACAAACCGTGTAAACATTTACAGTGCAGGTTGGAAAAAGTATGTGAACCCTTGGATTTAATAACTGGTTGACCTTCCTTTGGCAGCAATAACCTCAACCAAACGTTTTCTGTAGTTGCGGATCAGACCTGCACAACGGTCAGGAGGAATTTTGGATCATTCCTCTTTACAAAACTGTTTCAGTTCCACAATATTCTTGGGATGTCTGGTGTGAACTGCTCTCTTGAGGTCATGCCACAGCATCTCAATCAGGTTGAGGTCAGGACTCTGACTGGGCCACTCCAGGAGGCGTATTTTCTTCTGTTGAAGCCATTCTGTTGTTGATTTACTTCTGTCTTGTGGGTTGTTGTCCTGTTGCATCACCTAACTTCTGTTGAGCTTCAATTGGTGGACAGATGGCCTTACATTCTCCTACAAAATTTCTTGATAAACTTGGGAATTGATTTTTCCGTCGATGATAGCAAGCTGTCCAGGCCCTGAGGCAGCAAAGCAGCCCCAAACCATGATGCTCCCTCCACCATACTTTACAGTTGGGATGAGGTTTTGTTGTTGGTGTGCTTTGCCTTTTTTTCCCCCACACATAGTGTTGTGTGTTCCTTCCAAACAACTCAATTTTAGTTTCATCTGTCCACAGAATATTTTTCCAGTAGCGCTGTGGAACATCTAGGTGCACTTTTGCGAACTTCAGACGTGCAGCAATGTTTTTTTGGACAGCAGTGGCTTCTTCCGTGGTGTCCTCCCATGAACACCATTCTTGTTTAGTGTTTTACGTATTGTAGATTCGTCAACAATAACGTTAGCATCTTTCAGATATTTCTGTAAGTCTTTAGCTGACACTCTAGGATTCTTCTTAACCTCATTGAGCATTCTGCACTGTGCTCTTGCAGTCGTCTTTGCAGGACGGCCACTCCTAGGGAGAGTAACAACAGTGTTGAAATTTCTCCATTTATAGACAATTTGTCTTACCGTGGACTGACTTTTAGAGATATTATGTAACCCTTTCCAGCTTTATGTAAGGCAACAATTCTTACTCTTAGGTCTTCTGAGATCTCTTTTGTTTAAGGCGTGGTTCACATCAGGCAATGCTTCTTGTGAATAGCAAACTCAAATTTTGTGAGTGTTTTTTACAGGGCAGGGCAACTCTAACCAACATCTCCAATCTCATCTCATTGATTTGACTCCAGGTTAGTTGACTCCTGACTCCAATTAGCTTTTGGAGAAGTCATTAGCCTTGGGGGTTCACATACTTTTTCCAACCTACAGTGTGAATGTTTAAATGATGTATTCAATATTAGACAAGAAAAATAAAATAATTTGTGTGTTATTAGTTAAACACACTGCTTGTCTATTGTTGTGACTTAGATCAGATCAAATGTTATGTAAAATTTATGCAGAAATCCAGGTAATTCCAAAGGGTTCACATACTTTTTCTTGCCACTGTAGAGCCACTGGCCAATATGGTACCCCCGATTGTGTAAATAAAGAGTGCACATATCATGATGACATTATATTAGTGTTATGATGAACCTCCCTTTGCCAGATGGACTTCACCAGGTGCACAAACTTCCTCAGATAAAGAAAATCTTTCAAGATATATCCCTTGATCAAGGTGCTTTCCACCTTACTAGATCTGTTCAAAGCCTTATCTACTTCAGCCCCCTCCTACTTCAGACCAGACCCCTCCTACTTCAGACCAGACCCCTCCTGCTTCAGACCAGACCCCTCCTACTTCGGGCCAAACCCCTCCTACTTCGGGTCAGACCCCTCCTGCTTCGGGCCAAACCCCTCCTACTTCGGACCAGACCCCTCTTGCTTCAGACCAAACCCCTCCTACTTCGGACCAGACCCCTCCTACTTCGGGCCAAACCCCTCCTACTTCGGGCCAGACCCCTCCTGCTTCGGACCAGACCCCTCCTGCTTCGGACCAGACCCCTCCTGCTTCGGACCAGACCCCTCCTGCTTCGGACCAGACCCCTCCTGCTTCGGACCAGACCCCTTCTACTTCAGACCAGACCCCTCCTACTTCAGACCAGACCCCTCTTGCTTCAGACCAGACCCCTCCTCCTTCGGGCCAAACCCCTCCTACTTCGGGCCAGACCCCTCCTACTTCGGACCAGACCCCTCCTACTTCGGACCAGACCCCTCCTACTTCGGACCAGACCCCTCCTGCTTCGGACCAGACCCCTCCTGCTTCGGACCAGACCCCTCCTGCTTCGGACTAGACCCCTCCTACTTCAGACCAGACCCCTCCTACTTCAGACCAGACCAGACCCCTCCTACTTCGGACCAGACCCCTCCTACTTCAGACCAGACCAGACCCCTCCTACTTCAGACCAGACCTCTACTACTTCAGACCAGACCAGACCTCTCCTACTTCAGACAAGACCCCTCCTACTTCGGACCAGACCCCTCCTACTTCAGACCAGACCAGACCTCTTCTACTTCAGACCAGACCCCTCCTACTTCAGACCAGACCTCTTCTACTTCAGACCAGACCCCTCCTACTTCAGACCAGACCTCTCCTACTTCAGACCAGACCCCTCCTACTTCAGACCAGACCCCTCCTACTTCAGACCAGACCCCTCCTACTTCAGACCAGACCCCTCCTACTTCAGACCAGACCCCTCCTACTTCAGACCAGACCAGCCCCCTCCTACTTCAGACCAGACCCCTCCTACTTCGGACCAGACCCCTCCTACTTCGGACCAGACCCCTCCTACTTCAGACCAGACCCCTCCTACTTCAGACCAGACCAGACCCCTCCTACTTCGGACCAGACCCCTCCTACTTCAGACCAGACCTCTACTACTTCTTCAGACCAGAGTAACTGTGAGTCACACCAGAATAAGTGTTTTAGAGGGAGGTGAGAGACTGAGAGGACTGGCTTCCTGTGTTTGCAGAGAGGCGTATTTCCCAGAAAGTCCTGCGGTCAAGACCTAACTGGTGGACAGATACAGCACAAAGAACCCAAAACAGTGCACGACTAGACTCTCATCAAAGGTAGGGAATAGGGTGCCATTTGGGACGGAGCATAGGTCTCTGTCACTCTCTCTGCCTCTCCTCTCTCTCTCTCTCTCTCTATCTTTGTATCTCTTTCTGACTCCTCTCTGTCTCTGTCTTTTCTCTCTCTCTCTCTATCTTTGTCTCTCTTTCTGACTCCTCTCTGTCTCTGTCTTTTCTCTCTCTCTCTCTCTCTCTCTTTCTCTCTATCTTTGTCTCTCTTTCTGACTCCTCTCTGTCTCTGTCTTTTCTCTCTCTCTCTCTCTCTCTTTCTCTCTATCTTTGTCTCTCTTTCTGACTCCTCTCTGTCTCTGTCTTTTCCCTCTCTTTCTGAAGAAGTTTTGCTTTCGCTGGATCTGCTGTTGACATCCCGAGCCAGTGACATCACTCCTTTCCTTTCCCACCTCTTTAGTGTGGTGTGGACAAACACGTTTGCTCCTGACAGCTCTGCTGAAAGGCTTTAGGTACACTGTTGACATTTGGCGGATCTAAGGCTAGCGTCTGCACCGCCTCAAATCCCTGACAGGTGCAAATGAAAGAAAGTTAAAGGGAAAGAAAGGGATGGACAGGGTAGGGGAGACAGGAGACAGACAGGGTAATTTGAGGGCAGGGATGGAGGAGCCGAGGGTAGGTGTTGTAGAGAAGTCATCATGTGGTCGGAGCCGAAGGGCTGTGAGTGCTGGATCAAATCAAATGTATTTATATAGCCCTTCTTACATCAGCTGATATCTCAAAGTGCTGTACAGAAACCCAGCCTAAAACCCCAAACAGCAAGCAATGCAGGTGTAGAAGCACGGTGGCTAGGAAAAACTCCCTAGAAAGGGCCAAAACCAAGGAAGAAACATAGAGAGGAACCAGGCTATGAGGGGTGGCCAGTCCTCTTCTGGCTGTGCCGGGTGGAGATTATAACAGAACATGGCCAAGATGTTCAAATGTTCATGAATGACCAGCATGGTCAAATAATAATAATCACAGTAGTTGTCGAGGGTGCAGCAAGTCAGCACCTCAGGAGTAAATGTCAGTTGGCTTTTCATAGCCGATCATTAAGAGTATCTCTACCGCTCCTGCTGTCTCTAGAGAGTTGAAAATAGCAGGTCTGGGACAGGTAGCACGTCCGGTGAACAGGTCAGGGTTCCATAGCCGCAGGCAGAACAGTTGAAACTGGAGCAGCAACACGGCCAGGTGGACTGGGGACAGCAAGGAGTCATCATGCCAGGTAGTCCTGAGGCATGGTCCTAGGGCTCAGGTCCTCCGAGAGAGAGAAAGAAAGAGAGAATTAGAGAGAGCATACTTAAATTCACACAGGACACCGGAAAGGACAGGTGAAGTACTCCAGATATAACAAACTGACCCTAGCCCCCCGACACATTAACTACTGCTGCATAAATACTGGAGGCTGAGACAGGAGGGTTCAGGAGACACTGTGGCCCCATCCGATGATACCCCCGGACAGGGCCAAACAGGAAGGATATAACCCCACCCACTTTGCCAAAGCACAGCCCCCACACCACTAGGGATATCTTCAACCACCAACTCTGGTCTGGGCTGGTCTGGTCTGTACTGGGCTGGTCTGTACTGGTTTGGGCTGGGCTATCCCTGTATTCACAAACCCAGAGTAGTAGGAGAGCTGATATAGGATTCGTTTTACCTTTTAGATCATGTTGAATAAGATTAATATGGACAGAGAGGACCTGATCTTATATCAGCACTCTGAATATGGTGGGAGATCTGGTGTAGGGGGTCAATCCCAGCCCACTGAGGACAGCACGGTTTTTTGATACGCCGAATACCAGAGAGGTGAAGTCACTTCAAGTCAAACAGGGACACTACTTCACTGAGAAAATAAATGTACCCCCCCCCCCCCCCCCCCCCGCCGCCACCCACCCCACCCCCAGGCGCTTCTAGCCCCTCTGACTTCAGCTGATAACGGAAGCCTGTTATCAAGTTACATGCCGAAGCCATGCGTAAGTGGTCCATTCAGGAAAGTAGTAAAGTCGTTTGAGGGCATGGACTGCATTACATCATTAACGAGTACTGGCTGTGTCACAAATGGAAATCATATTTCCTATATAGTGCAATTCCTTTTTGACCAAAGCTCTATGGGTAGTGGTCAAAAGTAGTGCACTACATAGGAAATGGGGTGCCATTTGGGACGAACACAATGTGAGCTGTGACTAAATTTGGCGCGGGAAAACAACTGGTCTGAAGAGATGAACTACGTTAAGGAGGAAATGTGGTGTCTACTGAACTATGCAGGGGAAGTATCTACCTAGTCAACTCTTGGTCTATCAGCGGTGATTCAACGTGTATCTACGCACACAAGATGTTGAAAAGACTTTGAAAATACATATTTGTGGTTTGAAAAGATGTCTTTCAACCAATTTTGATCAATGTGTAGGAAGTTTTCTGACATTTAATTTTTTTATAAGGGCGTCAATTGCTTGTCTGAGAAGGTATTAGATTCACGTTGACATTCATTCTGTACAAAGCGGACAGTTTTATGTAACGGAGGTAAGAACGTGACATAAGCTCACTCCACAGCTACCTTGAAATGTCGCGGATGGGGCCCCTCAAGAAGTACCTTTTTTGAGTGGCTCAACCCATTGGTTATGTTGTCAAAACAGGGCGGTCACATGTGTTGCGAGGCAGAACCTCCCTGGTTTGAGCCAGCAAGTCGGACGGCAGGGAGGCTAGCTGTTAGCGGCACCCTCACCCCTGTGAAGTTTGCAATGATAACTTGTGGTTAAAAACCAGTCTGGAGTCTACTGGTTTAGCTTTGTGGTAAACTTACAGCATGTTGGTTTGAAAGCAACATTGTTACTGAGCTGGGTCTCTTCTGTCTGTAGAAAGAGGAATTGGCGTGTTCAACTAAATATGCTGTTATAACAAAGTCTTTGTGTGCTGAGTTCATAAGGCATATACTGGGAAAAAGGGAAATCCTACAGTGAAATATTATTATTTTTTTTTTTTTTCAAGCAGCAGAGGTCAGAGCAAACGGACTCATTTGGGTGACAGCCTTCATCAATGTTTGGATAAAAATAGGCATTCACCAATATGTATAGATGACCTCACATTGTAGCAGTACTTCCTTCCTTTTCCTCCTCTGACTGTTATAGGTGACCTTCCCTACGGCCCGGGGGACATCGCCTCCAAAGTGATCAAGCATCTCTTTCTTCTGTCTCCTGTCTCTCTCTCTTACAGAAGACCTGCCTGGCTGTGCTAAGAGTATTAACATCAGTGTGCAAGCATTACTGAGCTCTGTCCTCCTATGCCTGTTTCTTACAAATAAACTGCCCTACTGTCTGTCTCCAACAGCCTGCCCTACTGTCTGTCTCCAACAGCCTGCCCTACTGTCTGTCTCCTGTCTGTCTCCAACAACCTGCCCTACTGTCTCCTGTCTGTCTCCAACAACCTGCCCTACTGTCTCCTGTCTGTCTCCAACAACCTGCCCTACTGTCTCCTGTCTGTCTCCAACAACCTGCCCTACTGTCTCCTGTCTGTCTCCAACAACCTGCCCTACTGTCTCCTGTCTGTCTCCAACAACCTGCCCTACTGTCTCCTCTCTGTCTCCAACAGCCTGCCCTACTGTCTGTCTCCTCTCTGTCTCCAACAGCCTGCCCTACTGTCTGTCTCCTCTCTGTCTCCAACAGCCTGCCCTACTGTCTGTCTCCTCTCTGTCTCCAACAGCCTGCCCTACTGTCTGTCTCCTCTCTGTCTCCAACAGCCTGCCCTACTGTCTGTCTCCTCTCTGTCTCCAACAGCCTGCCCTACTGTCTGTCTCCTCTCTGTCTCCAACAGCCTGCCCTACTGTCTGTCTCCTCTCTGTCTCCAACAACCTGCCCTACTGTCTCTCCTCTCTGTCTCCAACAACCTGCCCTACTGTCTCCTGTCTGTCTCCAACAACCTGCCCTACTGTCTCCTGTCTGTCTCCAACAACCTGCCCTACTGTCTCCTGTCTGTCTCCAACAACCTGCCCTACTGTCTCCTGTCTGTCTCCAACAACCTGCCCTACTGTCTCCTGTCTGTCTCCAACAACCTGCCCTACTGTCTCCTGTCTGTCTCCAACAACCTGCCCTACTGTCTGTCTCCTCTCTGTCTCCAACAGCCTGCCCTACTGTCTGTCTCCTCTCTGTCTCCAACAGCCTGCCCTACTGTCTGTCTCCTCTCTGTCTCCAACAGCCTGCCCTACTGTCTGTCTCCAACAGCCTGCCCTACTGTCTGTCTCCTCTCTGTCTCCAACAACCTGCCCTACTGTCTGTCTCCTCTCTGTCTCCAACAGCCTGCCCTACTGTCTGTCTCCTCTCTGTCTCCAACAGCCTGCCCTACTGTCTGTCTCCAACAGCCTGCCCCACTGTCTGTCTCCTCTCTGTCTCCAAAAACCTGCCATACTGTCTGTCTCCAACAACCTGCCATACTGTCTGTCTCCTCTCTGTCTCCAACAACCTGCCATACTGTCTGTCTCCTCTCTGTCTCCAACAGCCTGCCATACTGTCTGTCTCCTCTCTGTCTCCAACAACCTGCCATACTGTCTGTCTCCTCTCTGACTCCAACAACGTGCCCTACTCTCCCAATGCCATCACCTCCAACCAGTCTATTGGTTAAAATTTGTAGGAACATAATCTGGTTCATTGTTACTGACTGTGGTCTCTTCTCTCTGTCCTACAGATGACCTTCCCTACTGTCCTAAAGGCATCACCTCCAAAGTGTTCCGTTTCAACGTGTCGGCCATGGAGAGGAACTCCACCAACCTGTTCCGAGCCGAGTTCCGTGTTCTCAGGGTTCCAAACTCTGCTGCCAATAGGAACGAACAGAGGGTCGAGCTCTACCAGGTATGTAAAGGTACCCAATCCGTCTGTCCATGTCCTTCAGAGATCTTTAACTCCACCTGACCCCAAGAAATAACTGCATAGTTTTCTAAGGACCTGAAGCGAGGCGACCGTCTCTGTCATCTGGCAGAGCCTGTTCACGTCGCTATCATCCAGAAGGCGAGGTCAGTACAGGGACATCAAAGCTGGGACCGAGAGACTGAAAAACAGCTTCTATCTCAAGGCCATCAGACTGTTAAACAGCCATCACTAACATAGAGTGGCTGCTGCCTACATACAGACTCAAATCTCTGGCCACTTAAATAAATTGACTTAATAAATGTATCACTAGTCACTTTAAATAATGGCACTTTAATAATGTTTACATATCCTACATTACTCTTCTCATATGTATATACTGTATTCTATACCACCTACTGCATCTTGCCTATGCCTTTCGGCCTTCGCTAATCCATATATTTATATGTACATATTCTCATTCATCCCTTTACATTTGTGTGTATAAGGTAGTTGTTGTGAATTTGTTAGATTACTTGTTAGATATTACTGCATCGTTGGGAACTAGAAACACAAGCGTTTCGCTACACTCGCGTGAACATCTGCTAACCATGTGTATGTGACCAATAAAATGTGATTTGACAATGATAAGTCTTTCCTCCTAGTTTCATGTAGAGGCGTGGAACACAAAGGCCTGCAAAGCAACATCCATGTCATCAGGCATAAACATGGAATGTGTGTCCCAAATGACACCCTATTCCCTATATAGTGCACTACTTTAGACCAGATCCCTATGGCACCCTATTCCCTATATAGTGCACTACTTTAGACCAGATCCCTATGGCACCCTATTCCCTATATATAGTGCACTACTTTAGACTATATCCCTATTGGCCTTGATCAAAAGGTAGTGTACTGTAAAGGGACTAGGGTGCCATTTGGGACGTAACAGTTGTCAATTTAATACTGCTAGAAGTCGTGCTCTTTAAGCAGGGGGTGAAAGAGTATGTGAGGGAGGGGCCTGGTAGAGGTAACACAGTGCTCCAAGATGTGAGGGAGGGGCCTGGTAGAGGTAACACAGTGTCCCAAGATGTGAGGGAGGAGCCTGGTAGAGGTAACACAGTGCTCCAAGATGTGAGGGAGGAGCCTGGTAGAGGTAACACAGTGCTCCAAGATGTGAGGGAGGAGCCTGGTAGAGGTAACACAGTGCTCCAAGATGTGAGGGAGGAGCCTGGTAGAGGTAACACAGTGTCCCAAGATGTGAGGGAGGAGCCTGGTAGAGGTAACACAGTGTCCCAAGATGTGAGGGAGGAGCCTGGTAGAGGTAACACAGTGTCCCAAGATGTGAGGGAGGAGCCTGGTAGAGATAACACAGTGCCCCAAGATGTGAGGGAGGAGCCTGGTAGAGGTAACACAGTGCTCCAAGATGTGAGGGAGGGGCCTGGTAGAGGTAACACAGTGTCCCAAGATGTGAGGGAGGAGCCTGGTAGAGGTAACACAGTGTCCCAAGATGTGAGGGAGGAGCCTGGTAGAGGAACACAGTGCTCCAAGATGTGAGGGAGGAGCCTGGTAGAGGTAACACAGTGTCCCAAGATGTGAGGGAGGAGCCTGGTAGAGGTGACACAGTGTCCCAAGATGTGAGGGAGGAGCCTGGTAGAGGTAACACAGTGTCCCAAGATGTGAGGGAGGAGCCTGGTAGAGGTAACACAGTGTCCCAAGATGTGAGGGAGGAGCCTGGTAGAGGAACACAGTGCTCCAAGATGTGAGGGAGGAGCCTGGTAGAGGTAACACAGTGTCCCAAGATGTGAGGGAGGAGCCTGGTAGAGGTGACACAGTGTCCCAAGATATGAGGGAGGAGCCTGGTAGAGGTAACACAGTGTCCCAAGATGTGAGGGAGGAGCCTGGTAGAGGTAACACAGTGCTCCAAGATGTGAGGGAGGAGCCTGGTAGAGGTAACACAGTGCTCCAAGATGTGAGGGAGGAGCCTGGTAGAGGTAACACAGTGTCCCAAGATGTGAGGGAGGAGCCTGGTAGAGGTAACACAGTGCTCCAAGATGTGAGGGAGGAGCCTGGTAGAGGTAACACAGTGTCCCAAGATGTAAGGGAGGAGCCTGGTAGAGGTAACACAGTGTTCCAAGATGTGAGGGAGGAGCCTGGTAGAGGTGACACAGTGTCCCAAGATGTGAGGGAGGGGCCTGGTAGAGGTAACACAGTGCCCCAAGATGTGAGGGAGGAGCCTGGTAGAGGTAACACAGTGTCCCAAGATGTGAGGGAGGAGCCTGGTAGAGGTAACACAGTGTTCCAAGATGTGAGGGATGAGCCTGGTAGAGGTAACACAGTGTCCCAAGATGTGAGGGAGGAGCCTGGTAGAGGTAACACAGTGTTCCAAGATGTGAGGGAGGAGCCTGGTAGAGGTAACACAGTGTCCCAAGATGTGAGGGAGGAGCCTGGTAGAGGTAACACAGTGTTCCAAGATGTGAGGGAGGAGCCTGGTAGAGGTAACACAGTGTCCCAAGATGTGAGGGAGGAGCCTGGTAGAGGTAACACAGTGTCCCAAGATGTGTGGGAGGAGCCTGGTAGAGGTAACACAGTGTCCCAAGATGTAAGGGAGGAGCCTGGTAGAGGTAACATAGTGTCCCAAGATGTGAGGGAGGAGCCTGGTAGAGGTAACACAGTGTTCCAAGATGTGATGGAGGAGCCTGGTAGAGGTAACACAGTGTCCCAAGATGTGAGGGAGGAGCCTGGTAGAGGTAACACAGTGCCCCAAGATCCTTCACGCACAGCAGCGTCACCTCCCAGACATTATTTAAAACAAATATCTACAATTCAATAGCTTTTGTTTTGCTAAGGAGCATGATCGGTAGTGGACTTTTTACATTTTCATATGGCCAGAAAGTTTAGTTTAGATAGGTTTACCATACTGACATTGACAACAAAAACAAGTTGCCTCCTATTCCACATCCCCATTATTAAAACGTCAGTTTCAAATGAGGAAGTGGAGAGAGACGATGATATCCAGCTTGTGGTTTGGTGGTGGGCAGCTGCCAGAACCTAACTATGGCTCGCCAGGCCTGGAGGATGTGTACAGGGTCTGGCTCAGGGCAGGGTAACGCTAGTGTGTCCTGGAGGATGTGTACAGGGTCTGGCTCGGGGCAGGGTAACGCTGGTGTGTCCTGGAGGATGTGTACAGGGTCTGGCTCAGGGCAGGGTAACGCTGGTGTGTCCTGGAGGATGTGTACAGGGTCTGGCTCGGGGCAGGGTAACGCTGGTGTGTCCTGGAGGATGTGTACAGGGTCTGGCTCGGGGCAGGGTAACGCTGGTGTGTCCTGGAGGATGTGTACAGGGTCTGGCTCGGGGCAGACTGTACACTCTGTACACTCTTGCCTGCATCTAGTTGAATAATAAGTCCAACAGTTGAAAACGAGAGTTTAAATTGGACAAATTCAGGAATGTTTATCCTTGTTTTGTTCAGTTTGCTTCCGTTTAAGAAACGTTTTAACAGAATCGGCAGAATGAATACACCACAATACACCTCCTCTGATGAGCCTCCACTGTTTAAGTATTTTAATTGAGTCTGTTTTAGGATGCCGATTCACTTTATTTTTTTTTATTTTTTTTAACTTGAATGTTCCCAAAACATTCTACAAGCATCTCTCTCTAAAGCCTCTGCTCTAGAATATGACATGCAGTGCCATGGCAGTAATGGCAGAAATGATGTCCTTATTGTAGAGTTTATTTATGCCTCTCACAAGTTACTTAATGTCTCCACTAGTTGCAAAAGCATCAGTGTAGTGACTCTGTATCGTTCGTATACAGTAACTCACCTACCCTTGGTTGTCAGATCCTGAGGCCAGACGAGCACATAGCTAAGCAGCGCTACATCGGAGCCAAGAACGTGCTGACCAAGGGAACGTCAGAGTGGGTCTCCTTCGACGTGACAGAGACGGTACGGGAGTGGCTGATGTACAGAGGTGAGGGATGCCACGATTTGATTAATTAATTGATTGTAGTGTTGAGCATTTTAGTGCATTTTGAGGTCGGTTTGGGTTTTAGCGAAAAAATATAAACAATTATAATACATGAAATGCATTATGTGGGTTGAACGCTGTAACACAGAATAAAACAATGAATAAAAGTCCCATGATGGTAGTGACTGTCCATTACAGCTGATCACTTATTAACAATCATTTATTCACATTACTTTAATATATATATAAATGTCAGCTGTTGTGTATATTACATTCGTTTTACCTAATGACTTTATTATTATTTAGTTCCCAAGTCATCATCTCATCTCTATAGAGCTGCTGTCTGACAAATTCACTATTTTAGTAGTTCTTCAAAGTAAATAAGGCATACTTTTAATGACTGCTGAATACCACCTGTCAATCACTTCATGTATTTTCAGGCTCATAACCCAACTGCTTTCTATCCCCCTCCATCTTCTCTCTGTCTCCATGTTAAGTTTTAGCGCCCATGCAAAGGATTCTGGTCATTGTAGTTAATTACCACATTTTCTGCACTAAACAATGTACTACCCAAAATATAAACGCAACATGTAACAATTTCAACTCATTTTACTGAGTTACAGTTAATAGAAGGAAATCAGTCAATTGAAATAGATTAATTTGGCCCTAATCTATAGATTTCACATGACTGGGCAGTCATGGGTGGGCCTGGCTCCCAAGTGGGTGGGCCTATGCCCTCCCAGGCCCACCCATGACTGTGCGTATGGAACATTTCTGGGATGTTTTATTTCAGCTCATGAAACGTGGGACCAACAATTTACATGTGTTGCATTTATATTTTTGTTCAGTATAGAATATTGGCCAGAAACTACAACTCCCTACTACATCACACAGTTCAGGCTGGATCTGATTTATCCCTACAGAAACTACAACTCCCTACTACATCACACAGTTCAATTCTATACTAATTCGTTAAAAAAATTATAATATTTAGGTTAATTAATCGCTCAGCACTAATTGATTGACATGATGCCTCTCTCCTGTCAGAGACCAACCTGGGTCTGGAGATCAGCGTACACTGCCCCTGCCACACCTTCAACCCCAACGGTGACATCATCGATAATGTGAACGAAGTGCTGGAGGTCAAGTTCAAAGGTCAGTAGGCATAACATTATCTTCTTCGTGTGGTCCATTTTGAACTGACATTCAAATAAAAAAAACACTAAACATAAATAAAAAATAAAAAAAGGCTTTATAAGACACAAAGTCACAAGTGGACTAGCTCAGTAACTGAGGAGGAAGGCCTATGACGTCCTGGGGGACAGCACCCGTTGTCCTCAACCCGCAGTTCAAACTGCTCCCCCATTGGGACGCCGCCTGCTCTGTCTGAAGTGCTCCACCAATAGGAGCAGGGCCATCCACCTGGTTAACAGGACCATCAAGGAATATATAAGGAACTATTCTAGAGATAGTTTAGCCCTGACATGAATTAACAACTGTGGCTTCTGTGAACTTTTAGTTTCTGAAATTGCATCATGCACATTTTTAATTGATGCCTTAAATGTTGATATTGTATTTTTGTGTACTGTTTACGGTTGTCCTAATTTGAAAGCATCCTGTCAGCCCTGAACAAATCGCACCTCTGGGATTAATAAAGTTGTAATTGTAATGACTGACCTTTTGACCTCTCTCTCTCTCTCTGCTGCAGGGGAGAAACGTACAAAATGTCTGACCTGTGCCCTGTAACATGTACTGGCTGATATGTGATGTCTGCCCTCTCTCTGCTGCAGGTATGGAAGGGGAGTACGAGGAGCTGGGTCGCTGGGACCTGGGTCGTCTGAAGAAGAAGAAGAAGAAGAAGAAGCAGAAGGAGGAGTACCTGCCTCACCTCATCCTCATGATGATCCCTCCTCACCGCCTCGACTCACAGCCACGCAGACGCAAACGGGCTCTGGACACCGACTACTGCTTCTCGTGAGGACTGAAACTTTTAGCACTTCTGTTTTCACCTATCAGTTGTCATGTCCTAAAAGGCGCCTTTTAGAAGTTGTTTCTGGTACATCTGTTGTAACATAAAACAACAATAGCAGACGAAGGATCAACGAGCCTGCTAACCTTCCCATATGTGCAATCTGAAACCATTCATGTGTCGGTTGATCAAGACGAGAAACTTTAATAACTTAATTGCAACTTCAACTGACTCTAACTAAAGTTTTTTGTTGTTGTTAAAAAGAACATCGTTGAGTTGTAACTGAACAGTTATCAAAGCGGACTACCTAGTTCATTGTTGTGTAAGTGAGAAGGTATGAGTGATTCAACATAGTTTGTTGTGCCCCTTTCCCAGCACCGTTGAGGAGAACTGCTGTGTCCGTCGTCTCTACATCGACTTCCGTCGGGACCTGGACTGGAAGTGGATCCACGAACCTAAAGGATACTTCGCTAACTACTGTTCTGGACCCTGCCCCTACCTGAGGAGCTCCGACACCACGCACACACAGGTGAGGAGCTCCGACACCACACACACACAGGTGAGGGGCACCGATACCACACACACACAGGTGAGGGCATTCTGATACCACACACACACACACACACACACACACACACACACACACACACACACACACACACACACACACACACACACACACACACACACACACACACACACACACACACACACACACACACACACACACACACACACACACACACACACAGGTGAGGGCATTCTGATACCACGCACACACAGGTGAGTGCATTCTGACACCACACACACACAGGTGAGGGCATTCTGACACCACACACACACAGGTGAGGGCATTCTGATACCACGCACACACAGGTGAGTGCATTCTGACACCACACACGCACAGGTGAGGGCATTCTGACACCACACACACGCACACACACACACACACACACACACACACACACACACACACACCCACACACACACACACACACACACACACACACACACACACACACACACACACACACACACACACACACACACACACACACAGGTGAGGGCAATCTGACACCACACACCACACACACACACAGGTGAGGGCAATCTGACACATCACACACACACACACACACACACACACACACACACACACACACACACACACACACACACACACACACACACACACACACACACACACACACACACACACACACACACACACACACACACAGGTGAGGGCATTCTGACACCACACACACAGGTGAGGGCAATTGTGGTTATTTGCACCAAGGCTATAATGACATAAGAATACAGGCTAGCTAGGTAGCTGCTCAATAGCACATGTAAGGTAGCTAAGGTACAGTGAGACTCAGCAAAATTACATCATACACAGGACTCAACCAGAATAAAATTCAGATCTACCAGGATTGATTTATTTACGCAATTTAGTAAACCGGGACAGTTGCACATGAATCAACATTAGTCCACATTTCAGCTTCCACATCAGAAACACCAAAATGTCTCTTTCACAGCCTAAAATTAACACCTGTCACCTGCGGGTAGATTTTGGCGGGTAAGATATCTATTTCACCAGCCTTGTTGGTGGGAAGTCAGGGCTCTACTGTGCGAGCGTTTCACTTGCGTTTGTGAATAAAAATAGTGAAATATGATCACATTTACAGTAAAAATAAATGCTGCAGTAACTGTTTTCAAAGTATTTCCGCCATTTTGTTTCATAGCTGGTAAATTAATCTCACAAAATCTAAACTACAAATCCTATATAGCCTATTCCACCTCGTGCTGCAACTCTGCCTGGCTGGGAGCTGTGCACACCTGAAGAGCTGAGTGAAATATTGATTTTTAGAAGAGCTGCGCTCATGCATGAAAATAGGTTTAATTTACTTGAAACGAAAGTGAGACTTTGTCCTTGTGTTTCTTGGCTATTTACATTATTTTGTTCACAAGCTAGATTGTTTTTCTATGTTTGAGTTTCAACTGCTAGAGAAGAGACAGCATTTCTACCAGTCTGACTCAATCTCACAGGTACAAACATGACTGGAGTCACGTTACCACGGTAACCTCCCGCTCTTAAAGAGGCAGGTGAACATTTGTCTCGTCTGTGATATTTTGGTTAAACTCAGGTCACAAAAAAATTTAATTATTCAATAGACCACATTTACTTCTTACTAGTAATACATTTATTATATAAACATTAGAAAGCATGTTCATCATTTTCTGTTTTGTTAAAAAATGTAAAAGCCCCAAAAAATATTTTTTGGCTGGTAAAAAAATTGAATGGCTTGTGGACCAAAAAAGTATATTTTATACCCTCATCTCTTTCCTGTTCCTCCATAGCTGCTGAGCCTGTATAACACTCTGAACCCAGAGGCCTCAGCCTCTCCCTGCTGCGTTCCCCAGGACCTGGAGCCTCTTACCATTCTCTACTACTCTGGACGTACCCCTAAAGTAGAGCAGCTATCCAACATGATCGTCAAGTCCTGCAAATGCAGCTGAGGAGGCCAGGAGTAGGTCTGAAGCCTGGGAGTAGGATAGGGGGGAATGGCCCACGTAGGTGACCAGTATTGGGACACTCGAGCCAGTCGGCCTGCCTACCTGTGGAGGACTAGACTACCAACATCCAGGATATTTGTATTAATCAACAAACTACGTGGCCTAGCGCTTAACACCACTTGAACTGAAGGGCCCCATCCTTGTGTAAGGAGGACATACTATGCTAGACTTTGGGATCCGAACTTCTTCATTCTTTTTGATTTGTTCAGTTTAGAGTTAGTAGTTTCCTTTTACAGTTTTCAAACTGAGGTTACTTCCCTTCCTACAAACAAACTGGGTTTCCTTCCTTCCCTTCCTACAAACAAACTGGGTTTCCTTCCTTCCCTTCCTACAAACAAACTGGGTTCCTTCCTTCCTTCCCTTCCTACAAACAAACTGGGTTCCTTCCTTCCTACAAACAAACTGGGTTCCTTCCTTCCCTTCCTACAAACAAACTGGGTTTCCTTCCTTCCCTTCCTACAACCAAACTGGGTTTCCTTCCTTCCCTTCCTATAAACAAACTGGGTTTCCTTCCTTCCCTTCCTACAAACAAACTGGGTTCCTTCCTTACTTCCTATAAACAAACTGGGTTTCCTTCCTTCCTACAAACAAACTGGGGTTCCTTCCTTCCTCCAAACAAACTGGGGTTCCTTCCTTACTTCCTATAAACAAACTGGGTTTCCTTCCTTCCTACAAACAAACTGGGTTTCCTTCCTTCCCTTCCTACAAATAAACTGGGTTTACTTCCTTCCCTTCCTACAAACAAACTGGGTTTACTTCCTTCCCTTCCTACAAACAAACTGGGGTTCCTACCTTCCCTTCCTACAAACAAACTGGGGTTCCTTCCTTCCCTTCCTACAAGCAAAATGGGGTTCCTTCCTTACTTCCTATAAACAAACTGGGGTTCCTTCCTTACTTCCTATAAACAAACTGGGGTTCCTTCCTTCCCTTCCTACAAACAAACTGGGGTTCCTACCTTCCCTTCCTACAAACAAACTGGGGTTCCTTCCTTCCCTTCCTACAAACAAACTGGGTTTCCTTCCTTCCTTCCCTTCCTACAAACAAACTGGGGTTCCTTACTTCCTACAAACAAACTGGGGTTCCTTCCTTCCCTTCCTACAAACAAACTGGGGTTCCTTCCTTCCCTTCATACAAACAAACTGGGTTTCCTTCCTTCCTTCCTACAAACAAACTGGGTTTCCTTCCTTCCTTCCTACAAACAAACTGGGGTTCCTTCCTTCCCTTCCTACAAACAAACTGGGGTTCCTTCCTTCCCTTCCTACAAACAAACAGGGTTTCCTTCCTTCCTACAAACAAACTGGGTTCCTTCCTTCCCTTCCTACAAACAAACTGGGTTTCCTTCCCTTCCTATAAACAAACTGGGTTCCTTCCTTCCCTTCCTACAACCAAACTGGGTTTCCTTCCTTCCCTTCCTACAAACAAACTGCGTTTCCTTCCCTTCCTATAAACAAACTGGGTTTCCTTCCTTCCCTTCCTACAAACAAACTGGGTTTCCTTCCCTTCCTATAAACAAACTGGGTTCCTTCCTTCCCTTCCTACAACCAAACTGGGTTTCCTTCCTTCCCTTCCTACAAACAAACTGGGTTTCCTTCCCTTCCTATAAACAAACTGGGTTTCCTTCCTTCCCTTCCTACAAACAAACAGGGTTTCCTTCCTTCCTACAAACAAACTGGGTTCCTTCCTTCCCTTCCTATAAACAAACTGGGTTTCCTTCCCTTCCTATAAACAAACTGGGTTCCTTCCTTCCCTTCCTACAAACAAACTGGGTTCCTTCCTTCCCTTCCTATAAACAAACTGGGTTCCTTCCTTCCCTTCCTACAAACAAACTGGGTTCCTTCCTTCCCTTCCTACAAACAAACTGGGTTTCCTTCCTTCCCTTCCTACAAACAAACTGGGTTCCTTCCTTCCCTTCCTACAACCAAACTGGGTTTCCTTCCTTCCCTTCCTACAAACAAACTGGGGTTCCTTCCTTCCCTTCCTACAAACAAACTGGGTTCCTTCCTTCCCTTCCTACAAACAAACTGGGTTTCCTTCCTTCCCTTCCTACAAACAAACTGGGTTCCTTCCCTTCCTACATACAGTGGGCATTATTATCATAACACAAAGGAGAAAGGACAGACTAGCTGCCGTATCCAAAGACATACACTACCGTTCAAAAGTTTGGGGTCACTTAGAAATGTCCTTGTTTTTTAAAGAAAAACACTTTTCGTCCATTTAAAATAACATCAAATTGATCAGAAATACAGTGTAGACATTATTGTAGCTGGAAACGGCTGATTTAAAAGAAATATGGAATATTTACATAGATGTACAGATGCCCATTATCAGCAACCATCACTCCTGTTTTCCAATGGCACGTTGTGTTAGCTAATCCAAGTTTATCATTTTAAAAGGCTAATTGATCATTAGAAAACCCTTTTACAATTATGTTAGCACAGCTTAAAAATGTTGTCCTGATTTAAAGAAGCAATAAAACTGGCCTATAGACTAGTTGAGTATCTGGAGCATCAGCGTTTGTGGGTTCGATTACAGGCTCAAAATGGCTAGAAACAAAGCACTTACTTCTGAAACTCGTCAGTCTATTCTTGTTCTGAGAAATGAAGGCTATTCCATGTGAGAAATTGTCAAGAAACTGAAGATCTCATACAATGCTGTGCACTACTCCCTTCACAGAACCGCGCAAACTGTCTCTAACCAGAATAGAAAGAGGAGTGGGAGTCCCCGGAGCACAACTGAGCAAGAGGACAAGTACATTGGTGTCTAGTTTGAGAAAGAAGCCCCACAAGTCCACAACTGGCAGCTTCATTAAATAGTACCCGCAAAACACCAGTCTCAACGTCAACAGTGAAGAGGCGACTCCGAGATGCTGGACTTCTAGGCAGAGTTCCTCTGTCAAGTGTCTGTGTTCTTTTGCCCATCTTAATCTTTTATTTTTATTGGCCAGGCTGAGATATGGCTTTTTCTTTGCAATCCTGGAGTCGCCTTTTCACTGTTGATGTTGAGACTGGTGTTTTGCGGGTACTATTTAATAAAGCTGCCAGTTGAGGACTTGTGAGGCGTCTTTCTCAAACTAGACACCAATGTATTTGTCCTCTTGCTCAGTTGTGCTCCGGGGACTCCCACTCCTCTTTCTATTCTGTTTAGAGACTGTTTGCGCGGTTCTGTGAAGGAAGTAGTGCACAGCGTTTTATGAGATCTGCAATTTCTCGCATGGAATAGCCTTCATTTCTCAGAACAAGAATAGACTGACGAGGTTCAGAAGAAAGTGCTTTGTTTCTAGCCATTTTGAGCCTGTAATCAAACCCACAAATGCTGATGCTCCAGATACTCAACTAATCTAAAGATGGCCAGTTTTATTGCTTCTTTAATCAGAACAATAGTTTTCAGCTGTGCTAACATAATTGTAAAAGGGTTTTCTAATGATCAATTTGCCATTTAAAATGATAAAGTTGGATTAGCTAACACAACGTGCCATTGTAACACAGGAGTGATGGTTGCTGATAATGGGCCTCTGTACGCCTATGTAGATATTCCATTAAAAAATCTGCCGTTTCCAGCTACAATAGTAATTTACAACATTAACAATGTCTACACTGTATTTCTGATCAATTGGATGTTATTTTAATGGACCAAAAAAAATAGCTTTTCTTTAAAAAAAACAAGGACATTTCTAAGTGACCCCAAACGTTTGAACGGTAGAGTAGTTTCATTCAGGCAGAGGGGAAGGAGAAAGACAGACTGTGACAAAGAGATAGAAAAGACTGGCTTCTTTTTTGGGGGGGAGGGGGCTGACACAGCAGTGACCATTTTCTTTGTTTGCTTCTATGGCAACTGGAGTCGAGGGAGGAGGGACCTTTTAATAACAAACCTCAAAAAACCAACAAGCTGCTCTCTTTGAAGACTTTCTTGACAGGTTTGAATAAAAATAAAAATAAATTTTAAAGGGACCTAAACACAATATGCTGGAAAACACTGATCTGAAAAACTATTACGTAACAGATTTTGTGAGATATATATTTTTCTTTAAAATGGCAAATATTCTCTGGTGGTGTCATATGATTGATGTCATGTTAATGTGTATCTGTCTATTATATTACACCATGATCCTCATCATATTGTTTTACTGGTGATTTTGAAGACATTACTCTATGGTCATGCCAGGTTTGCTATTTATGAGAAGATGAAACATTAAGCAAAGGCATGATAGCTGGCACAGTTGATCGTCTTGTATTTTTTAATATATATAAAATAAAATAAATCTGTCAGAGTAGTAAGCAAATCAAATCAAATCAAGTTTATTTTATATAGCCCTTCGTACATCAGCTAATATCTCAAAGTGCTGTACAGAAACCCAGTCTAAAACCCCAAACAGCAAGCAATGCAGGTGTAGAAGCACGGCGGCTAGGAAAAACTCCCTAGAAAGGCCAAAACCTAGGAAGAAACCTAGAGAGGAACCAGGGTATGAGGGGTGGCCAGTCCTCTTCTGGCTGTGCCAGGTGGAGATTATAACAGAACATGGCCAAGATGTTCAAATGTTTATAAATGACCAGCATGGTCAAATAATAATCAGGAGTACTCCATCAGAGTTATTATCTCCCCTGTAGCGAAGCCTCAACACCAAACCAAATCACAAACCATGTTAGGGTTTGTTAAAGTGCCTATAGGTTACCGCCCACAATGCAACAGTCACATTACGACTTAGAGAAAGAGGACTCCAGGACCCAAAAGCACATTTATAGCATGTGCAGTGCCATGAGGAAGTTCGCTATTTTAAAGTAGTCAACTGGGTGGGACTTCCTATGCAAACATTGACTTCATTACTGTTTAAACAGCACACTCCATGTGGCAGTATGCACCCTTTCAGTTTGTTTACCAACTCATAGACGTAGAAGAAGAAAATGTACTATTTCAAAATGGAGATGGCCTCGATGGCGACATAATGTCCCAGACAGATACAATGTTGCGTCCTCTAAATATCTCTATGCATTATGAAGAAAACAGAGTGGTTAAATCCCAAATCACCCCCTTTCCCCCTCGCCCCTTCCACCTCCTCCATTTTGAACACGTGTCCCAAAGCTGAGGGAGTGAAAATGATCGATGGTGTAGGGGCTAATTAGCCTGCAACGCTACCCGGCTTCATAGCAAGGTGGAATCCCATAAGGCACTGTGTTATTTTTGAGTTTGCGCAATTTCACACAAAAGAATGGAGAGGCGTACCTAATTATATGGTATGTGCATTTGTTTATGTCTGATGTTGAGACTTGACACATGTAAATCAATCTTTAACTGTTACTGAGGTTTATATTTCGTAGACGACAGGGGATTCGTTCATTTTAATTTCATGCTCATTTTATTATTTACAAGTGGGAACATGAATTGCATCATTCAAATCACTAGTGTGTCCCGAAGTTGATGGTATTATTGATCCCCCGTCGCCACTCTCTGGAAGTCAGCAACACGTGACAACAGAGGGGCCTTCGAGGGCGTTGTTGGGGGTGAGGCTGTGGTTCACCGGGTCTCAGACGCTTCGTGGTGACCTCATCCTGCCCTCCTATCGTCTTACCCATCATCTTGGAATTCCAAGAGCACTCTGGGCTTCCACACACTGCACTCTTTCATTCCTCCCTCCTTACCTTTTCTCCTCTCTATCATCTGTTTGTTTTGAGGCCCGGTGGAAGAGGGGGAGAGGGAGGAGTGGGAGGAGTGGGGGGGGAGTGGGGAGGAGAGGGAGGAGTGGGGGGGAGTGGGGGGGAGTGGAGAGGGAGGAGTGGGGGGGGGGGGGGGAGAGGGAGGAGTGGGGGGGAGTGGGGGGGTGTGGAGAGGGAGGAGTGGGGGGGGGGAGGGGAGGAGAGGGAGGACTGGGGAGGAGAGGGAGGAGTGGGGGGAGAGGGGAGGAGAGGGGGGAGTGGGGAGGAGTGGGGGGGAGTGGGGAGGAGAGGGAGGAGTGGGGAGGAGAGACATGACAGCAGCTAGACAGTCTTTCTCCAAGTCAGCAGTAAGAGTGTTGTGAAGGCCAACCATCCCTCACTCCATCTCCCCTTTCTCTCTTATTGGCTCCCCTATCATCTCTCTCCACCCTAGCCCCGGCCCAGCCATAGTGAGGAGGTATTTTCTCTAGCCTTGAGATGACTAAACAGGAGAAGAAACCGTACAACAACACTTGTTCCAATGGAAAATGAGAAGGTCGATGGGCTAGATATGAAGCAATGGGACGTTTTTAATAATAAATGGTCACACTTTATTAAACAACAGAAAGGCCTACAGTAGCCTTGGTGAAAATGTTCATTTAAGTCTCACGCTCCTCTTTCTCAGGGCCTCTCCTCCTCCACCTGACTTTCCTCTCAACACATAATACAAACCCGGACGCCGGGTTTATTTTCGTTCTCACTCCAATAAATTCCCCTTTGGCTGGTTTTCTCCCTAACAGCTTTCCCAGACCAGACCATTTCTAGCCCTACTACCTTTAAAAAAATATATAATACCAGAATGTGGTTTTAAAATCATTTATCTCATCTTCAGTGAACTGCTCAGAGAACAGTTTAGACAGGTTGTAATGCCATCAGTTGGGCAGCTTCAACAAACAGGAGAGTTAGCACCATCAGACTTATGGCAACCCTATATAATGCACTACTTTTAACCAGAGCCCCATGGGACCTATATAGGGAATAGGTTGCCATTTGGAACATGGTAGGTTTTGGGAATGGGAATAGCCCTTAGCATTAGCGGTGAATGGGAATAGCCCTTAGCATTAGCGGTGAATGGGAATAGCCCTTAGCATTAGCGGTGAATGGGAATAGCCCTTAGCATTAGCGGTGAATGGGAATAGCCCTTAGCATTAGCGGTGAATGGGAATAGCCCTTAGCATTAGCGGTGAATGGGAATAGCCCTTAGCATTAGCGGTGAATGGGAATAGCCCTTAGCATTAGCGGTGAATGGGAATAGCCCTTAGCATTAGCGGTGAATGGGAATAGCCCTTAGCATTAGCGGTGAATGGGAATAGCCCTTAGCATTAGCGGTGAATGGGAATAGCCCTTAGCATTAGCGGTGAATGGGAATAGCCCTTAGCATTAGTGGTGAATGGGAATAGCCCTTAGCATTAGTGGTGAATGGGAATAGCCCTTAGCATTAGTGGTGAATGGGAATAGCACTTAGCATTAGTAGTGAATGGGAATAGCCCTTAGCATTAGTGGTGAATGGGAATAGCCCTTAGCATTAGCGGTGAATGGGAATAGCCCTTAGCATTAGCGGTGAATGGGAATAGCCCTTAGCATTAGCGGTGAATGGGAATAGCCCTTAGCATTAGCGGTGAATGGGAATAGCCCTTAGCATTAGCGGTGAATGGGAATAGCCCATAGCATTAGCGGTGAATGGGAATAGCCCTTAGCATTAGCGGTGAATGGGAATAGCCCTTAGCATTAGCGGTGAATGGGAATAGCCCTTAGCATTAGCGGTGAATGGGAATAGCCCTTAGCATTAGTGGTGAATGGGAATAGCCCTTAGCATTAGTGGTGAATGGGAATAGCACTTAGCATTAGTAGTGAATGGGAATAGCCCTTAGCATTAGTGGTGAATGGGAATAGCCATTAGCATTAGTGGTGAATGGGAATAGCCCTTAGCATTAGTGGTGAATGGGAATAGCCCTTAGCATTAGTGGTGAATGGGAATAGCCCTTAGCATTAGTGGTGAATGGGAATAGCCCTTAGCATTAGTGGTGAATGGGAATAACCCATAGCATTAGTGGTGAATGGGAATAGCCCTTAGCATTAGTGGTGAATGGGAATAACCCATAGCATTAGTGGTGAATGGGAATAGCCCTTAGCATTAGTGGTGAATGGGAATAACCCATAGCATTAGTGGTGAATGGGAATAGCCCTTAGCATTAGTGGTGAATGGGAATTGCCCTTAGCATTAGTGGTGAATGGGAATAGCCCTTAGCATGAGTGGTGAATGGGAATTGCCCTTAGCATTAGTGGTGAATGGGAATAACCCATAGCATTAGTGGTGAATGGGAATAGCCCTTAGCATTAGTGGTGAATGGGAATAGCCCTTAGCATTAGTGGTGAATGGGAATTGCCCTTAGCATTAGTGGTGAATGGGAATAACCCATAGCATTAGTGGTGAATGGGAATTGCCCTTAGCATTAGTGGTGAATGGGAATAACCCATAGCATTAGTGGTGAATGGGAATAGCCCTTAGCATGAGTGGTGAATGGGAATAGCCCTTAGCATTAGTGGTGAATGGGAATGGCCCATACCGTTAGCTACGTAGCTGTGAATGGGGCTAATGTGTACTGACAAGTGATCAGGGAGAATGTGGTCTCTATGGGGCTCTGCTATCACTTCCTGTCAGAGCCTATCAGAGAGTGGAGTCATGATGACAAAGGAAAAAGGCCACAAATAACACAAAGGCCGGTCATCTGGGTCTCAGGAGCTGAAAACGTGACGGCGTTCAATGGATTTGAAGACAGCTGAGAACGTTTGGCATCCAATGGATTTGCAGACAGCTGAGAACGTTTGGCATCCAATGGATTTGCAGACAGCTGAGAACGTTTGGCATCCAATGGATTTGCAGACAGCTGAGAACGTTTGGCATCCAATGGATTTGCAGACAGCTGAGAACGTTTGGCATCCAATGGATTTGCAGACAGCTGAGAACGTTTGGCATCCAATGGATTTGCAGACAGCTGAGAACATTTGGCATCCAATGGATTTGCAGACAGCTGAGAACGTTTGACATCCAATGGATTTGCAGACAGCTGAGAACGTTTGACATCCAATGGATTTGCAGACAGCTGAGAACGTTTGGCATCCAATGGATTTGCAGACAGCTGAGAACGTTTGGCATCCAATGGATTTGCAGACAAGCCCCAGTGCTGTTGGATCAAATAAGATGAAGACGGGTGGTGGTGCTCAATGGTTTCACCGCCAGACGAAACATCCCTAACCGAACAGCCCCTGTTGAAGAATAGCCATGCTCAATACATGCATGGTTGTTCCTGAAACTCACGGTAAGAACCCCAAATAGAACCCCAAGGAACACCAGATAAAACCCCAAATATAACCCTATAGAACTCCGAATGGAACCCTGTATAACTCTAAATAGAACCCCAAATAGAACTCTAACTATAACCCAAAATAGAGCCCCATAGGACTCTAAATAGAACCACATAGACCTCCAAATAGAACTCTATAGAACCCCAAATAGAACTCCAAATATAACTTTCAATAGAACCCCAAATAGAACCCCACATAGAACCGGATAGAACTCCAAATATAACTCCAAATCGAACTCGAAATAGAACCCCAAATAGAACCCAATAGAACACCTATAGAACTCCAAATATAACTTTAAATAGAACCCCAAACAGAACCCCAAATAGAACTCGATAGAACTCCTAATAGAACCCCTAATAGAACTCTAAATAGAACCCCAAAATAGAACCCTATATAACTCCTATTGGAACCCCTAATAGAACCCCAAGTAGAACTCTATAGAACACCTATAGAACCCTATAGAACTCCAAATAGAACTCTAAATAGATCCCCAGATAGAACTCTAAATATAACCCTATAGAAATCTAAATAGAACCCTATAGAACCCCAAATAGAACTCTAAATATAACCCTATAGAACCCTATAAACTGTAAATAGAACCCTATAGACCTCCAAATAGAACCCTATAGACCTCCAAATAGAACCCTATAGACCTCCAAATAGAACCCTATAGAATTCCAAATAGAACCATGTTATAAAAAGACAGCTAGTGCCTGAAACCAACTCCTCTCCCCACAACTCTCCTGTTCCTTTCTTCCTTTTTAATACTAAACCAAAACCACCCCTCCATCCCATTAACCCCCCCTCCATCCCATTAACCCCCCCCTCCATCCCATTAACCCCCCCTCCATCCCATTAACCCCCCCCCCCTCCATCCCATTAACACCCCCCTCCATCCCATTAACCCCCCCAATGCCTACACCCCCTTATCCCGTGAAAAAACACACATTTATGAAATTCAGGAGCTGTCTGGTAAGATCAGGTTTCAGTTATTGGTGTGTATGCGGCGTTTGTTCACACAAACTATCCTGAGAAGAAAGGAGGAAGAAAATAAATGAAAAAAGAATCCCCACCCCAGAATCCCACCCCAGAATCTCTCCCTCATTTTTTTCATCAGGCGCTAGGAAAAACTCCTGCTACTCAGCTTTGTGAGAATATGGTGACTGCTCCTTTTGGGCTTAGATCGGACCCCACATCCAACACACACATACACACAAACACCCCCAACCCTCCCGCTACTGAATGAGGAACCTAGAGTTTGAGTGTGAGTTTAGATCCAGATCTGTTTGGGTTTCTATGTTTCTAAGAAGCTCAAGTCTTCCAAGACTCACTCAACGATGATGAATTACGTGACATGTAAAATGAACCAAGGTTTGGAAAAGTCTGTCTGCAGAAATCACACTGACCACATTAACAGATGGTGAGAGAAAGAGAACAAAATGAAAAAGAGAGGGAGGGAGAGAGAGAGACAAAGATGGAAGGAGAGAGAAAAGGGAGAGCAATGGAGAGGGGGAGAGAGATGGAAGTAGAGAGACATGGAGAGAAAGAGAGAGGGGGAATGAGAGAGAGAGAAAGAGAGACAAACTGCTCAATATGACTGTTGCATACACAATCATCAGGTGCTTCCAGCCCAGTTCTCATGCACCAGGGTGGAAAGAGTTGTGTAACTCAAACACACACACACACATACACACTCAACTACACACACACACACACACACACACACAGCACCTGCATCTCAGAGCATGCTCTGTACAGTATGTAACGCAGCGACTCAAAACCACCAGGCCAGCTGGCTTGGAGCGTCACCAAGGGAATAACAGGGGCCAGCTGGCTTGGAGCATCAACAAGGGAACAACCAAATGACACCCTATAACATCTATACTGCCCTATAGGCCCTGGTCCAAAGAAGTGCACTATATAGGGAATAAGGTGCCATTTGGGATGCATACATTTCCTTACTATCACTGCCGTTACATAACTGACAAACCCATGAAGAAGTCAAGCCAGCCTGTTGCATCACACTCAATGACACAAACAAGTTAGCTAATTTATTGCAATAAAATACAATTGTGTCCTTTCGAAACCATTCTGATTTAACCAAAAATACAATAACACAGAGAGGTGATCTTCTGAGGCCGTCTCTCCTATCAACATGTAACCTACACACACACACACACACACACACACACACACACACACACACACACACACACACACACACACACACACACACACACACACACACACACACACACACACACACACACACACAGGGCCTCCACCATAAAACCATAGAAACGGCTTCCATTGTCCTCCGAGGCCCATTACTCTGCCAACAGTTGGTTTAGGTTTACCTCTTCCTTCTCTCCAGCCGCCATTTTGTCTATGTTTAGTAATGAACACTGACTCCATTACCTAAAGGTTAGACAGTAATGCTTAGCCTCCCACGTATACACGTACAGTGAACAGGGGAATATACCGTATAGGGTAAGGGAAGAGCTCAAACTAAGTGAAGCATGCTGCAAATCATCCTGTGGAGTATATGTTTGTGTGTGTGTGTGTGTGTATGTGTGTGTGTGTGTGTGTGTGTGTGTGTGTGTGTGTGTGTGTGTGTGTGTGTGTGTGTGTGTGTGTGTGTGTGTGTGTGTGTGTGTGTGTGTTCATTCACACTCCTGCATACGTATGTATAATGTATCAGCGACAGAGAGCATGTCCTAAATCAAGCAGACGTGAACATTCATCTTCTTGGTAAGAGTCGTCCTGGTAATTAGTCTGTTGGTAATGAGCCTCTTGGTAATGAGCCTCTTGGTAATGAGTATCTTGGTAATGCTTCTCTTGGTAATGATCCTCTTGGTAATGCCCCTCTTGGTAATGATCCTCTTGATAATGGTTCTCTTGATAATGGTTCTCTTGGTAATGAGTCTCTTGGTAATGAGTCTCTTGGTAATGAGTCTCTTGGTAATGCGTCTCTTGGTAATGAGCCTCTTGGTAATGATCCTCTTGGTAATGCTTCTCTTGGTAATGACCCTCTTGGTAATGAGCCTCTTGGTAATGCTTATCTTGGTAATGAGCCTCTTGGTAAGGGTCCTCTTGGTAAGAGTCGTCCTGGTAATTAGCCTGTTGGTAATGAGCCTCTTGGTAATGAGCCTCTTGGTAATGAGTATCTTGGTAATGCTTCTCTTGGTAATGATCCTCTTGGTAATGAGCCTCTTGATAATGGTTCTCTTGGTAATGACCCTCTTGGTAATGCTTCTCTTGGTAATGAGCGTCTTGGTAATGGTTCTCTTGGTAATGAGCCTCTTGGTAATGCTCCTCTTGGTAATGATCCTCTTGGTAATGCCTCTCTTGGTAATGACCCTCTTGGTAATGAGCCTCTTGGTAATGCTTATCTTGGTAATGAGCCTCTTGGTAAGGGTCCTCTTGGTAAGAGTCGTCCTGGTAATTAGCCTGTTGGTAATGAGCTTCTTGGTAATGAGCCTCTTGGTAATGAGTATCTTGGTAATGATCCTCTTGGTAATGCTTCTCTTGGTAATGAGCCTCTTGGTAATGATCCTCTTGGTAATGAGCCTCTTGATAATGGTTCTCTTGGTAATGACCCTCTTGGTAATGCTTCTCTTGGTAATGACCCTCTTGGTAATGAGCCTCTTGGTAATGGTTCTCTTGGTAATGAGCCTCTTGGTAATGCTCCTCTTGGTAATGAGCCTCTTGGTAATGATACCACTGGTTGAGAACATTAACCCTCTTGGTAAGGGTTCTCTTGGTAATGAGCCTCTTGGTAATAAGCCTCTTGGTAATAAGCCTCTTGATAATAAGCCTCTTGGTAATGAGCCTCTTGGTAATGAGGCTCTTGTTAATGGTTGTCTTGGTAATTACCCTCTTGGTAATGAGCCTCTTGGTAATGGTTCTCTTGGTAATGAGCCTCTTGGTAATGGTTCTCTTGGTAATGAGGCTCTTGGTAATGGTTCTCTTGGTAAGGGTTCTCTTGGTAATGGTTATCTTGGTAATGAGGCTCTTGGTAAGGGTTATCTTGGTAAGGGTTTTCTTGGTAAGGGTTCTCTTGGTAATGAGCCTCTTGGTAATGATTCTCTTGGTAATGTGTCTCTTGGTAATGGCCCTCTTGGTAATGAGCCTCTTGGTATTGAGTCTCTTTGTAATGGTTGTCTTGGTAATCAGTCTCCTGGTAAGGGCCCTCTTGATAATGATTATCTGGTAATGAGTCTCTTGGTAATGAGTCTCTTGGTAATGGTTATCTTGGTAAGGGCCCTCTTGGTAATAGTTATCTTGGTAATGGTTCTCTAGGTAATTAGCCTCTAGGTAATGAGCCTCTTGGTAATGGTTCTCTTGGTAATGAGTTTCTTGGTAATGAGGCTCTTGGTAATGGTTGTCTTGGTATTGGTTATCTTGGTAAGGGTACTCTTGGTAAGGGTTCTCTTGGTAATGAGTCTCTTGGTAATGAGCCTCTTGGTAATGGTTCTATTGGTAATGATCCTCTTGGTAATGAGCCTCTTGGTAATGAGGCTCTTGGTAATTAGTCTCTTGGTAATTAGTCTCTTGGTAATGAGCCTCTGGGCAAGGGTCCTCTTGGTAAGGGCCCTCTTGATAATGATTATCTTGGTAATGAGCCACTTGGTAATGGTTATCTTGGTAAATGTTATCTTGGCAATGAGCCTCTTGGTAATGATAACACTGGTTGCTACTCCTAAACACATGAACTCGGTTGATGAGGGCTCCATCTCCTCCTCAGACTATGTTATTCGAACCTACGTCTCCATCGTAACCTACTGCACAGACACTACAAGCAGGGAGTTGTCTTCAGAGCTGTGTGTGTGTGTGTGTGTGTGTGTGTGTGTGTGTGTGTGTGTGTGTGTGTGTGTGTGTGTGTGTGTGTGTGTGTGTGTGTGTGTGTGTGTGTGTGTGTGTGTGTGTGTGTGTGTGTGTGTGTGTGTGTGTGTGTGTGCGTGCGTGCGTGCGTGCGTGCGTGCGTGCGTGCGTGCGTGCGTACGTGCGTGCGTGCGTATATGAGAGCAGACTCCAGGACAGGCAGGGTATAAACAGGTATTTGTCCTTGTATCCTGAAGGATTTTCTACAATTACAAATCTAGGATGGAAATAAAAAATGTAATCACAGGAAGAGTCTGGAGCCTGCCAACATCATTGTATTTGTTATAATAACAACAGGACAAACACACACACACAGAAACACACACAGACACAATTTAAAAGCGAGACCTCTTGACCGCTTTAGTTGGCAGCTGTACGGGCCATTGGCTGCTGTAGGTTTTACTGTGTACCAGTGGAGGCTGGTGGGAGGAGCTATAGGAGGACGGGCTCATTGTAATGGCTGAAATGGAAGCAGTAGAATGGAGTAATGGTTTCCATTGGTTTGATACCCATCCATTTAGTCCGTTCCAGCCATTACAATGAGCCCGTCCTCCTATAGCTCCTCCCACCAGCCTCCATTGCTGTGTACATGTAATCACTCGAGTTGGAATGTGGATCAAAAGATGACAATCCTCATTGACCTTCCCCTCTCAGAAAGTCATTATGGCTCATTGACCTTCCCCTCTCAGAAACTATTTATGGCTCATTGACCTTCCCCTCTCAGAAAGTCATTATGGCTAATTTTTTTATTTTTTTTTATTTAACCTTTATTTAACCAGGTAGGCAAATTGAGAACACGTTCTCATTTACAATTGCGACCTGGCCAAGATAAAGCAAAGCAGTTCGACACATACAACAACACATAGTTACACATGGAGTAAAACAAACATATAGTCAATAATACAGTGAAAAAAAATAAGTCTATATACAATGTTGACACAATTGACCTTCCCCAATCAGAAAGTCTTTATGGCTCATTGACCTTCCCCTCTCAGAAAGTCATTATGGCTCATTGACCTTCCCCAATCAGAAAGTCTTTATGGCTCATTGACCTTCCCCTCTCAGAAAGTCATTATGGCTCATTGACCTTCCCCAATCAGAAAGTCATTATGGCTCATTGACCTTCCCCAATCAGAAAGTCATTATGGCTCATTGACCTTCCCCTCTCAGAAAGTCATTATGGCTCATTGACCTTCCCCAATCAGAAAGTCATTATGGCTCATTGACCTTCCCCTCTCAGAAAGTCATTATGGCTCATTGATCTCCCCCAATCAGAAAGTCTTTATGGCACCCTATTCCCTACAGTGTACTACTTTTGAACAGAGAACTATGTACCCTGATCAAAGGTAGTGATTAGATTGTTATTGTGATTAGATTGATTAGGATCCCATTAGCGACGCCAATGACAACAGCTAGTCTTACTGGTGGGGTCCGACTTATAACGAAAAAGACATTACGGACAAAATACTTTACAATTTACATACATTTAAAAACATGGACATATATGTGTGTGTGCGTCTATTAGTTACACGTACCGTACATGTCAATACATACACACAACAAGTAGGTCACATGAGGGAGAGGTGTTGTTCACTTGCGCTATATGAGATGGAAGGGAGTTCCATGCACTCGTGGCTCTGTACAATACTGTACGTTTCCTTGAATTTGTTCTGGATTTAGGGGCTGTGAAAAGACCCCTGGTGGCATGTCTGGTGGGATACGTTTGTGTGTCAGTGCTGTGTGTAAATTGACTCTGCAAATAATTAGGCATTTCCAACACATTCCTGTTTATGCATGATATTATAAAAACAAGAAGTGACGCGGTCAGTCTTTCCTCAACTCTTAGCCAAGAGAGACGGGCAGGCATAGTATTAATATCAGCCCTCTGATTACAATGAAGAGCAAGACGTGCCGCTCTGTTCTGGGCCAGCTGCAGCTGAACTAGGTCTTTCTTTGCAGCACTTGACCATATGACTGGACAATAATCAACGTAAGATATAACTAGAGCCTGCAGGACTAGCTTTGTGGAGTGTGGTGTCAAAAATGCAGAGCATCTCTTTATTACGGACAGAACTCTCCCCATCTTTACAACCATTTAATCTATGTTTTGACCATGACAGTTTACATTCTAAGGCAGGCCTGGGCAACTCCAGTCCTTGGGGGCCTGATTGTTGTCACACTTTTACCCCAAGTTCCAGCTAACACACCTGACTCCAATAATCAAGACTCCAATAATCAACTAATCATGATCTTCAGTGTAGAATGCAATTAGTTTAAATCAGGTGTGTTTGCTAGGGATGATGGAGCGAAAAGTGTGGGAACCAATCAGGCCCCCGAGGACTGGAGTTGCAGCGGCCTGATCTAAGGTAACACCAAGTAATTTAGTCTCCTCAACGTGTTAAAAAGCCACACCATTCATTACCAGATTCAGCTGAGGTCTAGAACTTAGGGAATGATTTGTACCAAATACAATGCTCTTAGTTTTAGAGATGTTCAGGGTCGGGTTATTACTGGCCACCCATTCCAAAACAGACTGCAACTCTTTGTTAAGGGTTTCAGTGACGTCATTAGCTGTGCTTACCGATGCGTATATGGTTGAATAATCAGCATATGCGGACACACATGATTTGTTAAATGCCAGTGGTAGGTCATTTGGTAAAAATAGAAGTAGAGGGCCTAGAGAGCTGCCTTGTGGTACACCACATTTTACATGTTTGACATTAGAGAAGCTTCCATTAACGAAAACACTGAGTTCTATTAGATAGATAGCTCTGAATCCACAATATGGCAGAGATTGAAAAGACATAACAGATACGTTTTCTCAACAACAGGTTATGGTCAATAATATCAAAGGCTGCACTGACATCTAACAGTACAGCGCCCACAAACCTCTTATTATCAATTTCTTTCAACCAATCATCAGTCATTTGTGACAGTGCAGTACATGTTGAGTGCCCTTCTTTATAAGCATGCTGAAAGTTTGTTGTTAATTTGTTTACAGAGAAGTAGCATTGTATTTGGTCAAACACTCTTTTTTTCCAACAGTTTGCTTAGAACTAGCAACAAGCTGATAGGTCTGCTGTTAGAACCAGTAAAGACCGCTTTACCACTCTTGGGTAGGGGAATGACTTTGGCTTCCTTCCAGGGGGCCTGATGACAAAGATTTCTTCCAGGCTCAGATTAAAGATATGACAGATAGGAGTGGCTATAGAGTCAGCTACCATCCTCAGGAGCTTTCCATCTAAATTGTCAATGCCAGGAGGTTTGTCAATATTGATCGATAACCTTTCCCACACTAACTTTACAAAATTCTAACTTGCAATGGTTTTCTTTCATTATTTGTTTTTTAATGAATTAATACGATGGCTCACTGTTTGTTGTTGGCATTTCCTGCCTAAGTCTGCCCACTTTTCCAATGAAGTAATTATAAAAAATAATTGCCAATATCAAATGGTTTTGTGATGAATAAGGCATCTGATTTGATGAAAGATGGAGCTGAATTTGTTTCTCTGCCCATAATTTCACTTAAAATGTTTTTTTTCATCATTCTTTATATCATTGATTTTGGCTTTATAATGCAGTTTATTCTTCTTTTTGTTGAGTTTAGTCACATAGCCAGTCAGATGTGCAGCTAGACTTATTAGCCACTCCTTTTGCCCCATCTGTCACGGCTGTTGAAAGGAGCGGACCAAGTTGCAGCGTGTTGAGCGTACATTTTCTTTTATTTAATCAAAATGACGCCGAACAAAAGAATAAACACTACAAAAACAAACCGTGAAGCTCAAAGGCTATGTGCCCTAAACAAAGTCAACTTCCCACCAAGACAGGTGGGAAAAAGGGCTACCTAAGTATGGTTCCCAATCAGAGACAACGATAGACAGCTGTCCCTGATTGAGAACCATACCCGGCCAAAACATAGAAATAGAAAATCTTAGAAACACAAAACGTAGAATGCCCACCCCAACTCACGCCCTGACCAAACCAAAATAGAGACATAAAAAGGATCGTGACACCATCTCGTTCAACCATACAGTTTTTCAATTCCTCATCAATCCATGGAGCCTTAACAATCAGCTTCTTAACACGTGCATGCTTATCAATAAAGTAATTTCATAAATTCATCAAGTGCAGCATCTGGATGCACAGACCAACACATATGTTTAACATCATCTACATAAGAGTCACAGCAAAATCTTTTGTATGATCTCGTATACATTATTTTAGGCCCAGCTTTTGGAACTTTGGCTTTCCTGGATATAGCCACTATATTGTGATCACTGCATCCACTGGGTTCAGATACAGCTTTAGAACAAAGTTCTACAGTATTAGTAAAAATGTGATGAACACATATAGATGATATAGCTCCTGTAGTGTTTGTAAACACCCTGGTAGGTTGATTAATAACCTGAACCACATTACAGGCACTGGTTACAGTGAGAAGCTTCCTCTTGAGGGGACAGCTTGATGAAAACCAGTCAATATTCAGGTCCCCGAGAAAGTAGACCCCTCTGTTTACATCACACACACTATCAAGCATTTCACACATATTATTTAGGTACTGACTGTTAGCACTTGGTGGCCTAAAGCAATACCCCAAAAGAAAAGGCTTTAGATGTGCCAGGTGAACCTGCAACCACAACACTTGAATAACACTTGGCATAAGAGCTTCTCTAAGCATTACAGGGATATTGCTCTGAATATATACAGCAACACCTCCCCCATAAGCGTTCCTGTCTCTTCTATAGATGTTATATTATTGAATTGCTACTATCATCAAATTATTCATCTAGGTGAGTCTCAGAAATGGCTAATATATGAATGTTATCTGATGTTAGCAAGTTATTGATTTAATGAATCTTATTGCTAAGGCTACATATTAGCATGGGCTATTTCCAGCCCTTTCCCGGGAAGCTGATCAGAGATAGACATACTATGGAAAACAGCAAACAAAGTAAGAGAAGAAAATATACATTCAGTGGTCCATTAATCAGTTGGTGTGTGTGTGTGTGTGTGTGTGTGTGTGTGTGTGTGTGTGTGTGTGTGTGTGTGTGTGTGTGTGTGTGTGTGTGTGTGTGTGTGTGTGTGTGTGTGTGTGTGTGTGTGTGTGTGTGTGTGTGTGTGTGTGTGTGTGTGTGTGTGTGTGTGTGTGTGTGTGTGTGTGTGTGTGTGTGTGTGTGTGTGTGTGTGTGTGTGTGTGTGTGTGTGCGCGCGCGCTGTGGGGTTGAAGCTATGAGCCCATAGGCTTGGCTCTCTCATCCCTTCCAATCTTTTTGGAGGGAGAGTGGAAAATGAGCCTGTCATAGCGGATGTAAGCAATGTCACCACGCTCTCCGGCAGCTTTCGTGGCTGAGATAAGTTCTTTCCTCTTCTGGCGCACAGCTTCAGGATAGTCCTCGTTGAGGAAGATATACGTCCCTCTCAAGTTCTTGACTCTTTCCAGAACAGCTACTTTGTCCTTGAACGTCACAAACGTGACCACTATTGGCCTGGGCCTGTCACCCTGGCTGGTGGTGGGTTTTCCACTCCACCTTAATCTTCCTGTGGTCCATCTTCAGTTTCTCCGAAATTATTTTCCCTCACTGTTATCATGGATTCACATACAGAACTGATGTCATCTCTCAATAACTTACAGATTGCTGCCGTTCTCCTGTTTAACCCTTGTGTAGTCTTAACATTCTGTATACTCAAAAAAGGACCTGCCTTCACTAAACCCCTAAAATAAAGCAGCTTGATTGAATTTTAAACCCCAAATCTATTTTGCATGAAGAAATGACCTGTCATTCATCACAAACGTTGTGAATATCTGGGTTTTCCCTCTTCACAGTGCAGAAAGACTGCATTTAATCAGTGGACACCACTCGTTTTTATTACAACACACCTGTCATAATTGTGTTCTTTACTAAAGTAGAGGTTTATTATTATTAGTATTGCTAAAGGTACTGCATAGGTGTAAACATATTTTTTAGCAAGAGATATCACTTGTATAGCCTAAGAAAGTAGCAGAAATTTGCAGAAAGTAGTTTTGAATGCATTTTATTGAAGGGAAACAAACAAACAAACAGTCTTGAACTGTTTTGACAACATAGTGATATATTCTTATATACTGTACAATGAGGAATTCAACTACAAAATACTAGTCTTCTTCCATTTTTTTAACCATTGCTCCCAGCCACAAGGTGTATAAACAACAACAATAAATAAGATAATAGATACAAACAAAAATGTGAAGAACATAAATCAATCAACTCTAATTAACACATGTAGGACAGTATGCAAGTGTGTGTGCATGGACTGCATGGATTACAATGGACATTTCCATTGTGTTGTTTTAGCAATCGTGTTCGGCTTCATTGCACTGTGTTTTGCCACACTGTAAACTGAAAGAAGCCTTCATTTGAGGAACCACCCTATGACAAACATGCACACACCCATCCACCCACCCACCCACACACACACACACACACACACACACACACACACACACACACACACACACACACACACACACACACACACACACACACACACACACACACACACACACACACACACACACACACACACACACACACACACACACACACACACAGACAGAATGATTTACTGTAGTGCATAATAACTGTCATGCTGTAACCCTGTCCACACTGTAACCAACATGGGTGGTCCCCTCTAGTTCCCCTCTAGTTCCCCTCTAGAGATCCCACTACACACTCACACAAACACACACACACATACACACACACACACTATACATACACCACAAATATGGGACAGCAAGTGGGACCTGGTAGAGAGAGGATAAGAGGCTAAGATATAGACTAGATTAAAAAGACTAGGATATAGAGACTAGGATATAGAGACTAGATTATAGAGACTAGGATATAGAGACTAGATTATAGAGACTGGGATATAGAGACTAGATTATAGAGACTAGATTATAGAGACTAGGATATAGAGACTAGATTATAGAGACTAGGATATAGAGACTAGATTATAGAGACTAGGATATAGAGACTAGATTAAAAAGACTAGGATATAGAGACTATGATATAGAGACTAGGATATAGAGACTAGGATTTAGAGACTAGGATATAGAGACTAGATTAAAAAGACTAGGATATAGAGACTAGGATATAGAGACTAGGATATAGAGACTAGGATATAGAGACTAGATTATAGAGACTAGGATATGGAGACTAGATTAAAAAGACTAGGATATAGAGACTAGGATATAGAGACTAGGATACAGAGACTAGGATATAGAGACTAGATTAAAAAGACTAGGATACAGAGACTAGATTAAAAAGACTAGGATATAGAGACTAGATTAAAAAGACTAGGATACAGAGACTAGATTAAAAAGACTAGGATATAGAGACTAGGATATAGAGACTAGATTAAAAAGACTAGGATACAGAGACTAGATTAAAAAGACTAGGATACAGAGACTAGATTAAAAAGACTAGGATATAGAGACTAGATTAAAAAGACTAGGATACAGAGACTATGATATAGAGACTAGATTAAAAAGACTAGGATACAGAGATTAAAAAGACTAGGATACAGAGACTAGGATATAGAGACTAGATTAAAAAGACTAGGATATAGAGACTAGATTAAAAAGACTAGGATACAGAGACTAGGATATAGAGACTAGATTAAAAAGACTAGGATATAGAGACTAGATTAAAAAGACTAGGATATAGAGACTAGATTAAAAAGACTAGGATATAGAGATTAAAAAGACTAGGATATAGAGACTAGGATATAGAGACTAGGATATAGAGACTAGGATATAGAGACTAGATTAAAAAGATTAGGATATAGAGACTAGATTAAAAAGATTAGGATATAGAGACTAGGATATAGAGACTAGATTAAAACGACTAGTATATAGAGACAAGGATATAGAGACTAGGATATAGAGACTAGGATTTAGAGATTAAAAAGACTAGGATATAGAGACTAGGGTATAGAGACTAGATTAAAAAGACTAGGATATAGAGATTAAAAAGACTAGGATATAGAGACTAGGATATAGAGACTAGATTAAATAGACTAGGAAATAGAGACTAGGATATAGAGACTAGGATATAGAGACTAGGACATATAGACTAGATTAAAAAGACTAGGATATAGAGACTATTAAATAGAGAGTAGATTAAAAAGACTAGGATATAGAAATTAAAAAGACTAGAATATAGAGACTAGGATATAGAGACTAGGGTATAGAGACTAGATTAAAGAGACTAGAATATAGAGACTATGATATAGAGGATATAGAGACTAGATTAAAGAGACTAGAATATAGAGATTAAAGAGACTAGAATATAGAGGATATAGAGACTAGAATATAGAGGATATAGAGACAAGGATATAGAGAATAGGATATAGAGACTAGGATATAGAGGATATATAGACGATGATATAGAGACAAGGATATAGCAGATATAGAGACTAGGATATAGATAATATAGATACTAGGATATAGAGTATATAGAGACTAGGATGTAGAGAATATATAGACGATGATATAGAGACAAGGATATAGCAGATATAGAGATTAGGATATAGAGACTAGAATATAGAGACTAGGATATAGAGACTCGGATATAGAGACTAGGATATAGAGACTAGGATATAGAGAATAGGATATAGAGACTAGGATATAGAGACTAGGATATAGAGACTAGGAAATAAAGACTAGGATATAGAGACTAGGATATAGAGACTAGGATATACAGACTAGGATATACAGACTAGGATATACAGACTAGGATATAGATGATATAGTGATTAGGATACAGAGACTAGGATATAGAGAATATAGAGACTAGGATATAGAGAACATAGAGACTAGGATATAGAGAATATAGAGACTAGGATATAGAGACTAGGATATTGAGAATATAGAGACTAGGATATTGAGAATATAGAGACTAGGATATAGAGACTAGGATATAGAGACTAGGATATAGAGACTAGGATATAGAGACTATGATATAGAGACTAGGAAATAGAGACTAGGATATTGAGAATATAGAGACTAGGATATAGAGACTAGGATATAGAGACTAAGATATAGAGAATATAGAGACTAGGATATAGAGACTAGGATATAGAGAACATAGAGACTAGGGTATAGAGACTAGGATATAGAGAATATAGAGACTAGGATATAGAGACTAGGATATTGAGAATATAGAGACTAGGATATTGAGAATATAGAGACTAGGATATAGAGACTAGGATATAGAGACTAGGATATAGAGATTAGGATATTGAGAATATAGAGACTAGGATATTGAGAATATAGAGACTAGGATATTGAAAAAATAGAGACTAGGATATAGAGACTAGGATATAGAGACTAGGATATAGAGACTAGGATATAGAGAATATAGAGACTAGGGTATAGATAATATAGATACTAGGATATAGAGTATATAGAGACTAGGATGTAGAGAATATATAGACGATGATATAGAGACAAGGATATAGCAGATATAGAGATTAGGATATAGAGACTAGAATATAGAGACTAGGATATAGAGACTAGGATATAGAGACTAGGATATAGAGACTAGGATATAGAGACTAGAATATAGAGACTATGATATAGAGACTAGGATATAGAGACTAGGATATAGAGACTAGGATATAGAGACTAGGATATAGAGGATATAGAGACTAGGATATACAGACTAGGATATAGATGATATAGTGATTAGGATACAGAGACTAGGATATAGAGAATATAGAGACTAGGATATAGAGACTAGGATATAGAGAATATAGAGACTAGGGTATAGAGACTAGGATATAGAGAATATAGAGACTAGGATATAGAGACTAGGATATTGAGAATATAGAGACTAGGATATTGAGAATATAGAGACTAGGATATAGATACTAGGATATAGAGACTAGGATATAGAGACTAGGATATTGAGAATATAGAGACTAGGATATTGAGAATATAGAGACTAGGATATTGAGAATATAGAGACTAGGATATAGAGACTAGGATATAGAGACTAGGATATAGACTAGGATATAGAGACTAGGATATAGAGACTAGGATATAGAGACTAAGATATAGAGAATATAGAGACTAGGGTATAGAGACTAGGATATAGAGAATATAGAGACTAGGATATAGAGACTATGATATAGAGAATATGGAGACTAGGATATAGAGACTAGAATATAGACTAGGATATAGAGACTAGGATATAGAGACTAGGATATAGTGAATATAGAGACTAGGGTATAGAGACTAGGATATAGAGAATATAGAGACTAGGATATAGAGACTAGGATATAGAGAATATGGGGACTAGGATATAGAGACTAGAATATAGAGACTAGGATATAGAGACAAGGATATAGAGAATATAGAGACTAGGATATAGAGAATATAGAGACTAGGATATAGAGACTAGGATATAGAGAATATAGAGACAAAGATATAGAGACTAAGATATAGAGACTAGGATATTGAGACTAGGATATTGAGACTAGGATATAGAGACTAGGATATAGAGACTAGGATATAGAGACTAGGATATAGACTAGGATATAGAGACTAGGATATAGAGACTAGGATATAGAGAATATAGAGACTAGGATATAGAGACTAGGATATAGATAATATGGAGACTAGGATATAGAGACTAGAATATAGACTAGGATATAGAGACTAGGATATAGAGACTAGGATATAGAGACTAGGATATAGAGAATATAGAGACTAGGATATAGAGAATATAGAGACTAGGATATAGAGACTAGGATATAGAGAATATGGAGACTAGGATATAGAGACTAGAATATAGAGACTAGGATATAGAGACAAGGATATATAGAATATAGAGACTAGGATATAGAGAATATAGAGACTAGGATATAGAGAATATAGAGACTAAGATATAGAGACTAAGATATAGAGACTAGGATATTGAAGATATAGTGACTAGGATATAGAGACTAGGATATAGAGAATATAGTGACTAGGATATAGAGACTAGGATATAGAGTCTAGGATATAGAGAATATAGAGACTAGGATATAGAGAATATAGAGACTAGGATATAGAGACTAGGATATAGAGAATATAGAGACTAGGATATAGAGACTAGAATATAGAGACTAGAATATAGAGCCTAGGTTATTGATGATATAGAGACTAGGATATAGAGACTAGATTAAAAAGACTAGGATATAGAGACTAGGATATAGAGACTAGGATTTAGAGACTAGGATATAGAGACTAGATTAAAAAGACTAGGATATAGAGACTAGGATATAGAGACTAGGATATAGAGACTAGGATATAGAGACTAGGATATAGAGACTAGATTATAGAGACTAGGATATAGAGACTAGATTAAAAAGACTAGGATATAGAGACTAGGATATAGAGACTAGGATACAGAGACTAGGATATAGAGACTAGATTAAAAAGACTAGGATACAGAGACTAGATTAAAAAGACTAGGATATAGAGACTAGGATATAGAGACTAGATTAAAAAGACTAGGATACAGAGACTAGATTAAAAAGACTAGGATATAGAGACTAGGATATAGAGACTAGATTAAAAAGACTAGGATACAGAGACTAGATTAAAAAGACTAGGATACAGAGACTAGATTAAAAAGACTAGGATATAGAGACTAGATTAAAAAGACTAGGATACAGAGACTATGATATAGAGACTAGATTAAAAAGACTAGGATACAGAGATTAAAAAGACTAGGATACAGAGACTAGGATATAGAGACTAGATTAAAAAGACTAGGATATAGAGACTAGATTAAAAAGACTAGGATACAGAGACTAGGATATAGAGACTAGATTAAAAAGACTAGGATATAGAGACTAGATTAAAAAGACTAGGATATAGAGACTAGATTAAAAAGACTAGGATATAGAGACTATATTATAAAGACTAGGATATAGAGACTAGATTAAAAAGACTAGGATATAGAGATTACAAAGACTAAGATATAGAGACTAGGATATAGAGACTAGGATATAGAGACTAGGATATAGAGACTAGATTAAAAAGACTAGGATATAGAGACTAGATTAAAAAGACTAGGATATAGAGACTAGGATATAGAGACTAGATTAAAACGACTAGTATATAGAGACAAGGATATAGAGACTAGGATATAGAGACTAGGATTTAGAGATTAAAAAGACTAGGATATAGAGACTAGGATATAGAGACTAGATTAAAAAGACTAGGATATAGAGACTAGGATATAGAGATTAAAAAGACTAGGATATAGAGACTAGGATATAGAGACTAGATTAAATAGACTAGGAAATAGAGACTAGGATATAGAGACTAGGATATAGAGACTAGGACATATAGACTAGATTAAAAAGACTAGGATATAGAGACTAGGAAATAGAGAGTAGATTAAAAAGACTAGGATATAGAAATTAAAAAGACTAGAATATAGAGACTAGGATATAGAGACTAGGGTATAGAGACTAGATTAAAGAGACTAGAATATAGAGACTATGATATAGAGGATATAGAGACTAGATTAAAGAGACTAGAATATAGAGATTAAAGAGACTAGAATATAGAGGATATAGAGACTAGAATATAGAGGATATAGAGACAAGGATATAGAGAATAGGATATAGAGACTAGGATATAGAGGATATATAGACGATTATATAGAGACAAGGATATAGCAGATATAGAGATTAGGATATAGAGACTAGAATATAGAGACTAGGATATAGAGACTAGGATATAGAGACTAGGATATAGAGACTAGGATATAGAGAATAGGATATAGAGACTAGGATATAGAGACTAGGATATAGAGACTAGGATATAAAGACTAGGATATAGAGACTAGGATATAGAGACTAGGATATAGAGACTAGGATATAGAGGATATAGAGACTAGGATATACAGACTAGGATATACAGACTAGGATATAGATGATATAGTGATTAGGATACAGAGACTAGGATATAGAGAATATAGAGACTAGGATATAGAGACTAGGATATAGAGAACATAGAGACTAGGGTATAGAGACTAGGATATAGAGAATATAGAGACTAGGATATAGAGACTAGGATATTGAGAATATAGAGACTAGGATATTGAGAATATAGAGACTAGGATATAGAGACTAGGATATAGAGACTAGGATATAGAGACTAGGAAATAGAGACTAGGATATTGAGAATATAGAGACTAGGATATAGAGACTATGATATAGAGACTAAGATATAGAGAATATAGAGACTAGGATATAGAGACTAGGATATAGAGAACATAGAGACTAGGGTATAGAGACTAGGATATAGAGAATATAGAGACTAGGATATAGAGACTAGGATATTGAGAATATAGAGACTAGGATATTGAGAATATAGAGACTAGGATATAGAGACTAGGATATAGAGACTAGGATATAGAGACTATGATATAGAGACTAGGATATTGAGAATATAGAGACTAGGATATTGAAAAAATAGAGACTAGGATATAGAGACTAGGATATAGATAATATAGATACTAGGATATAGAGTATATAGAGACTAGGATGTAGAGAATATATAGACGATGATATAGAGACAAGGATATAGCAGATATAGAGATTAGGATATAGAGACTAGAATATAGAGACTAGGATATAGAGACTAGGATATAGAGACTAGGATATAGAGACTAGGATATAGAGAATATGATATAGAGACTAGGATATAGAGACTAGGATATAGAGACTAGGATATAAAGACTAGGATATAGAGACTAGGATATAGAGACTAGGATATAGAGACTAGGATATAGAGGATATAGAGACTAGGATATACAGACTAGGATATACAGACTAGGATATAGATGATATAGTGATTAGGATACAGAGACTAGGATATAGAGAATATAGAGACTAGGATATAGAGACTAGGATATAGTGAATATAGAGACTAGGGTATAGAGACTAGGATATAGAGAATATAGAGACTAGGATATAGAGACTAGAATATAGAGAATATGGGGACTAGGATATAGAGACTAGAATATAGAGACTAGGATATAGAGACAAGGATATAGAGAATATAGAGACTAGGATATAGAGAATATAGAGACTAGGATATAGAGACTAGGATATAGAGAATATAGAGACTAAGATATAGAGACTAAGATATAGAGACTAGGATATTGAGACTAGGATATAGAGACTAGGATATAGAGACTAGGATATAGAGACTAGGATATAGACTAGGATATAGAGACTAGGATATAGAGACTAGGATATAGAGAATATAGAGACTAGGGTATAGAGACTAGGATATAGAGAACATAGAGACTAGGGTATAGAGACTAGGATATAGAGAATATAGAGACTAGGATATAGAGACTAGGATATTGAGAATATAGAGACTAGGATATTGAGAATATAGAGACTAGGATATAGAGACTATGATATAGAGACTAAGATATAGAGAATATAGAGACTAGGATATAGAGACTAGGATATAGAGAACATAGAGACTAGGGTATAGAGACTAGGATATAGAGAATATAGAGACTAGGATATAGAGACTAGGATATTGAGAATATAGAGACTAGGATATTGAGAATATAGAGACTAGGATATAGAGACTAGGATATAGAGACTAGGATATAGAGACTATGATATAGAGACTAGGAAATAGAGACTAGGATATTGAGAATATAGAGACTAGGATATAGAGACTAGGATATAGAGACTAAGATATAGAGAATATAGAGACTAGGATATAGAGACTAGGATATAGAGAACATAGAGACTAGGGTATAGAGACTAGGATATAGAGAATATAGAGACTAGATATAGAGACTAGGATATTGAGAATATAGAGACTAGGATATTGAGAATATAGAGACTAGGATATAGAGACTAGGATATAGAGACTAGGATATAGAGACTAGGATATTGAGAATATAGAGACTAGGATATTGAGAATATAGAGACTAGGATATTGAAAAAATAGAGACTAGGATATAGAGACTAGGATATAGAGACTAGGATATAGAGACTAGGATATAGAGACTAGGATATAGATACTAGGATATAGAGAATATAGAGACTAGGGTATAGATAATATAGATACTAGGATATAGAGTATATAGAGACTAGGATGTAGAGAATATATAGACGATGATATAGAGACAAGGATATAGCAGATATAGAGATTAGGATATAGAGACTAGAATATAGAGACTAGGATATAGAGACTAGGATATAGAGACTAGGATATAGAGACTAGAATATAGAGACTATGATATAGAGACTAGGATATAGAGACTAGGATATAGAGACTAGGATATAGAGACTAGGATATAGAGACTAGGATATAGAGGATATAGAGACTAGGATATACAGACTAGGATATAGATGATATAGTGATTAGGATACAGAGACTAGGATATAGAGAATATAGAGACTAGGATATAGAGACTAGGATATAGAGAATATAGAGACTAGGGTATAGAGACTAGGATATAGAGAATATAGAGACTAGGATATAGAGACTAGGATATTGAGAATATAGAGACTAGGATATTGAGAATATAGAGACTAGGATATAGATACTAGGATATAGAGACTAGGATATAGAGACTAGGATATTGAGAATATAGAGACTAGGATATTGAGAATATAGAGACTAGGATATTGAGAATATAGAGACTAGGATATAGAGACTAGGATATAGAGACTAGGATATAGACTAGGATATAGAGACTAGGATATAGAGACTAGGATATAGAGACTAAGATATAGAGAATATAGAGACTAGGGTATAGAGACTAGGATATAGAGAATATAGAGACTAGGATATAGAGACTATGATATAGAGAATATGGAGACTAGGATATAGAGACTAGAATATAGACTAGGATATAGAGACTAGGATATAGAGACTAGGATATAGTGAATATAGAGACTAGGGTATAGAGACTAGGATATAGAGAATATAGAGACTAGGATATAGAGACTAGGATATAGAGAATATGGGGACTAGGATATAGAGACTAGAATATAGAGACTAGGATATAGAGACAAGGATATAGAGAATATAGAGACTAGGATAAAGAGAATATAGAGACTAGGATATAGAGACTAGGATATAGAGAATATAGAGACAAAGATATAGAGACTAAGATATAGAGACTAGGATATTGAGACTAGGATATAGAGACTAGGATATAGAGACTAGGATATAGAGACTAGGATATAGACTAGGATATAGAGACTAGGATATAGAGACTAGGATATAGAGAATATAGAGACTAGGATATAGAGACTAGGATATAGATAATATGGAGACTAGGATATAGAGACTAGAATATAGACTAGGATATAGAGACTAGGATATAGAGACTAGGATATAGAGACTAGGATATAGAGAATATAGAGACTAGGATATAGAGAATATAGAGACTAGGATATAGAGACTAGGATATAGAGAATATGGAGACTAGGATATAGAGACTAGAATATAGAGACTAGGATATAGAGACAAGGATATATAGAATATAGAGACTAGGATATAGAGAATATAGAGACTAGGATATAGAGAATATAGAGACTAAGATATAGAGACTAAGATATAGAGACTAGGATATTGAAGATATAGTGACTAGGATATAGAGACTAGGATATAGAGAATATAGTGACTAGGATATAGAGACTAGGATATAGAGTCTAGGATATAGAGAATATAGAGACTAGGATATAGAGAATATAGAGACTAGGATATAGAGACTAGGATATAGAGAATATAGAGACTAGGATATAGAGACTAGAATATAGAGACTAGAATATAGAGCCTAGGTTATTGATGATATAGAGACTAGGATATAGAGACTAGATTAAAAAGACTAGGATATAGAGACTAGGATATAGAGACTAGGATTTAGAGACTAGGATATAGAGACTAGATTAAAAAGACTAGGATATAGAGACTAGGATATAGAGACTAGGATATAGAGACTAGGATATAGAGACTAGGATATAGAGACTAGATTATAGAGACTAGGATATAGAGACTAGATTAAAAAGACTAGGATATAGAGACTAGGATATAGAGACTAGGATACAGAGACTAGGATATAGAGACTAGATTAAAAAGACTAGGATACAGAGACTAGATTAAAAAGACTAGGATATAGAGACTAGGATATAGAGACTAGATTAAAAAGACTAGGATACAGAGACTAGATTAAAAAGACTAGGATATAGAGACTAGGATATAGAGACTAGATTAAAAAGACTAGGATACAGAGACTAGATTAAAAAGACTAGGATACAGAGACTAGATTAAAAAGACTAGGATATAGAGACTAGATTAAAAAGACTAGGATACAGAGACTATGATATAGAGACTAGATTAAAAAGACTAGGATACAGAGATTAAAAAGACTAGGATACAGAGACTAGGATATAGAGACTAGATTAAAAAGACTAGGATATAGAGACTAGATTAAAAAGACTAGGATACAGAGACTAGGATATAGAGACTAGATTAAAAAGACTAGGATATAGAGACTAGATTAAAAAGACTAGGATATAGAGACTAGATTAAAAAGACTAGGATATAGAGACTAGATTATAAAGACTAGGATATAGAGACTAGATTAAAAAGACTAGGATATAGAGATTAAAAAGACTAAGATATAGAGACTAGGATATAGAGACTAGGATATAGAGACTAGGATATAGAGACTAGATTAAAAAGACTAGGATATAGAGACTAGATTAAAAAGACTAGGATATAGAGACTAGGATATAGAGACTAGATTAAAACGACTAGTATATAGAGACAAGGATATAGAGACTAGGATATAGAGACTAGGATTTAGAGATTAAAAAGACTAGGATATAGAGACTAGGATATAGAGACTAGATTAAAAAGACTAGGATATAGAGACTAGGATATAGAGATTAAAAAGACTAGGATATAGAGACTAGGATATAGAGACTAGATTAAATAGACTAGGAAATAGAGACTAGGATATAGAGACTAGGATATAGAGACTAGGACATATAGACTAGATTAAAAAGACTAGGATATAGAGACTAGGAAATAGAGAGTAGATTAAAAAGACTAGGATATAGAAATTAAAAAGACTAGAATATAGAGACTAGGATATAGAGACTAGGGTATAGAGACTAGATTAAAGAGACTAGAATATAGAGACTATGATATAGAGGATATAGAGACTAGATTAAAGAGACTAGAATATAGAGATTAAAGAGACTAGAATATAGAGGATATAGAGACTAGTTAATATAGAGGATATAGAGACAAGGATATAGAGAATAGGATATAGAGACTAGGATATAGAGGATATATAGACGATGATATAGAGACAAGGATATAGCAGATATAGAGATTAGGATATAGAGACTAGAATATAGAGACTAGGATATAGAGACTAGGATATAGAGACTAGGATATAGAGACTAGGATATAGAGAATAGGATATAGAGACTAGGATATAGAGACTAGGATATAGAGACTAGGATATAAAGACTAGGATATAGAGACTAGGATATAGAGACTAGGATATAGAGACTAGGATATAGAGGATATAGAGACTAGGATATACAGACTAGGATATACAGACTAGGATATAGATGATATAGTGATTAGGATACAGAGACTAGGATATAGAGAATATAGAGACTAGGATATAGAGACTAGGATATAGAGAACATAGAGACTAGGGTATAGAGACTAAGATATAGAGAATATAGAGACTAGGATATAGAGACTAGGATATTGAGAATATAGAGACTAGGATATTGAGAATATAGAGACTAGGATATAGAGACTAGGATATAGAGACTAGGATATAGAGACTAGGAAATAGAGACTAGGATATTGAGAATATAGAGACTAGGATATAGAGACTATGATATAGAGACTAAGATATAGAGAATATAGAGACTAGGATATAGAGACTAGGATATAGAGAACATAGAGACTAGGGTATAGAGACTAGGATATAGAGAATATAGAGACTAGGATATAGAGACTAGGATATTGAGAATATAGAGACTAGGATATTGAGAATATAGAGACTAGGATATAGAGACTAGGATATAGAGACTAGGATATAGAGACTAGGATATAGAGACTAGGATATTGAGAATATAGAGACTAGGATATTGAAAAAATAGAGACTAGGATATAGAGACTAGGATATAGATAATATAGATACTAGGATATAGAGTATATAGAGACTAGGATGTAGAGAATATATAGACGATGATATAGAGACAAGGATATAGCAGATATAGAGATTAGGATATAGAGACTAGAATATAGAGACTAGGATATAGAGACTAGGATATAGAGACTAGGATATAGAGACTAGGATATAGAGAATATGATATAGAGACTAGGATATAGAGACTAGGATATAGAGACTAGGATATAAAGACTAGGATATAGAGACTAGGATATAGAGACTAGGATATAGAGACTAGGATATAGAGGATATAGAGACTAGGATATACAGACTAGGATATACAGACTAGGATATAGATGATATAGTGATTAGGATACAGAGACTAGGATATAGAGAATATAGAGACTAGGATATAGAGACTAGGATATAGTGAATATAGAGACTAGGGTATAGAGACTAGGATATAGAGAATATAGAGACTAGGATATAGAGACTAGAATATAGAGAATATGGGGACTAGGATATAGAGACTAGAATATAGAGACTAGGATATAGAGACAAGGATATAGAGAATATAGAGACTAGGATATAGAGAATATAGAGACTAGGATATAGAGACTAGGATATAGAGAATATAGAGACTAAGATATAGAGACTAAGATATAGAGACTAGGATATTGAGACTAGGATATAGAGACTAGGATATAGAGACTAGGATATAGAGACTAGGATATAGACTAGGATATAGAGACTAGGATATAGAGACTAGGATATAGAGAATATAGAGACTAGGGTATAGAGACTAGGATATAGAGAATATAGAGACTAGGATATAGAGACTAGGATATAGAGAATATGGAGACTAGGATATATAGACTAGAATATAGACTAGGATATAGAGACTAGGATATAGAGACTAGGATATAGAGAATATAGAGTCTAGGGTATAGAGACTAGGATATAGAGAATATAGAGACTAGGATATAGAGACTAGGATATAGATAATATGGAGACTAGGATATAGAGACTAGAATATAGACTAGGATATAGAGACTAGGATATAGAGACTAGGATATAGAGAATATAGAGACTAGGATATAGAGAATATAGAGACTAGGATATAGAGACTAGGATATAGAGAATATGGAGACTAGGATATAGAGACTAGAATATAGAGACTAGGATATAGAGACAAGGATATATAGAATATAGAGACTAGGATATAGAGAATATAGAGACTACGATATAGAGACTAGGATATAGAGAATATAGAGACTAAGATATAGAGACTAAGATATAGAGACTAGGATATTGAAGATATAGTGACTAGGATATAGAGACTAGGATATAGAGAATATAGTGACTAGGATATAGAGACTAGGATATAGAGTCTAGGATATAGAGAATATAGAGACTAGGATATAGAGAATATAGAGACTAGGATATAGAGACTAGGATATAGAGAATATAGAGACTAGGATATAGAGACTAGAATATAGAGACTAGAATATAGAGCCTAGGTTATTGATGATATAGTGACGAGGATATAGAGACTAGGATATAGAGAATGTCGAGACTAGGATATAGAGACTAGAATATAGAGACTAGAATATAGAGACTAGGTTATTGATGATATAGTGACGAGGATATAGAGACTAGAATATAGAGACTAGGATATAGAGACTAGGATATAGAGACTAGAATATAGAGAATATAGAGACTATGATATGGAGAATATAGAGACTAGGATATAGAGACTAGGATATAGAGAATAGAGAGACTAGGATATAGAGACTATAATATAGAGACTAGGTTATTGATGATATAGTGACGAGGATATATAGACTAGGATATAGAGACTAGGATATAGAGTCTAGGATATAGAGACTAGGATATAGAGTCTAGGATATAGAGTCTAGGATATAGAGACTAGGATATAGAGACTAGGATATAGAGTCTAGGATATAGAGACTAGGATATAGAGACTAGGATATATAGTATTTTTTAGAAGATATAGAAGATATAGAGACTAGGATATAGAGACTTGGATATAGAGACTAGGATATAGAGAATATAGAGACTAGGATATAGAAGATATAGAGACTAGGATATAGAGACTAGGATATAGAGAATATAGTGACGAGGATATAGAGACTAGGATATAGAAGATATAGATACTAGGATATAGAGACTAGGGTTTAGAGACTAGGATATAGAGAATATAGAGACTAAGCTATAGAGACTAAGATATAGAGACTAGGATATTGATGATATAGTGACTAGGATATAGAGAATATATAGACTAAGATATAGAGACTAGGTTATAGAGAATATAGACACTAGGATATATAGACTAGGATATAGAGACTAGAATATAGAGACTATTATACAGAGGATATAGAGTCTAGGATATATAGACTAGGATATAGAGACTAGGATATAATTATGATATAGAGACTAGGATATATAGACTAGGATATAGAGACTATTATACAGAGGATATAGAGTCTAGGATGTATAGACTAGGATATAGAGACTAGGATATAGTTAGGATATAGAGACTAGGAAATAGAGTATATGATATAGAGACTAGGATATTGAAGATATAGATATTAGGATATAGAGACTAGGAAATAGAGACTAGGAAATAGAGACTAGGAAATAGAGTATATGATATGGAGACTAGGATATAGAAGATATAGAGACTAGGATATAGAGGCTAGGATATATAGAGACTAGTTTATAGAGACTGGGATATAGAAGATAGCATAAAACCTAGTTTATTGACAGTAAATGGAATGACCCAGAACTTACTTTCGTACACACACACACACTCCGTCTTTCTCGCCAACCTCTCTTCCTCCCTAACTGGGAATTAGGAGGCGCAGGACCCTTCCATTGAAGCCACATGCTTTAAAGAAACAGCCTTGTTTCTGTCACAGAAAGAGGTTTGGGCTATTCCCTTTGTTGTGTAATTTGGCCAGATGTTCACTTATAAAGTCATAACCTAGTGTGGGAAACCGTCTCTCTCTCTCTCTCTCTCTCTTATATAAACAATCAAACAAAACAAACACATGTATCAATATAAAAATCCCTAGCCTTTCTCCTTAACTGAAGAGACAACAACACACCCAAATTAAACGTTACTTGGAGATTATTCCACATGACAGGGGCCTGGTAGAAAAAGGCAGATTTAACCAACTCTGTGGATACACGTGGCGTCTCCATCATTAACCAACCCTGTGATCTAGTGTTGAGGGAGGGAGGGGTTCCTTCTCTCCTGTAACCAGTACCGTCCAGCTCCACAGTATTGTGTTAACTAAACACAAACAGCAAACATCCCTGTGGTCTGATTGTTTGATCGATTTGTTGATTGATTGATTGATTGATTGATACACACACTGTACATTTTAAAAACATGACAAGGATTTCACCCAAAAAATTTGAAGAATTATTTTCGTTGTGGTCCCTAATTTCCATGGTGCAAAAAGACATTACAACATTACACAGATACTAACCTGACGTACCTGACGTACCTGACGTACCTGAGTGTCTTTTCTTTCTATCTGGTCCTGACAACAAAACAGTCGGGGGAAGTTCTCTTCTGCACTGTTCAACCAATCCAGTAAACGCGGAGGAGGAGTTAAGATGAAGCGTCATCTTGTTAAAGTCCAAAAAGGGGAAGTTGCGTCCAATGCATCCGGCTCAGACTAAGACGAAGATGCAGACACAGGAGGCAGATAGTATGAGTCTCGGAGTTTATTATAGTTCAAAGGGCAGGAAAAAGGTAAGTCAAGGCAGGTAAAGAGTCATAATCCAAATCAGAGTCAGGCAGGTACAAGACAGGACGGCGGTCAGGATGAGGGTCATGACAGGGAGAAAGGTCAGAACTGGGAAGACTAAGAAAACCCCAAAACTAGAGCACAGGAAACACGGGGAACACGCTGGTAGAACTTGACGGGACAAGACGAACTGGCCACAGACAAACAGAAAACGCAGGAGGATAATGAGAGGAAATGGGAAACAGGAGACAAAGTGCTGTGAGACGTAGGTTTATTCCTAGACACATGAAAAGTGGGATGCATACGGAGACTGAGGGGCAACAGAAGGCGAACAGCAGAGGGGCTAATGTCCTTAGAGATGGGAAAAAGTGGGGGGGAAAGTTTGCAGGACTCTACCCGGAGGGGCAGATCCCGAGTGGACAGCCATACCTGCTGCCCAAGACGGTAGCATAGAGCAGGGGTCCGGTGGCGGTCCGCCTGTTGTCGAGACCTAGAGGTGGTCTTGAGAAGAGCGGCCCGGGCTCTCTTCCAGGTACGGCAACAACGGACGAACATCTGGGCAGAAGGTATGCTGACCTCTTCCTCTTGCTCCGGGAAGAGCGGGGTCTGATATCCCAGGGAACACTCAAATGGCAAGAGACCCGTAGCAGAACAAGGAAGGGTGTTGTGGGTATATTCTGTGGTGGGATTGGTGGAGACGAGGCAGCGAAGAGTCGTCTCCAGATCCTGATTGGCTCGCTCCGACTGGCCGTTAGACTGGGGATGAAAACCAGAGGACAGGCTTGCCGACGACCCAATGAGGGTGCAGAAGGCCTTCCAGAACCAGTACGAGAACTGAGGACCGCGATTGGAAACCATGTCGACCGTCCATGGATCCGGAAGACGTGCTGCACCATGAGCTGGGCCGTCTTCTTAGCTGAGGGAAATTTAGGGAATAAAATGGGTGGTTTTGGAAAATCGTTTTTGATTGTGGTGTTGCCATCTGAAATCAGAGTAGATAGGCAGATTAAATTTGCAAACACAAGACATATGCTAACTGTATAACAGACTGTTTCATTTCACTGCCGTCCAGGCTTGTGGCATACTACTAATTTCTCAGATACATTATCATACTTATTGTTATCTTTTTGTAAAACAACTGGTTGCAATAAAGGGCCAACCTAGATACTAAGGCGATCCTGAGGGAAATCAACGAGTACCAACAGCTTTACGCTATGTAGGAACAACATACTCCATCATGCAAAGATCCGACTAACTCACAAAAGAACTTTAAACAAAATCAAAAAACAAAAAACAGATTCATCTACAGATTTACTTACCGTTAAAGTAGAGGCTAGTGCTCTGGCTGGAATCCATGCAACACTGGAAAAGTTGTGTGAGGAGGTAGCAGGGCTGAGGGGGAGTTTGGAGTTCAGCCTGAGTGAAATTCTCACGCTCCAAAGAGAAAACAAGACACTCACAGCCAAGGTAAAAGTCCACGATTCCAACATGGATTATCTACTCAGGGAAAACAGGGTGATGAAGGGGTCGCTACGAGACATACAAAGTCGTAGCATGCGTGAAAATCATATGTTTTTCTGGGATTCCTGAGGACGCATCCAATAATCCAGAGGGCGCGATCAGAGACTTCATGAAATCCGCCTTGAAACTTCCTATAGAGACTGTAAACAAGGTGGCTTTCCACCGAGTACACAGACTTGGATCTACGAGCGACAAGACCAAGGGTCCCAGAAATTTGAACACAACCAACAAAAGGAGCTGATCAAAATCAGGGGATAGGAGCTTAAAGGGACCATATTCTGTCTCAATTACCAATTTCCAAGGGAGATAAACGAACGTCGTAAGAGACTGTATCCGGTACAAAGGCAACAAAGGGAGAAGGGTAAGCGTGCCTTTCTCATTGTAGACACACTCTTTATAGACTGACAGCTATTCCGAGACAGCTCCATAACACCGTGGCTGTACTAAATTCTACAGGGACTTCAGCTTACGATAAAATGAAAGTATGGGAACTGTAAAAATATCTGAACACTATGAAGTGGATATGAACACACACGTACTCAATTACATGCTTGCTTACACATACAGACTTATACATACACACACACACCTGATCTCGCTCTCTTCTCTCACTCTCTCTTTTCTCTTCTCTTCTCTCCCTCTTTCTCTGTTGTCGAGAACTGTTTTATAATTTCATGTGTTTATTGTTTGTTTATCTTTTTTATGTATTTGTCTACAAGTGTATATATGTTTACAACAAGCAAGGGGAAGATATCAGAATAGGGGCATTGGGGAATAGTAACATATTGTACGGAATACATTTGTACTGTAGTGAAGCCATCTCTAGAATAATGCAAGGTCTCTTTCATGATCCTGTGAAACATCAATTGCTATGGGAATGCTGGGATGTGTTTTTCAATGATGTTAAAAGGTAATTATGACGCAACTATGACGGTGATACGATATGGATTACAATTATCGTCATGAATATTAAGGCTATACCCACTACGTGTTACACACATAGACACTCAACGATGCACATTGGCAGAGTTATTATTTATTTGGACATCACACATTATAGTCTTACTCTTATACAGACATCGCACACACTCTCACTAAATCACCTCCAATATCATACACATCAACCTACTCAGATTTACTACACACATAATATCTTGTCTCAATTCTCTAACATCTGTGGCATTGGCTCACAGGCAAACAGGCAAGGGAATAAAACAAATATTGCTAGAACCTATTTCTTGAATTCAAAATATCAGATATTTGAAAGCTCTAGTTTTGACCTTCACAATACCTCTGATGGCAGTAACTTTACAAGCACTAATTATGGTCCATTTAGACAGAGAATAGTATCTAGTTATGGTAAGGGGTGAAATAAGTATAGCCAGTTATAATTGTAACGGTTTAGCAGATTATAAAAAAAGAGTCTTTACATGGCTAAAAGAAAAGGAATATAGCATATACTGTGTATCTATTTAGTTGATAACCTTTAACTGCAGCTAAATCAGGGTCGCACACAGTGATTCTGGGTAGTCTTTAAAAAAAAGACTTTGAAACAAAAGTATAAACCTCACACACATGGTTACTGGCTTAAAAAGAAGACACCTGTATCATGTCATATACAGAGTTGAAATGTATTCAATTTTGAGTTTGCATCCCAATATTACATTTCCTATACATCACAAAAGACTGAAATATAACAAAACAAAACATCACACTTTTGGTCCTTGACTGCAGGAAAGGGCTATGACATTCTCTCAAAAATCCTTCTCACGGTAGTCCACAAAAACTCTAGAAGCTAAGCAGGACTTGGTTATAAGCCTGAATGGGAGACCAATGGATAGATCAACTCTCCAGGAGGTGCTGCCCAGCCTATTGTGTTTTTGTTTTTTTTTGATAGTGGATATAACGTTATTAGATCTGACGTTGTTTCAAAGCTACAAAAAAAACAAGGTTTGTCTATGTTGAAAATTGGTTACAATGATCCTGTGGTTGAAATGTCACCCTCAAAACAACAGTTGATGCCTTTTTTCAAATCCAATGTTTTTTTCCACATCACAATACGTTGACAAATTACGTTGAAATAGCGTTGATTCAACCGGTTTGTGACCAGTAGGATGTGTTGGTTTCCAATTTGTGACCAGTAGGATGTGTTGGTTTCATGTGGCTGTGTTTTGATTTTTGTGTTTTGTGTAATTGATGTGTATATACAGTACCAGTCAATAAGTTTGAAAAGGGGGGGATACCTAGTCAGTTGTACAACTGAATGCATTGAACTGAAATGTGTCTTCGGCATTTAACCCAACCCCTCGGAATCAGAGAGGTGCGGAGGGTTGCCATAATCGACATCCACGTCTTCGGCGCCCCCGGGGGGGAACAGTGGGTTAACTGCCAGTGGGAAACAACAGATCTCTGTCTTTTGACTGTGCTGCTTCACTGACAGCATACGTGGCAGGTGAAGGGTTAAGGCCGTCCGGAGACCCAGCTCTGGACCCTCAAGGCTTCCCAGTATACCTGGATATGGTGTGTGTGTGTGTGTGTGTGTGTGTGTGTGTGTGTGTGTGTGTGTGTGTGTGTGTGTGTGTGTGTGTGTGTGTGTGTGTGTGTGTGTGTGTGTGTGTGTGTGTGTGTGTGTGTGTGTGTGTGTGTGTGTGTGTGTGTGTGTCTGCGCTGTCATTAGCACATAGCCACTCACAGTGAATTAGTCCAACTAAGTGTACTAAATGTGGACGTACTCCTACAGTGGTACCTCGGGGCATGGCTGAGGTACCTCATCTGGTTCTGCTTTAGTTGATGAAAAAAAAAAACGTTTTATTAAAGGAGTGGGCAGAAAAGGAAGGGAGTGTCCTTTTCATTGTTGCACTCCTCCTGCTGGAGAAGGTAGCTCTCTCTCTCTTTCTCTTTCTCTCTCCTTTCTCTCTCTCTCTGTCTTTTCTCTCTCTCTGTCTTTTCTCTCTCTCTGTCTTTTCTCTCTCTCTCTATTCTCTCTCTCTCTCTCTCTCTCTCTCTCTCTCTCTCTCTCTCTCTCTCTCTCTCTCTCTCTCTCTCTCTCTGTCTCTGTCTCTGTCTCTGTCGCTCTCTGTCTCTCTATCTCACCTTCCCTCTCGCTCTCTCCTTCTTCATGTTTCCTTCTAGCTATTCAATGAATCCTCTGTCTCTCTACAGTTAGACCTGTAGAGAGACATTCAGAGAGGATCCATTGACCTGCAGAGAGACAATCAGAGAGGATCCATTGACCTGTAGAGAGACAATCAGAGAGGATCCACTGACCTGTAGAGAGACAATCAGAGAGGATCCATTGACCTGTAGAGAGACAATCAGAGAGAATCCACTGACCTGTAGAGAGACAATCAGAGAGGATCCACTGACCTGTAGAGAGACAATCAGAGAGGATCCATTGACCTGTAGAGAGACAATCAGAGAGGATCCATTGACCTGTAGAGAGACAATCAGAGAGGATCCACTGACCTGTAGCGAGATAATCAGAGAGGATCCACTGACCTGTAGAGAGACAATCAGAGAGGATCCATTGACCTGTAGAGAGACAATCAGAGAGGATCCATTGACCTGTAGAGAGACAATCAGAGAGGATCCACTGACCTGTAGAGAGACAATCAGAGAGGATCCATTGACCTGTAGAGAGACAATCAGAGAGGATCCATTGACCTGTAGAGAGACATTCAGAGAGGATCCATTGACCTGTAGAGAGACAATCAGAGAGGATCCATTGACCTGTAGAGAGACATTCAGAGAGGATCCATTGACCTGTAGAGAGACAATCAGAGAGGATCCATTGACCTGTAGAGAGACAATCAGAGAGGATCCATTGACCTGTAGAGAGACAATCAGAGAGGATCCATTGACCTGTAGAGAGACATTCAGAGAGGATCCATTGACCTGTAGAGAGACAATCAGAGAGGATCCATTGACCTGTAGAGAGACATTCAGAGAGGATCCATTGACCTGTAGAGAGACAATCAGAGAGGATCCATTGACCTGTAGAGAGACATTCAGAGAGGATCCATTGACCTGTAGAGAGACAATCAGAGAGGATCCATTGACCTGTAGAGAGACATTCAGAGAGGATCCATTGACCTGTAGAGAGACAATCAGAGAGGATCCATCAGTATGGACCGTCAGTAGGCCTAATAACCACACATGTTCAACTGAAAATGGACTGTTAGTTCCCTTCAGTTGGTATAGTCTACATTATCAGTTAGTTCCCTTCAGTTGGTATAGTCTACATTATCAGTTAGGTCCCTTCAGTTGGTATAGTCTACATTATCAGTTAGTTCCCTTCAGTTGGCATAGTCTACATTATCAGTTAGTTCCCTTCAGTTGGCATAGTCTACATTATCAGTTAGTTCCCTTCAGTTGGTATAGTCTACATTATCAGTTAGGTCCCTTCAGTTGGTATAGTCTACATTATCAGTTAGGTCCCTTCAGTTGGTATAGTCTACATTATCAGTTAGGTCCCTTCAGTTGGTATAGTCTACATTATCAGTTAGGTCCCTTCAGTTGGCATAGTCTACATTATCAGTTAGTTCCCTTCAGTTGGTATAGTCTACATTATCAGTTAGGTCCCTTCAGTTGGTATAGTCTACATTATCAGTTAGGTCCCTTCAGTTGGTATAGTCTACATTATCAGTTAGTTCCCTTCAGTTGGTATAGTCTACATTATCAGTTAGTTCCCTTCAGTTGGTATAGCCTACATTATCAGTTAGTTCCCTTCAGTTGGTATAGCCTACATTATCATTCCATTTAATTACATTGTGTGATTTACCTTCATTTGTTTCCTCTGTAAACGCCGTCACGGCCGTGTGGTTGTAGCTGAGGATCATTAGTAACAGTTGACCATATCAAAAAGACAAGTTGGCACATTCAATCGTTACGGAACGCAGCGCAGCGCCAATTACCCAACGTCAATGACCACATTTGTGGCCTGCTGGAGGTCATTTTGCAGGGCTCTGGCAGTGCACCTCCTTGCACAAAGGCGGAGGTAGCGGTCCTGCTGCTGGGTTGTTGCCCTCCTACGGCCTCCTCCACGTCTCCTGATGTACTGGCCTGTCTCCTGGTAGCACCTCCATGCTCTGGACACTACGCTGACAGACACAGCAAACCTTTTTGCCACAGCTCGCATTGATGTGCCATCCTGGATGAACTGCACTACCTGAGCCACTTGTGTGGGTTGTAGACTCCGTCTCATGCTACCACTAGAGTGAGAGCACCGCCAGCATTCAAAAGTGACCAAAACATCAGCCAGGAAGCATAGGAACTGAGAAGTTGTCTGTGGTCACCACCTGCAGAATCACTCCTTTTTTGGGGGTGTCTTGCTAATTGCCTATAATTTCCACCTTTTGTCTATTTCATTTGCACAACAGCATGTGAAATTTATTGTCAATCAGTGTTGCTTCCTAAGTGGACAGTTTGATTTCACAGAAGTGTGATTGACTTGGAGTTACATTGTGTTGTTTAAGTGTTCCCTTTATTTTTTTGAGCAGTGTATATATATGTATAATTTATCCCAGCCCCCCGTCCCCGCAGTAGGCCTTTTCCCTTTTGGTAGGCCGTCATTGTAAATAAGAATTTGTTCTTAACTGACTTGCCTAGTTAAATAAAAAATAAATAAAATATACAAGACATTTTTGGACTCACCTTGTTGTGCTGTGCTCACTTGAACAGGAAGGTGGCGCAGCGGTCCTTCATGGGCAAATCTTCTCATCAAACTTTGTCATCAAAGTCTGGCATTCTCTGGATTTATGGCGCTTTCAAGACAACTGGGAACTCTGGGAAAAAACAAGGTTGAATCATGATGACGTCAGTGAACCTCAGGTGGTCGCTCCAGAAAGAGGCAGAGTTCCCAATTTACCAAAACCGAGGTGGATGACCGTTCAAAACGTATTTTCCCAGTCGGATCGGTTTGTTCCTGAGTTACCATTTGTCTTGAACAGTTGCTTTAAGCCCGACACAAGTCATGCTTCATTGACAGCATGGCCAGCGTTGAATGTTAATCATTTTAAACTTGGAAAAGAGACCCTTAATCCCAGACTTGGGACCACACAGCCACTCCACTGAATAGCAGGCTAGTGATTGCTTTGCAATGCATGAAGTTAGCCACTGATTCCTTCCAAACCACTCATTGTTGAATTTTCTATTTCCAACTTGTTGTGTAATGTTTATGTCCAATGGCCGATGAGCACCGATACGTTTTATCTATAATTTATCTTCATTATTTATCTTCATATGACACGGATAAAAAAGGATTTGGCAGTAGATTGTCGACTTGATTCATGATGAGGACTGCTAGCTAAGATTTTGAAGGTAAGATGTTGACATGATCAGTCCAATCAAAGCTACTGTAGATATAACGTGATTTGACGTCATTTTTTCTATGGCCAATGACCTTAAGCCTTCTTGGATGGGCACTTCTAATGTAACTCTATGGCAGCACCCAAGGGGCTTGATTTTCAAGCTCTACCCTTAGACTTGGCGGTGACGTAGTGTCCCCATGAGTGACAGAACACTGATCATGGCACAACTAGAGAACATTACCAACCCCTAAGCTCCGTATTTTCCGCTGACTGCCCCACCACAGAAAGCACTGAGCTAGGCTGAAACACCTGCATTTTGGAGCTGCTTTTTCTCAAGAAAACAAAAAAGAGACCATGTTTGTATGTGGCTTTATTAACTTAATGAATTGTTATTATTTTACATGTATTAATGCCAAATAACATGTAAAACAGGCAAGTCCCCCCAAAAAAACAGGTGGGGCTAAAAATGTGGGGCTCTGAATGACGGGTCGCCACTGTGTGCGTCAATTAGTTATGTCACGCCCTGATCTGTTACACCTGTTCTTGTGCTTGTCTCCACCCCCCTCCAGGTATCGCCCATTATCCCTTGTGTATTTCAGTTCATCTTGTTTGTTCAAGCCTACCAGCGTTTTGTCTCAGCTCCTGGTTTTCCCTAGTCTCTCTTCTCATCCGCCTGGTTTTTGACCTTTGCCTGTCCTGACCCTGTACCCGCCCATCTGACCACGGCCTGTCTCTGAGCCTGCCTGCCACCTCTGGATTACCGACCTCTGCCTGACCTGACCCTGCCGTCCTGTACCTTGGCCTCTACTCTGGATTATCGACCCCTGCCTGCCTTGACCTGTCGTTGGCCTGCCCCTTACAATAAACATTGTTACTTCACACAATCTGCACTTGGTTCTTACCTTGATTCCTGGTTAGTTTTGTCAGTACATACATACAACGAGTAGGTCACATGAGGGAGAGGTGTTGTTGGCTTCCTTTCTTTTGGAAACTGGGTTTGTTATTCAAATCAAATCAAACTTTATTTGTCACGTGCACTGAATACAACAGGTGTAGACCTTACAGTGAAATGCTTACTTACAGGCTCTAACCAACGGTGCGCTATTTGAGAGTGAAAGGGAGTTCCATGCCATCATGTCTCTGTATAATACTGTACATTCAGTGCTTGAGGCGTCACTACAGACACCCAGGCAGGTTCGAATCCAGGCTGTATCACAACCGGCCGTGAGTCCAATAGGGCTGGGTACAATTGGTCCAGCGTCGCCCGGGTTTGGCCGTTTTAGGCTGTCATTGTAAATAAGAATTTGTTCTTAACGGACTTGCCTAGCTAAATAAAGGTAAAAATAGTTTTTAAAAATTGCATTCTGAGAACATGAGGTGATGGCGGCAGATGAATAGTACGACAATGGGTCTCAGGATCTCGTCACGGTATATCTGTGCATTCAAATTGCCATCGATAAGCATTCTGCTACACCTGTAGTAACATCTGCTAAATATTGTGCACAGTGGGGCAAAACAGTAGTTAGTCAGCCACCAATTGTGCAACTTCTCCCACTTAAAAAGATGAGAGAGGCCTGTAATTTTCATCATAGGTACACTTCAACTATGACAGACAAAATGAGAAAGAAAATCCAGAAAATCACATTTTAGGATTTTTAATGAATTTATTTGCAAATTATGGTGGAAAATAAGTATTTGGTCAATAACACAAAAGTTTATCTCAATACTTTGTTATATACCCTTTGTTGGCAATGACAGAGGTCAAACGTTTTCTGTAAGTCTTCACAAGGTTTTCACACACTGTTGCTGGTATTTTGGCCCATTCCTCCATGCAGATCTCCTCTAGAGCAGTGATGTTTTGGGGCTGTTGCTGGGCAACAAGGACTTTCAACTCCCTCCAAAGATTTTCTATGGGGTTGAGATCTGGAGACTGGCTAGGACACTCCAGGACCTTGAAATGCTTCTTACGAAGCCACTCCTTCATTGCCCGGGCGGTGTGTTTGGGATCATTGTCATGCTGAAAGACCCAGCCACGTTTCATCTTCAATGCCCTTGCTGATGGAAGGAGGTTTTCACTCAAAATCTCACGATACATGGCCCCATTCATTCTTTCCTTTACACGGATCAGTCGTCCTGGTCCCTTTGCAGAAAAACAGCCCCAAAGCATGATGTTTCCACCCCCATGCTTCACAGTAGGTATGGTGTTCTTTGGATGCAACTCAGCATTCTTTGTCCTCCAAACACGACGAGTTGAGTTTTTACCAAAAAGTTCTATTTTGGTTTCATCTGACCATATGACATTCTCCCAATCTTTTTCTGGATCATCCAAATGCTCTCTAGCAAACTTCAGACGGGCCTGGACATGTACTGGCTTAAGCTGGGGGACACGTCTGGCACTGCAGGATTTGAGTCCCTGGCGGCGTAGTGTGTTACTGATGGTAGGCTTTGTTACTTTGGTCCCAGCTCTCTGCAGGTCATTCACTAGGTCCCCCCGTGTGGTTCTGGGATTTTTTTTGTGATCATTTTGACCCCACGGGGTGAGATCTTGAGTGGAGCCCCAGATCGAGGGAGATTATCAGTGGTCTTGTATGTCTTCCATTTCCTAATAATTGCTCCCACAGTTGATTTCTTCAAACCAAGCTGCTTACCTATTGCAGATTCAGTCTTCCCAGCCTGGTGCAGGTCTACAATTTTGTTTCTGGTGTCCTTTGACAGCTCTTTGGTCTTGGCCATAGTGGAGTTTGGAGTGTGACTGTTTGAGGTTGTGTACACGTGTCTTCTATACTGATAACAAGTTCAAACAGGTGCCATTAATACAGGTAACGAGTGGAGGACAGAGGAGCCTCTTAAAGAAGAAGTGACAGGTCTGTGAGAGCCAGAAATCTTGCTTGTTTGTAGGTGACCAAATACTTATTTTCCACCATAATTTGCAAATAAATCCATAAAAAATCCTACAATGTGATTTTCTGGAATTTATTTTCTCATTTTGTCTGTCATAGTTGAAGTGTACCTATGATGAAAATTACAGGCCTCTCTCATCTTTTTAAGTGGGAGAACTTGCACAATTGGTGGCTGACTAAATACTTTTTTGCCCACTGTATGTGACCAATACAATTTGATTTGATTTAAATGTTGATTTGATAAAATGCCCGTAGCTCATGTCTGCCTGCCCATACCACCAAAATGGGGCACTATGTTCACAATATTGACATCAGCAAACCGCTCGCCCATATGACACCATACTGTACATGCTGTCTGCCGTCTGCCCGGTACAGTTGAAACCGGGATTCATCCCTGAAGAGCACACTTCTCCAGCGTACCAGTGGCCATCGAAGGTGAGTATTCGCCCACTGAAATCGGGTTACGACGTCAAACTACAGTCAGGTCAAGACCCTGGTGAGGACGACGAGCCCGCAGATGAGCTTCCCTGAGACAGTTTCTTACAGTGTGTGCAGAAATTCTTTAGTTGTGCAAACCCACAGTTTGCCAATTGCATGCTCCCTCAGCACTTGAGATATCTGTGGGATTTAGAGTGGCCTTTTGTTGTCCCCAGCACAAGGTGCAGCTGTGTAATGATCATTCTGTTTAATCAGCTTCTTGATATATGTTCCCAGCACAAGGTGCACCTGTGTAATGACCAGGCTGTTAAATCAGCTTCTTGATATGCCACACCTGTCAGGTGGATGGATTATCTTGGCAAAGGAGAAAAGCTCACTAACAAGGATGTAAATACATTTGTGCCCACGTTTTTTGACTAATAAGCTTTGTGCGTATGAAACATTTCTGGGATCTTTTATTTCAGCTCCTGAAACATGGGGCCAACATTTTAAATGTTGCATTTATATTTCTGTTCGGTGTAAAAGGTACACCGTATTTAAAGGGTTTGCTTAAGATAAATGTATTGAAAACCCTATTGAATGAAAACTCCATGAGAAAATATTTTGGCCAGCAAGTGGGAGGGTTTTCAGGGGTTGAAATTATTCAGAGCGAGCAAGGGAGACACACCTGCAGAGCGCGTTATGAGACTGAATAAGGTAAGTCTGAATACCAAATACTGAGGAGTGTGTAGCAAAGGCGTGTGTAGGTAATGCGTAAATTCCTAAATCGGAATCAGGCCCTTAGTAAAAAGGGATTGAGAATGTTTGGACACTGTATCAAAAAAATATATATATATTTGATGCCTCGGCCAAAACTAACCAGAGACAGAGGTTTCCGATTCCATTTTTTTCCTTTTAAAAACAGGTCTTATAATTCCCAACCCAAATCTGATCCTGAAGAATTACCAGAATAGCCACAGTACTTTGTCCTCACAAAAACTCATCCAGCGAGAGTCTGAGGTTGTATCCCAAATGGCACCCTATTCCCTATGTAGTTTAGAAAGGTTCAACCAGGAAGGCTGGTCAGGTTCAACCAGGAAGGCTGGTCAGGTTCAACCAGGAAGGCCGGTCAGGTTCAACCAGGAAGGCTGGTCAGGTTCAACCAGGAAGGCTGGTCAGTAAGGCTGGTCAGGTTCAATCAGGAAGGCTGGTCAGGTTCAACCAGGAAGGCTGGTCAGGTTCAACCAGTAAGGCCGGTCAGGTTCAACCAGTAAGGCTGGTCAGGTTCAACCAGGAAGGCTGGTCAGGTTCAACCAGTAAGGCTGTTCAGGTTAAATCAGTAAGGCTGGTCAGGTTCAACCAGGAAGGCTGGTCAGGTTCAACCAGGAAGGCTGGTCAGGTTCAACCAGGAAGGCTGGTCAGGTTAAATCAGTAAGGCTGGGCAGGTTCAACCAGTAAGGCTGGTCAGGTTTAACCAGGAAGGATAATCAGTAAGGCTGGTCAGGTTCAACCAGGAAGGCTAATCAGTAAGCATAATAGAATGGACTTTGTTTCCTATTCTAGGGGCGAAGTGGTAATGAATACAACGTGTCATCATCATAGTGGTAATGAATACAACGTGTCATCATCATAGTGGTAATGAATACAACGTGACATCATCATAGTGGGAAGGAATACAACGTGACATCATCATAGTGGTAATGAATACAACGTGTCATCATCATAGTGGTAATGAATACAACGTGACATCATCATAGTGGGAATGAATAAAACGTGACATCATCATAGTGGGAATGAATACAACGTGACATCATCATAGTGGTAATGAATACAACGTGACATCATCATAGTGGGAATGAATACAACATTCCCACTATGTCATCATAGTGTCATCATTAAAAAGTGTTGCCAAGCAAAATATCCCATTAAAGTTTTACCAAACTAACTCTCATTCAAGTTTTACCAAACTAACTATCTCTGTAACGATCGTCTTCGGGAGAAAGAGAGGAGGACCAAAGCGCAGCGTGGTAAGTGTTCATGATGATGTTTTTAATTAAACTCAGAACACTAAACAAAACAATAAACGATGTGAACAAACAAAACAGTACCGTGTGGCGACAAACACTGACACGGAAGACAAACAGGCTACCTAAATATGTTTCCCAATCAGGGACAACGATTGACAGCTGCCTCTGAGAACCATATCAGGCCAAACACAGAAAACCAACACAGAAATAGAAAACATAGATTACCCACCCAACTCACGCCCTGACCACAACTAAAACAAATAAAATACAAAAGAACTACAGTCAGAATGTGACAGTACCCCCCCCCCCCCCCCCCCCAAGGTGCGGACTCCGGCCGCAAAACCTGAACCTATAGGGGAGGGTCTGGGTGGGCATCTGTCCACGGTGGAGGCTCTGGCGCTGGACGTGGACCCCACTCCACCATTGTCATTACCCGCTTGCGTGGCCTCCTAGGACCGGCGACCCTCGCCGCCGACCTAGGATTGGCAACCCTACTAAATGGCCCCACTGGACTGTGGGGCAGCTCAGGACTGAGGGGCAGCTCAGGACTGAGGGGTAGCTCAGGACTGAGGGGTAGCTCAGGACTGAGGGGTAGCTCAGGACTGAAAGGCAGCTCAGGACTGAAAGGCAGCTCAGGACTGAAAGGCAGCTCCGGACTGAAGGGCAGCTCCGGACTGAAGGGCAGCTCCGGACTGAAGGGCAGCTCCGGACTGAGGGGCAGCTCAGGACTGAGGGGCAGCTCAGGACTGAGGGGCCGCTCAGGACTGAGGGGCCGCTCCAGACTGAGGAGCCGCTCCAGACTGAGGGGAAACTCAGGACTGAAAGGCAGCTCAGGACTGAAAGGCAGCTCAGGACTGAAAGGCAGCTCCGGACTGAAGGGCAGCTCCGGACTGAAGGGCAGCTCCGGACTGAGGGGCAGCTCAGGACTGAGGGGCAGCTCAGGACTGAGGGGCCGCTCAGGACTGAGGGGCCGCTCCAGACTGAGGAGCCGCTCCAGACTGAGGGGAAACTCAGGACTGAGGGGCAGCTCAGGACTGAGGTGCAGCTCAGGACTGAGGGGCAGCTCAGGACTGAGGGGCAGTTCCGGACTGAAGGGCAGCTCCGGACTGAAGGGCAGCTCCGGACTGAAGGGCAGCTCCGGACTGAGGGGCAGCTCAGGACTGAGGGGCAGCTCAGGACTGAGGGGCAGCTCAGGACTGAGGGGCCGCTCAGGACTGAGGGGCCGCTCCAGACTGAGGGGCCGCTCCAGACTGAGGGGAAACTCAGGACTGAGGGGCAGCTCAGGACTGAGGGGCAGCTCAGGACTGAGGGGCAGCTCAGGACTGAGGGGCAGCTCCGGACTGAAGGGCGGCTCAGGACTGAGGGGCAGCTCCGGACTGAAGGGCGGCTCTGGCGGCTCCTGACTGGCGGGCGGCTCTGGCGGCTCCTGACTGGCGGGCGGCTCTGGCGGCTCCTGACTGGCGGGCGGCTCTGGCGGCTCCTGACTGGCGGGCGGCTCTGGCGGCTCCTGACTGGCGGGCGGCTCTGGCGGCTCCTGACTGGCGGGCGGCTCTGGCGGCTCCTGACTGGCGGGCGGCTCTAGCGGCTCCTGACAGACGGACGGCTCTAGTAGCTCAGGACAGACGGACGGCTCTAGCGGCTCAGGACAGACGGCTCAGGACAGACGGGCGGCTCAGGCGGCGCTGGACAGACGGGCGGCTCAGGCGGCGCTGGACAGACGGGCGGCTCAGGCGGCGCTGGACAGACGGGCGGCTCAGGCGGCGCTGGACAGACGGCAGCTCAGGCGGCGCTGGACAGACGGGCAGCTCAGGCGGCGCTGGACAGACGGGCAGCTCAGGCGGCGCTGGACAGACGGGCAGCTCAGGCGGCGCTGGACAGACGGGCAGCTCAGGCGGCGCTGGACAGACGGGCAGCTCAGGCGGCGCTGTACAGACGGGCAGCTCAGGCGGCGCTGGACAGACGGGCAGCTCAGGCGGCGCTGGACAGACGGGCAGCTCAGGCGGCGCTGGACAGACGGGCAGCTCAGGCGGCGCTGGACAGATGGGCAGCTCTGGCCTGCTGAGGCGCACAGTAGGCCTGGTGCGTGGTGCTGGAACTGGTGGTACCGGGCTGGGGACACGCACCACTGGGCGAGTGCGGGGAGCAGGAACAGGGCGTACTGGACTCTGGAGATGCACAGGAAGCCTGGTGCGTGGTGTTGGCACTGGTGGTACTGGGCTGGTGCGAGGGGCTACCATAGGCGGACTGGTGCGTGGAGAAGGCACCGGATAGACCGGACCGTGGAGGCGCACTACAGGTCTCGAGCACCGAGCCTGCCTAACTCTACCTGGCTGAATGCTCCCCGTAGCCAGGCCAGTGCGGCGAGGTGGAATAGCCCACACTGGGCTGTGCTGGCGAACCGGGGACACCATGCGTAGGGCTGGTGCCATGTACACCGGCCCGAGGAGACGCACTAGAGACCAGATGCGTAGAGCCGGCTTCATGGCACCTGGCTCGATGACCACTCTAGCCCGGCCGATACGAGGTGCTGCTATGTACCGCACCGGGCTATGCCTGCTTACCGGGGACACCGTGCGCATCTCTGCATAACACGGTGCCTGCCCGGTCGCTCTCTCTCCATGGTAAGCACGGGGAGTTGGCTCAGGTCTCCTACCTGGCTTAGCCACACTCCCCGTGTTCCTCCCCCAATAAAGCCTCTCTGGCTTCCAGCCGCGCTTACGTGCAGCCTCCAGCTCAGCTTTGGGGCGGCGATACTCACCAGCCTGTGTCCAGAATCTCCTCCCAAGTCCATTTCTCCAGATATCGCTGGTTCTCCTGTTGCTGCCCGTTACCACGCTGCTTGGTCCTTTTTTGGTGGGTGTTTCTGTAATGATCGTCTTCGGGAGAAAGAGAGGAGGACCAAAGCGCAGCGTGGTAAGTGTTCATGATGATGTTTTTAATTAAACTCAGAACACTAACAAAACAATAAACGATGTGAACAAACAAAACAGTACCGTGTGGCGACAAACACTGACACAGAAGACAAACACCCACAAACCAAAAGACAAAACAGGCTACCTACATATGGTTCCCAATCAGGGACAACGATTGACAGCTGCCTCTGATTGAGAACCATATCAGGCCAAACACAGAAATAGAAAACATAGATTACCCACCCAACTCACGCCATGACCACAACTAAAACAAAGAAAATACAAAAGAACTATGGTCAGAACGTGACAATCTCGTTGAAGTTTTACCAAACTAACTCTCATTAAAGTGTTGCCGAACAAACTCTCATTAAAGTTTTACTGAACTATTCGATTAAAGTGTTACCAAACTAACTATCCAGTATAAAAGTGTTACCAAACTAACTATCCAGTATAAAGTCTTGAGTAATGAAGGGGGATGACATCAGGTCCCTTGGGGTTAGATATACTGTTTTACCAAGTCCACGCAATATGTGCGAAAATGAATATATAAAGGGAGTATGGTATACAGTGAGGACATGTGGTTCACAAAGTCCAGATACTGTAGAATAGAGTGGTTGACAGTTCTTGCTTGGGGGGGGGGCACTCTAGGACATTCAGAGACTTGTCCCGAAGCCGCTCCTGCATTGTCTTGACTGTGCGATTAGGGTCGTTGTCCTGTTGGAAGGTGAACCTTCGCCCTGTCTGAGGTCCTGAGCGCTCTAGAGCAGGTTTTCATCAATGATCTCTCTGTACTTTGCTCCGTTCATCTTTCCCAGTCTCTGCCGATGAAAAACATTCCCATAGGTAGCCTAGTGGCTAGAGCGTTGGGTCAGTAACCAGAGGGTTGCTGGATTGAATCCCTGAGCTGACAAGGTCAAAATCTGCCGTTCTGCCCCTGAGCAAGAGAGTTAACCCACTGTTCCCCGGGTGCCGAAGACGTGGAGGTTGATAAAGGCAGCCCTCCGCATCTCTCTGATTCAGAGGGGTTGGGTTAAATGCGGAAGACACATTTCCCCCTTTCCCACAGCGTGATGCTGCCACCACCATGTTTCACCGTAGGGATAGTGTCAGGTTTCCTCCAGATGGGATGCTGCCACCACCATGCATCACCGTAGGGATAGTGTCAGGTTTCCTCCAGATGGGATGCTGCCACCACCATGCATCACCGTAGGGATAGTGTCAGGTTTCCTCCAGATGGGATGCTGCCACCACCATGCATCACCGTAGGGATAGTGTCAGGTTTCCTCCAGATGGGATGCTGCCACCACCATGCATCACCGTAGGGATAGTGTCAGGTTTCCTCCAGATGTGATGCTGCCACCACCATGCATCACCGTAGGGATAGTGTCAGGTTTCCTCCAGATGGGATGCTGCCACCACCATGCTTCACCGTAGGGATAGTGTCAGGTTTCCTCCAGGCGTGATGCTTGGCATTCAGGCCAAAGAGTTCAATATTGGTTTAATCAGAACAGAAACTCTGGCTTCTCATGGTCTGAGTCCTTTAGGTGCCTTTTGGCAAACTCCAAGTGGGCTGTCATGTGCTTTTTACTGAGGAGTGGTTTCTGTCTGACTACTCTACCATAAAGGCCTGATTGGTGGAGTGCTGCAGAGATGGTTGTCCTTCTGGAAGGTTCTCCCATCTCCACAGAGAAACTCTGGAGCTCTGTTGGAGTGACCATCGGGTTCTTGGTCACCTCCCTGACCAAGGCCCTTTTCTCTGTTACATCTGCTCCTGCCACGCCCTCTACTGCTCATCCTGTGTCTCCTTGACCTGCCACCACTCCCTCAGTGCTCTCCCCCAGTGCTCACCACTCCCCCAGTGCTCTCTCCCTCTCCCTCTTTTTCTGTGTGTGTTATTGTGTGGGCAGAGACAGGTGTGCTGGAGTCAGAGCAAATCCCCACCAGCTGCAACCTGTTCCATAATCAAGACCTCTACAAATACTCAGTCCTGCCACTTCCACACTGCCAGATCGTAATCTCTGCTCAGTCAGTCTACGTTTCTAGCCGTTTGTTACTATTTAGATCCTATTATCCTGTTGTGCCTGTTTTCCTTCCCAACCCCTCTCGCTCCAGCCTCAGCCTCCGCACCTGGTGTCCTGCAACACGCCCGAGCTTCCCCTGGCCTGCGCTCCATCTTCCCCATGTGTTTCAATAAATACCTTGGTTACTTCATCCCAGTCTCCTCGTCTGAGTCTGCTCTTGGGTTTCCCTGTTCCACTCCGCGTAACATTCTCCCCCGATTGCTCAGTTTGGCCGTGCGGCCAGCTCTAGGAAGAGTCTTGGCGGTTCCAAACTTCTTCCTTTTAAGAATGATGGAGGCCGCTGTGTTCTTGGGGACCTTCAATGCTGCAGAAATTTCGGAGTCTCATAGCAAAGGGTCTGAATACTTATGCAAATAAGCAAACATTTTGAAATACCTGTTTTTGCTTTGTCATTATGGGGTATTGTGGGTAGCTTGATGAGGATAAAAAAAAAAATGTTTAATCCATTTTAGAATAAGGCTGTAACGTAGCAAAATGTGAAAAAAGTGAAAGGGTCTGAATACTTAACAAGGGCACTGTATGTGTAAATAGGAAGAGAAGCTTAGGCCTAACCCCAGAGAGAGAGAGAGAGAAATGCCGGTGGTATATACGACAAGCTACGACACCGACATGCATTCGCTATACAGATATAGACGTACAGACGGAGGGTAATTTTCAATCCAAATATTTTTGTATAAAGATAAGCATTATGATGTTAGATTATAGGAGTAACTCTGGTAGGGCTGAAACAGTCTTTCTGACCTCACGATCAACTGTCTGAGGCAGGTGGGGCACCGCCTTCATGTCATAGGCCTGCAGTAGCTAAAGCTTAAATAATAGCTACACCATAACAAACCTTCACAAACATTCACAAAACGTTTCTTAATATCGGAAGTAAGTCAAGCCGTTGTTTATAGGGGAAAACACTTATGAGCAGAAGAGGGTAATATCAAAAGTCTCAAGCCATTGTTTTTAGGGGAAATACAAAATCAGAAGAGCAAATGTAAACCAAGGGAGAAAAAAAAAAAAACACACACACTACCCTCCCCAATGCAAAACAATAAGGTTTGACAACCCTCCCGCCCCCCCCAGTAAAATGTCGATCGGTCCATTCGTTCCAGTTGTGGTTTCAAAGTTTGAACCCTTTACAAAGCAGAAAGCCCCCCCCCACCGCCCCATTTTCTTCCCTCCCTCTTCTCCCCTTCCCAAGAGCCAGTTCAATTCAGCTAAGAGTTTCAGTATGTTTGGCTTGTGTGTGTGTGTGTGGATTTGCTGGATATTACCCATTCAAAAAGATCCTGAAACAAGAGAACGTACGCATATCTCTGATATCTAGTTAAGGGATGATTAGTTGGTACAAGGCATGATGACGTGGATGGATCTCGATCTGACCGAAAACAAGTCCAAGTGAAAATCAGAAGGGAACTTTTTGGAGGAGTGTGAAGAACTACATCCTGTACTTTGTGTTGACTTCTAAATAGTCTTCATCTATAAACACATGGAGACGCCATTTAACTTATATGATAGATATGGAGCTGTTGCATGTACCCAACCTGCTGCCTGTTAGAAGAATTAGAAAAATGTCATGGATAATTCAATATAAATTTTATTAAAACTATTTTTCCTTCTCTTTGGTGGAAAGATTGTATAAAAGTGGGAAAGCTAGACATTCCTGTCATTCCCTGCCAGGCCAATACATAGAAGAGAGATCGAAGGAAAAACACAGAATGGACGAGGCGGGCCAAACTCTCCCAGACACTGTCAATCTTACATCACTGTAAAAATGCTGTATGAGTATTGTACGGTTAACCCCTAGTTACCTCTACTGAGGATGGTGTATTAACCCCTAGTTACCTCTACTGAGGATGGTGTATTAACCCCTAGTTACCTCTACTGAGGATGGTGTATTAACCCCTAGTTACCTCTACTGAGGATGGTGTATTAACCCCTAGTTACCTCTACTGAGGATGGTTCATTAACCCCTAGTTACCTCTACTGAGGATGGTGTATTAACCCCTAGTTACCTCTACTGAGGATGGTTCATTAACCCCTAGTTATCTCTCCTCTCTACTGAGGATGGTGTATTAACCCCTAGTTACCTCTACTGAGGATGGTTCATTAACCCCTAGTTACCTCTACTGAGGATGGTTCATTAACCCCTAGTTACCTCTACTGAGGATGGTTCATTAACCCCTAGTTACCTCTACTGAGGATGGTGTATTAACCCCTAGTTACCTCTACTGAGGATGGTGTATTAACCCCTAGTTACCTCTACTGAGGATGGTGTATTAACCCCTAGTTACCTCTCCTCTCTACTGAGGATGGTGTATTAACCCCTAGTTACCTCTACTGAGGATGGTTCATTAACCCCTAGTTACCTCTACTGAGGATGGTTCATTAACCCCCTAGTTACCTCTACTGAGGATGGTTCATTAACCCCTAGTTACCTCTACTGAGGATGGTGTATTAACCCCTAGTTACCTCTACTGAGGATGGTGTATTAACCCCTAGTTACCTCTACTGAGGATGGTGTATTAACCCCTAGTTACCTCTACTGAGGATGGTTTATTAACCCCTAGTTACCTCTCCCCTCTACTGAGGATGGTTCATTAACCCCCTAGTTACCTCTACTGAGGATGGTTCATTAACCCCTAGTTACCTCTACTGAGGATGGTGTATTAACCCCTAGTTACCTCTACTGAGGATGGTGTATTAACCCCTAGTTACCTCTACTGAGGATGGTTCATTAACCCCTAGTTACCTCTACTGAGGATGGTGTATTAACCCCTAGTTACCTCTACTGAGGATGGTGTATTAACCCCTAGTTACCTCTACTGAGGATGGTGTATTAACCCCTAGTTACCTCTCCTCTCTACTGAGGATGGTGTATTAACCCCTAGTTACCTCTACTGAGGATGGTGTATTAACCCCTAGTTCCTCTACTGAGGATGGTGTATTAACCCCTAGTTACCTCTCCTCTCTACTGAGGATGGTGTATTAACCCCTAGTTACCTCTCCTCTCTACTGAGGATGGTTAATTAACCCCTAGTTACCTCTACTGAGGATGGTGTATTAACCCCTAGTTACCTCTACTGAGGATGGTGTATTAACCCCTAGTTACCTCTACTGAGGATGGTGTATTAACCCCTAGTTACCTCTACTGAGGATGGTGTATTAACCCCTAGTTACCTCTACTGAGGATGGTGTATTAACCCCTATTTACCTCTACTGAGGATGGTGTATTAACCCCTAGTTACCTCTACTGAGGATGGTGTATTAACCCCTAGTTACCTCTACTGAGGATGGTGTGTTAACCCCTAGTTACCTCTCCTCTCTACTGAGGATGGTGTATTAACCCCTAGTTACCTCTACTGAGGATGGTGTATTAACCCCTAGTTACCTCTCCTCTCTACTGAGGATGGTTTATTAACCCCTAGTTACCTCTACTGAGGATGGTGTATTAACCCCTAGTTACCTCTACTGAGGATGGTGTATTAACCCCTAGTTACCTCTACTGAGGATGGTTTATTAACCCCTAGTTACCTCTCCTCTCTACTGAGGATGGTGTATTAACCCCTAGTTACCTCTACTAAAGATGGTGTATTAACCCCTAGTTACCTCTACTGAGGATGGTGTATTAACCCCTAGTTACCTCTACTGAGGATGGTGTATTAACCCCTAGTTACCTCTACTGAGGATGGTGTATTAACCCCTAGTTACCTCTCCTCTCTACTGAGGATGGTGTATTAACCCCTAGTTATCTCTACTAAAGATGGTGTATTAACCCCTAGTTACCTCTCCTCTCTACTGAGGATGGTGTATTAACCCCTAGTTATCTCTACTAAAGATGGTGTATTAACCCCTAGTTACCTCTCCTCTCTACTGAGGATGGTGTATTAACCCCTAGTTATCTCTACTGAGGATGGTGTATTAACCCCTAGTTACCTCTACTGAGGATGGTGTATTAACCCCTAGTTACCTCTCCTCTCTACTGAGGATGGTGTATTAACCCCTAGTTACCTCTCCTCTCTACTGAGGATGGTGTATTAACCCCTAGTTACCTCTCCTCTCTACTAAGGATGGTGTATTAACCCCTAGTTACCTCTACTGAGGATGGTGTATTAACCCCTAGTTACCTCTCCTCTCTACTAAGGATGGTGTATTAACCCCTAGTTACCTCTCCTCTCTACTGAGGACGGTGTATTAACCCCTAGTTACCTCTCCTCTCTACTGAGGATGGTGTATTAACCCCTAGTTACCTTTCCTCTCTACTAAGGATGGTGTATTAACCCCTAGTTACCTCTACTGAGGATGGTGTATTAACCCCTAGTTACCTCTCCTCTCTACTGAGGATGGTGTATTAACCCCTAGTTACCTCTCTTCTCTACTGAGGATGGTTTATTAACCCCTAGTTACCTCTCCTCTCTACTGAGGATGGTGTATTAACCCCTAGTTACCTCTACTGAGGATGGTGTATTAACCCCTAGTTACCTCTACTGAGGATGGTGTATTAACCCTTAGTTACCTCTACTGAGGATGGTGTATTAACCCCTAGTTACCTCTCCTCTCCACTGAGGATGGTGTATTAACCCCTAGTTACCTCTACTGAGGATGGTGTATTAACCCCTAGTTAACTCTACTGAGGATGGTGTATTAACCCCTAGTTACCTCTCCTCTCTACTGAGGATGGTGTATTAACCCCTAGTTACCTCTACTGTGGATGGTGTATTAACCCCTAGTTAACTCTCCTCTCTACTGAGGATGGTGTATTAACCCCTAGTTACCTCTCCTCTCTACTGAGGATGGTGTATTAACCCCTAGTTACCTCTCCTCTCTACTGATGATGGTGTATTAACCCCTAGTTACCTCTACTGAGGATGGTGTATTAACCCCTAGTTACCTCTCCTCTCTACTGAGGATGGTGGATTAACCCCTAGTTACCTCTACTGAGGATGGTGTATTAACCCCTAGTTACCTCTCCTCTCTACTGAGGATGGTGTATTAACCCCTAGTTACCTCTACTGAGGATGGTGTATTAACCCCTAGTTACCTCTACTGAGGATGGTGTATTAACCCCTAGTTACCTCTCCTCTCTACTGAGGATGGTGTATTAACCCCTAGTTACCTCTACTGAGGATGGTGTATTAACCCCTAGTTACCTCTGCTAAGGATGGTGTATTAACCCCTAGTTACCTCTACTGAGGATGGTTTATTAACCCCTAGTTACCTCTCCTCTCTACTGAGGATGGTGTATTAACCCCTAGTTACCTCTACTGAGGATGGTGTATTAACCCCTAGTTACCTCTACTGAGGATGGTGTATTAACCCCTAGTTACCTCTCCTCTCTACTGAGGATGGTGTATTAACCCCTAGTTACCTCTACTGAGGATGGTGTATTAACCCCTAGTTACCTCTACTGAGGATGGTTTATTAACCCCTAGTTTCCTCTACTGAGGATGGTGTATTAACCCCTAGTTACCTCTCCTCTCTACTGAGGATGGTGTATTAACCCCTAGTTACCTCTCCTCTCTACTGAGGATGGTTCATTAACCCCTAGTTACCTCTACTGAGGATGGTGTATTAACCCCTAGTTACCTCTACTGAGGATGGTGTATTAACCCCTAGTTACCTCTCCTCTCTACTGAGGATGGTGTATTAACCCCTAGTTACCTCTCCTCTCTACTGAGGATGGTGTATTAACCCCTAGTTACCTCTCCTCTCTACTGAGGATGGTGTATTAACCCCTAGTTACCTCTACTGAGGATGGTGTATTAACCCCTAGTTACCTCTCCTCTCTACTGAGGATGGTGTATTAACCCCTAGTTACCTCTACTGAGGATGGTGTATTAACCCCTAGTTACCTCTACTGAGGATGGTGTATTAACCCCTAGTTACCTCTCCTCTCTACTGAGGATGGTGTATTAACCCCTAGTTACCTCTACTGAGGATGGTGTATTAACCCCTAGTTACCTCTACTGAGGATGGTGTATTAACCCCTAGTTACCTCTACTGAGGATGGTGTATTAACCCCTAGTTACCTCTCCTCTCTACTGAGGATGGTGTATTAACCCCTAGTTACCTCTACTGAGGATGGTGTATTAACCCCTAGTTACCTCTACTGAGGATGGTGTATTAACCCCTAGTTACCTCTCCTCTCTACTGAGGATGGTGTATTAACCCCTAGTTACCTCTCCTCTCTACTGAGGATGGTGTATTAACCCCTAGTTACCTCTACTGAGGATGGTGTATTAACCCCTAGTTACCTCTACTGAGGATGGTGTATTAACCCCTAGTTACCTCTCCTCTCTACTGAGGATGGTGTATTAACCCCTAGTTACCTCTACTGAGGATGGTGTATTGACCCCTATTTACCTCTCCTCTCTACTGAGGATGGTTAATTAACCCCTAGTTACCTCTACTGAGGATGGTGTATTAACCCCTAGTTACCTCTACTGAGGATGGTTTATTAACCCCTAGTTACCTCTACTGAGGATGGTTTATTAACCCCTAGTTACCTCTACTGAGGATGGTTTATTAACCCCTAGTTACCTCTGAGGCCACGTCCTTATAAATGTACCCTGTTAAGAGCCCCATCTAAATGGAGGGAGAAAAAAAAAAACTTTTAAAGCAAAAGCTATGACATTAAACTTACGAACATCCAGCTGTCCAATTCAAAATTCAAAACCTTTTCCTTTCCCGAAGAATATATTTCCGTATATTTTTTTACCCTCTAAAAGACCCTTTAGAGAGCATTACACTCACCATTAAGTTTAACTTTCTGACATAGGTCAGAATAAGCACCCAAAATAATGCTCATGAAATTAAACTGAAAACTGATAGTCCCATTGTTAATTTCCCATCAGTTGAATGTTGTCCTAAACACTGAAGGTACAACTAACTACAGTTACCCTGAAATGTAATGAGCTCTGGGAATGCTTCTCTTTAGTGGCCTGACTGGCAACCTATGGATCCTGGTCAAAAGTAGCGCACTACCCTATGGGTCCTGGTCAAAAGTAGTGCACTACAAAGGGAATAGGGTGCTATTTGCAATGCAATCTTCGTTTAGATATGGTTTTACTCCAAGAAGCTAGCTAAGCTATGTGGCACTAGGATAATATAATGACAGTCACAACCGAGAAGCCTGGTCCAAGTTAATCATCACACTGAAGCCTGGTCCAAGTTCATCACACTGAAGCCTGGTCCAAGTTCATCACACGGAAGCCTGGTCCAAGTTTATAACACTGAAGCCTGGTCCAAGTTTATAACACTGAAGCCTGGTCCAAGTTTATAACACTGAAGCCTGGTCCAAGTTTATAACACTGAAGCCTGGTCCAAGTTTATAACACTGAAGCCTGGTCCAAGTTTATAACACTGAAGCCTGGTCCAAGTTTATAACACTGAAGCCTGGTCCAAGTTTATAACACTGAAGCCTGGTCCAAGTTTATAACACTGAAGCCTGGTCCAAGTATATAACACTGAAGCCTGGTCCAAGTTCATAACACTGAAGCCTGGTCCAAGTTCATCACACTGAAACCTGGTCCAAGTTCATCACACTGAAGCCTGGTCCAAGTTTATAACACTGAAGCCTGGTCCAAGTTTATAACACTGAAGCCTGGTCCAAGTTTATAACACTGAAGCCTGGTCCAAGTTTATCACACTGAAGCCTGGTCCAAGTTTATAACACTGAAGCCTGGTCCAAGTTCATAACACTGAAGCCTGGTCCAAGTTTAGAACACTGAAGCCTGGTCCAAGTTCATAACACTGAAGCCTGGTCCAAGTTTATAACACTGAAGCCTGGTCCAAGTTCATAACACTGAAGCCTGGTCCAAGTTTATAACACTGAAGCCTGGTCCAAGTTCATAACACTGAAGCCTGGTCCAAGTTCATAACACTGAAGCCTGGTCCAAGTTTATAACACTGAAGCCTGGTCCAAGTTCATAACACTGAGGGAAAAGATACTAGAGAAGTTCATCAAGTTCAAGGACTGGTGCTGACACTAAATCGGTGTGTGTGTGTGTGTGCTTGTCTGTTGACAAGGTCATTAAGATGTTTGCCTAGTAACGCACTGGCTTAGGTCAGTATTTTATTGGCTACTTTCCTGAAAAGCATTGGCTGAGGGGATGATTTGGCCCGAGCAGACGAGGGAGATATATTTACAGTAACATTAAATCAACCAGCGCAGCGTACCAATATATTTAATCATAATTCTCTCTGTGGACATGAACCCAAATGAACTTTCCTTACAAAACAGTTCTAAAAATAATACCACAGAGATGCGTGCCCGGCCCACACCAAACCGGTCGAACCTATCAGCTAGCAACAGCTAGCAACAGAAACAACAATAGCAACCCAATAGGTTGTTATCAATAAAACGTCACAATCAAATCAGATAATTTATTAAGTCCTTTTAACAATCAGCAGATGTCACAAAGTGCTTATAGAGAAACCCAGTTTAAAACCCCAAACAGCAAGCAATGCCGTTGTAGAATCACGGTAGCTAGGAAAAACTCCCTAGAAAGGTGAATCACGGTAGCTAGGAAAAACTCCCTAGAAAGGAGAATCACGGTAGCTAGGAAAAACCTATAAAGGAAGTTTACTTTCTTGGCTTGATGACGTGCAGTCTCAGGAATCAGTGAGATCCCCTCCATCTCCACGGCAAAAAAACCCTACATCAAAGGTCATTGGTCCTATTGGCCCTGGTCAGAGGCTTTTAGGCCATTTCATTGGCCCTTGTGTGAAATCTCCACCCACCCAGGGCACCGTATAATGCAAAACGAACTCCACCACCGACGTCCTTCTTGACCGTGGAAAGGGAGGGAACTCCACATCCGACGTCCTTCTTGACCGTGGAAAGGGAGGGGACTCCACCACCGACGTCCTTCTTGACCGTGGAAAGGGAGGGGACTCCACCACCGATGTCCTTCTTGACCGTGGAAAGGAAGGGGACTCCACCACCGACGTCCTTCTTGACCGTGGAAAGGGAGGGGACTCCACCACCGACGTCCTTCTTGACCGTGGAAAGGGAGGGGACTCCACCACCGATGTCCTTCTTGACCGTGGAAAGGGAGGGGACTCCACCACCGATGTCCTTCTTGACCGTGGAAAGGGAGGGGACTCCACCACCGATGTCCTTCTTGACCGTGGAAAGGGAGGGAACTCCACCACCGACGTCCTTCTTGACCGTGGAAAGGGAGGGGACTCCACCACCGACGTCCTTCTTGACCGTGGAAAGGGAGGGAACTCCACCACCGATGTCCTTCTTGACCGTGGAAAGGGAGGGGACTCCACCACCGATGTCCTTCTTGACCGTGGAAAGGGAGGGGACTCCACCACCGACGTCCTTCTTGACCGTGGAAAGGGAGGGGACTCCACCACCGACGTCCTTCTTGACCGTGGAAAGGGAGGGGACTCCACCACCGACGTCCTTCTTGACCGTGGAAAGGGAGGGGACTCCACCACCGACGTCCTTCTTGACCGTGGAAAGGGAGGGGACTCCACCACCGATGTCCTTCTTGACCGTGGAAAGGGAGGGGACTCCACCATCGATGTCCTTCTTGACCGTGGAAAGGGAGGGGACTCCACCACCGATGTCCTTCTTGACCGTGGAAAGGGAGGGAACTCCACCACCGACGTCCTTCTTGACCGTGGAAAGGGAGGGGACTCCACCACCGATGTCCTTCTTGACCGTGGAAAGGGAGGGAACTCCACCACCGATGTCCTTCTTGACCGTGGAAAGGGAGGGGACTCCACCACCGATGTCCTTCTTGACCGTGGAAAGGGAGGGGACTCCACCATCGACGTCCTTCTTGACCGTGGAAAGGGAGGGAACTCCACCATCGACGTCCTTCTTGACCGTGGAAAGGGAGGGAACTCCACCACCGATGTCCTTCTTGACCGTGGAAAGGGAGGGGACTCCACCATCGACGTCCTTCTTGACCGTGGAAAGGGAGGGAACTCCACCACCGACGTCCTTCTTGACCGTGGAAAGGGAGGGGACTCCACTGACTCCAACGGCCGCAACCCTGTCTGGCCTGTTTCTTAGAACCCTCTAGGTAGGCTAGTAATTCAGTGGTTCTCAAACCTCTCCTCACTCGGGGACCCCCAGACATTTCACAGTTTTGTTGTAGCTCTGAACTAGCTCACCTGATTCACCTATTTAAGGCCTTGAGGATTAGTTGACAAGTTTAATCAGATGTGCTCTCTCTGGAATAGATATAAATACCTGGAACGGCTGGGGGTCCCTGAGGAGAGGTTTAAGAAACAATGGACTAATTTACCGAATACTGCAGAAAGGATGGCACGATTCAGAGGGAATGAAGACAAGACAAGACAAGCGGTGAGAAGCAGAGAGGGCGGGGGACCTTTGGGCGGTGCGAAGGTGGCGTGGGAGGCGGTGAAAAATGTAAACTTTAAGGTGCAGAGCATTCCGTTTACCTGCTGGGTTGTTATCAATAATATGTCACAATAAGGTGTAGAGTCATTTACCTGCTGTGTCGTTATCAATAAAACGTCACAATAAGGTGCAGAGCATTCCATTTACCTGCTGAGTTGTTATCAATAAAACGTCACAATAAGGTGCAGAGCATTCTATTTACCTGCTGTGTCGTTATCAATAAAACGTCACAATAAGGTGCAGAGCATTCCATTTACCTGCTGAGTTGTTATCAATAAAACGTCACAATAAGGTGCAGAGCATTCTATTTACCTGCTGGGTTGTTATCAATAAAACGTCACAATAAGGTGCAGAGCATTCCATTTACCTGCTGGGTAGTTATCAATAAAACGTCACAATAAGGTGCAGAGCATTCTATTTACCTGCTGGGTTGTTATCAATAAAACGTCACAATAAGGTGCAGAGCATTCCATTTACCTGCTGAGTTGTTATCAATAAAACGTCACAATAAGGTGCAGAGCATTCCATTTAACTGCTGGGGGCCAAGGAGAACCCCACTCTACTAAAACCATTAACTGCCTGCTGTTTTCAAGAGAATGTTACCTACTGTATTTGGTTGTAATATCACCTCTTGAAGAGCATATTCCATACAAAACAATAGTCAGCTAGCTTGCTAAATCGAAGACATTAATTGCTAAATCGAAGACATTAATTTAAACCTCCTAGCATCCAGGTCCCCCGTGGAAATCTAATTAGCAGAATACAAAAATCCCCATAAAAACCTGTCAGTTTAAACTAGAGATAAATGCATCTCATTCCAATGCACCGCGCTTCAACGTCGCGGTGAAAGGTGACAGAGCTAGAACGGTGTATGTCAGACCAGGAGACATCCCGATTGTCAGTCTTCTCACATAATCATCGGTAGCGTCCAAACTATTGTGACCCCTCTCAGGAAAGATGAGACTCACACGAACACGATGGTGTTATCCATGTTGCTCTTGGGACTCGTCACGAGCATCTTGGGACTCGTCTGAAGCCGGTACAGCCGATCTTCCAACTTCTGTCTGTAGCGTCCAACTTCTGTTAGGAACTGCCGCTCTGTGGTTAAGAATGCCGAGTTCAGTAAGAATGCCGAGTTCAGTAAGAATGCCGAGTTCAGTAAGAATGCCGTGTTCAGTAAGAATGCCGTGTTCAGTAAGAATGTCGTGTTCAGTAAGAACGCCGTGTTCAGTAAGAACGCCGAGTTCAGTAAGAATGCCGTGTTCAGTAAGAATGCCGAGTTCAGTAAGAATGCCGAGTTCATTAAGAATGCCGTGTTCAGTAAGAATGCCGAGTTCAGTAAGAATGCCGAGTTCAGTAAGAATGCCGAGTTCAGTAAGAATGCCGTGTTCAGTAAGAATGCCGAGTTCAGTAAGAATGCCGAGTTCAGTAAGAATGCCGAGTTCAGTAAGAATGCCGAGTTCAGTAAGAATGCCGAGTTCATTAAGAATGCCAAGTTCATTAAGAATGCCGAGTTCAGTAATAATGCCGAGTTCAATAAGAATACCGAGTTCATTAAGAATGCCGAGTTCAGTAAGAATGCCGAGTTCAGTAAGAATGCCGAGTTCAGTAAGAATGCCGAGTTCAGTAAGAATGCCGAGTTCAGTAAGAATGCCGAGTTCAGTAAGAATGCCGAGTTCAGTAAGAATGCCGAGTTCCTAAGTGGAGATTCTATTTTCTCCCTCTTTTACCTGTCTATCTTCACATTTGAATTCCATGCTGTCACTGTCACTTGTCCACTCAAGCTTAACATTGTTGTCATCTATCGACTACCAGGTGCCCTCCTCAATGAGCTTGACACCTTGATAAGTTCATTTCCTGACCTCACCCTTTCCCAGTCTCCCCCCCCCCCCCCCCCACAACGCAGAGGACCTATCATCCTTTCACTCCCTCCTCTCTACCTTCTCTTCCTCTGTATCCACTACTAATGGCACTTTCTATGACTATACATTTCAATAACCCAAGGAAACTATTTTCCACCTACTCCTCCCTCCTTAATTCTCCACACCCTCCCTTCCCATCTCCCTCTCTTTGAAAAGAAGGGTAGACGACATCCGCTCCTCATTCACTCAGCCTATTGAGTCCACTGGACTCACTCACACAGAACTACCGAACACTCCACTCCTCTGACATCAAAAACTACAGACCCGTATACCTTCTTTCTTTTTATTTTCTGTCTCTGACCAACTCTCTCGTTATCGCTCTCAGAAAGATCTTCTTTACCCCGTCAGGCTTTCAAGACAGGTCACTCAACTGAAACAGCTCTGCTCTGTGTCACAGAATCTCTCAGCACCGCCAAAACTGCCTCTCAGAGACTGCATGATAAACACCCTCTATGAATGATAGGAGACCAGAGAGACTACATGAACACCCTATCTGAATGGTAGGAGACCAGAGAGACTACATGAACACCCTATCTGAATGGTATGAGACCAGAGAGACTACATGAACACCCTATCTGAATGATAGGAGACCAGAGAGACTACATGAACACCCTATCTGAATGGTAGGAGACCAGAGAGACTACATGAACACCCTATCTGAATGGTAGGAGACCAGAGAGACTACATGAACACCCTATCTGAATGATAGGAGACCAGAGAGACTACATGAACACCCTATCTGAATGGTAGGAGACCAGAGAGACTACATGAACACCCTATCTGAATGGTAGGAGACCAGAGAGACTACATGATGAACACCCTATCTGAATGGTAGGAGACCAGAGAGACTACATGATGAACACCCTATCTGAATGGTAGGAGACCAGAGAGACTACATGATGAACACCCTATCTGAATGGTAGGAGACCAGAGACACTACATGATGAACACCCTATCTGAATGGTAGGAGACCAGAGAGACTACATGATGAACACCCTATCTGAATGGTAGGAGACCAGAGAGACTACATGAACACCCTATCTGAATGGTAGGAGACCAGAGAGACTACATGAACACCCTATCTGAATGGTAGGAGACCAGAGAGACTACATGAACACCCTATCTGAATGGTAGGAGACCAGAGAGACTACATGAACACCCTATCTGAATGGTAGGAGACCAGAGAGACTACATGAACACCCTATCTGAATGGTAGGAGACCAGAGAGACTACATGAACACCCTATCTGAATGGTAGGAGACCAGAGAGACTACATGAACACCCTATCTGAATGGTAGGAGACCAGAGAGACTACATGAACACCCTATCTGAATGGTAGGAGACCAGAGAGACTACATGAACACCCTATCTGAATGGTAGGGGACCAGAGAGACTACATGAACACCCTATCTGAATGGTAGGAGACCAGAGAGACTACATGAACACCCTATCTGAATGGTAGGAGACCAGAGAGACTACATGAACACCCTATCTGAATGGTAGGAGACCAGATAGACTACATGAACACCCTATCTGAATGGTAGGAGACCAGAGAGACTACATGAACACCCTATCTGAATGGTAGGAGACCAGAGAGACTACATGAACACCCTATCTGAATGGTAGGAGACCAGAGAGACTACATGAACACCCTATCTGAATGGTAGGAGACCAGAGAGACTACATGAACACCCTATCTGAATGGTAGGAGACCAGAGAGACTACATGAACACCCTATCTGAATGGTAGGAGACCAGGGAGACTACATGAACACCCTATCTGAATGGTAGGAGACCAGAGAGACTACATGATGAACACCCTATCTGAATGGTAGGAGACCAGAGAGACTACATGAACACCCTATCTGAATGGTAGGAGACCAGAGAGACTACATGATGAACACCCTATCTGAATGGTAGGAGACCAGAGAGACTACATGAACACCCTATCTGAATGGTAGGAGACCAGAGAGACTACATGATGAACACCCTATCTGAATGGTAGGAGACCAGAGAGACTACATGAACACCCTATCTGAATGTGGTAGGAGACCAGAGAGACTACATGAACACCCTATCTGAATGGTAGGAGACCAGAGAGACTACATGAACACCCTATCTGAATGGTAGGAGACCAGAGAGACTACATGAACACCCTATCTGAATGGTAGGAGACCAGAGAGACTACATGAACACCCTATCTGAATGGTAGGAGACCAGAGAGACTACATGAACACCCTATCTGAATGGTAGGAGACCAGAGAGACTACATGATGAACACCCTATCTGAATGGTAGGAGACCAGAGAGACTACATGAACACCCTATCTGAATGGTAGGAGACCAGAGAGACTACATGATGAACACCCTATCTGAATGGTAGGAGACCAGAGAGACTACATGAACACCCTATCTGAATGGTAGGAGACCAGAGAGACTACATGATGAACACCCTATCTGAATGGTAGGAGACCAGAGAGACTACATGAACACCCTATCTGAATGGTAGGAGACCAGAGAGACTACATGATGAACACCCTATCTGAATGGTAGGAGACCAGAGAGACTACATGAACACCCTATCTGAATGGTAGGAGACCAGAGAGACTACATGATGAACACCCTATCTGAATGGTAGGAGACCAGAGAGACTACATGATGAACACTCTATCTGAATGGTAGGAGACCAGAAAGACTACATGAACATATATACTTCCGGCGCCGAAAAGAGATGGCCGCCTCGCTTCGCGTTCCTTGGAAAATATGCAGTATTTTGTTTTTTTATGTGTTATTTCTTACATCGGTACCCCAGGTAATCTTAGGTTTCATTACATACAGTCGGGAGGAACTACTGAATATACGATTAACGTCAACTCATCATCGTTCCTACCAGGAATATGACTTTCCCGAAACGGATCCAGTGTTTTGCCTTCCACCCAATACAATGGATCTGATCCCAGCCGGCGACCCTGTGCGACGCCGAAAAAGGGGCAAACGAGGCGGTCTCGTGGTCAGGCTTCGGAGACGGGCACATCGCGCTCCACTCCCTAGCATACTACTCGCCAATGTCCAGTCTCTTGACAATAAGGTTGATGAAATCCGAGCACGGGTAGCATTCCAGAGAGACATCAGGGATTGCAACGTGCTCTGCTTCACGGAAACATGGCTAACTCAAGGGACGCTAACGGAGTCGGTGCAGCCAGCTGGTTTCTTCATGCATCGCGCCGACAGAAACAAACATCTTTCCGGTAAGAAGAGGGGCGGGGGGGTATGCCTTATGATTAACGAGAAGTGGTGTGATCATCATAACAACACACAGGAACTCAAGTCATTCTGTTCACCTGATCTAGAACTCCTCACAATCAAATGTCGACCGCATTATCTACCAAGGGAATTCTCTTCAATCATAATCACAGCCGTATATATTCCCCCCCAAGCAGACACATCGATGGCCCTGAACGAACTTTATCTGACTCTTTGTAAACTGGAAACCACACACCCTGAGGCTGCATTCATCGTAGCTGGGGATTTTAACAAGGCTAATCTAAAAACAAAACTCCCTAAATTCTATCAGCATATCGATTGTGCTACCAGGGCTGGGAAAACCCTAGATCATTGTTATACTAATTTCCGCGACGCATATAAGGCCCTCCCCCGCCCCCCTTTCGGAAAAGCTGACCACGACTCCATTTTGTTGATTCCAGCCTACAAACAGAAACTCAAACAACAAGCTCCCGCGCTCAGGTCTGTTCAACGCTGGTCCGACCAATCTGAATCCACGCTTCAAGACTGCTTCGATCACGCGGATTGGAATATGTTCCGCATCGCGTCCAACAACAATATTGACGAATATGCTGATTCGGTGAGCGAGTTCATTAGGAAGTGCATTGACGATGTCGTACCCACAGCAACGATTAAAACATTCCCAAACCAGAAACCGTGGATTGACGGCAGCATTCGCGTGAAACTGAAAGCGCGAACCACTGCTTTTAACCAGGGCAAGGTGCTTCCGGTCACCAGGGCAAGGTGACCGGAAGCACGAATACAAACAGTGTAGCTATTCTCTCCGCAAGGCAATCAAACAGGCTAAGTCCCAGTACAGAGACAAAATCGAGTCGCAATTCAACAGCTCAGACACAAGAGGTATGTGGCAGGGTCTACAGTCAATCACGGATTACAAAAAGAAAACCAGCCCCGTCGCGGACCAGGATGTCTTGCTCCCAGACAGGCTAAACAACTTTTTTGCCCGCTTTGAGGACAATACAGTGCCACTGACACGGCCCCCTACCAAAACCTGCGGGCTCTCCTTCACTGCAGCCGAGGTGAGTAAAACATTTAAACGTGTTAACCCTCGCAAGGCTGCAGGCCCAGACGGCATTCCCAGCCGCGTCCTCAGAGCATGCGCAGACCAGCTGGCTGGTGTGTTTACGGACATATTCAATCAATCCTTATCCCAGTCTGCTGTTCCCACATGCTTCAAGAGGGCCACCATTGTTCCTGTTCCCAAGAAAGCTAAGGTAACTGAGCTAAACGACTACCGCCCCGTAGCACTCACTTCCGTCATCATGAAGTGCTTTGAGAGACTAGTCAAGGACCATATCACCTCCACCCTACCGGACACCCTAGACCCACTCCAATTTGCTTACCGACCCAATAGGTCCACAGACGACGCAATCGCAACCACACTGCACACTGCCCTAACCCATCTGGACAAGAGGAATACCCATGTGAGAATGCTGTTCATCGATTACAGCTCAGCATTTAACACCATAGTACCCTCCAAACTCGTCATCAAGCTCGAGACCCTGGGTCTCGACCCCGCCCTGTGCAACTGGGTCCTGGACTTCCTGACGGGCCACCCCCAGGTGGTGAGGGTAGGTAACAACATCTCCACCCCGCTGATCCTCAACACTGGGGCCCCACAAGGGTGCGTTCTGAGCCCTCTCCTGTACTCCCTGTTCACCCACGACTGCGTGGCCATGCACGCCTCCAACTCAATCATCAAGTTTGCGGATGACACTACAGTGGTAGGCTTGATTACCAACAACGACGAGACGGCCTACAGGGAGGAGGTGAGGGCCCTCGGAGTGTGGTGTCAGGAAAATAACCTCACACTCAACGTCAACAAAACAAAGGAGATGATTGTGGACTTCAGGAAACAGCAGAGGGAGCACCCACCTATCCACATCGACGGGTCAGTAGTGGAGAAGGTGGAAAGTTTTAAGTTCCTCGGTGTACACATCACGGACAAACTGAATTGGTCCACCCACACAGACAGCGTTGTGAAGAAGGCGCAGCAGCGCCTCTTCAACCTCAGGAGGCTGAAGAAATTCGGCTTGTCACATAAAGCACTCACAAACTTCTACAGATGCACAATCGAGAGCATCCTGTCGGGCTGTATCACCGCCTGGTACGGCAACTGCTCCGCCCACAACCGTAAGGCTCTCCAGAGGGTAGTGAGGTCTGCAGAACGCATCACCAGGGGCAAACTACCTGCCCTCCAGGACACCTACACCACCCGATGTCACAGGAAGGCCATAAAGATCATCAAGGACAACAACCACCCAAGCCACTGCCTGTTCACCCCGCTATCATCCAGAAGGCGAGGTCAGTACAGGTGCATCAAAGCAGGGACCGAGAGACTGAAAAACAGCTTCTATCTCAAGGCCATCAGACTGTTAAACAGCCACCACTAACATTTAGCGGCCGCTGCCAACATACTGACTCAACTCCAGCCACTTTAAAAATGGGAATTGATGGAAATTATGTAAAAATGTACCACTAGCCACTTTAAACAATGCCACTTAATATAATGTTTACATACCCTACATTACCCATCTCATATGTATATACTGTACTCTATATCATCTACTGCATCTTGCCATCTTTATGTAATACATGTACCACTAGCCACTTTAAACTATGCCACTTTATGTTTACATACCCTACAGTACTCATCTCATATGTATATACCGTACTCTATACCATCTACTGCATCTGCCATGCCGTTCTGTACCACCACTCATTCATATATCTTTATGTACATATTCTTTATCCCTTTACACTTGTGTGTGTAAGGTAGTAGTTGTGGAATTGTTAGGTTAGATTACTTGTTGGTTATTACTGCATTGTCGGAACTAGAAGCACAAGCATTTCGCTACACTCGCATTAACATCTGCTAACCATGTGTATGTGACTAATACAATTTGATTTGATTTGATTTGATTTGATTTGAACACCCTATCTGAATGGTAGGAGACCAGAGCCCTCTGACCTCTGTCTGAGCATAGAGCAGGTTATATAATTCCACGTTCACACTACAGTATCCTGCCGACCAGAACCATTCTGTGCAGCAACAGTGGATGTGTCACCAGGACAGTGCGGTTTGGCTTGGCTCAGCTTGGTACAGTAGTGTGAAAAAACGGTATTGAAATGCCATTCCTATTGGGACAGGGTTCAAGGGAAGGCATTCAACCATCCAGCTGTTCAATAGTGGGATGCACGTCTGGCTGAATGTGTCTTGGTGTGTCCTGTCCTTAAAACCGGTTTACTTCAAAGAGTTTCATTCTTGGGGTGTCCTGTCCTTAAAACCGGTTTACTTCAAAGAGTTTCATTCTTGGGGTGTCCTGTCCTTAAAACCGGTTTACTTCAAAGAGTTTCATTCTTGGGGTGTCCTGTCCTTAAAACCGGTTTACTTCAAAGAGTTTCATTCTTGGGGTGTCCTGTCCTTAAAACCGGTTTACTTCAAAGAGTTTCATTCTTGGGGTGTCCTGTCCTTAAAACCGGTTTACTTCAAAGAGTTTCATTCTTGGGGTGTCCTGTCCTTAAAACCGGTTTACTTCAAAGAGTTTCATTCTTGGGGTGTCCTGTCCTTAAAACCGGTTTACTTCAAAGAGTTTCATTCTTGGGGTGTCCTGTCCTTAAAACCGGTTTACTTCAAAGAGTTTCATTCTTGGGGTGTCCTGTCCTTAAAACCGGTTTACTTCAAAGAGTTTCATTCTTGGGGTGTCCTGTCCTTAAAACCGGTTTACTTCAAAGAGTTTCATTCTTGGGGTGTCCTGTCCTTAAAACCGGTTTGAACTTCTTGGCGATTGAGGTGCAACGCAAACAAAAGCATTACATTTCTGTGCTCGTTTATTCTAGAAGCTTCAGTAATAGCCCATTTGGCTCAGCAGACAGTAGGATAAGGGAGAGTTTAGGATAAGGGAAACAGTAAATAGACAGGACTGTACGTGTGGTCTTCAGCTACCGTGATGACAACACACACACGCATGGACGCACGCAAACACACACACGCGGACACATTTGTGGTCTGGTGCTACTGTGATGAACTCTGAGGAAGCCAGAAGGAGAAGACGAGGGACACTAGGCTTATTCCCACTATCACTAGGCCTATTCCCACTAACACTAGGCCTATTCCCACTAACACTAGGCCTATTCCCACTAACAAGAGGCCTATTCCCACTAACACTAGGCCTATTCCCACTATCACTAGGCGTATTCCCTCTAACACTAGGCCTATTCCCACTATCACTAGGCCTATTCCCACTAACACTAGGCCTATTCCCACTAACACTAGGCTTATTCCCACTAACACTAGGCCTATTCCCACTAACACTAGGCCTATTCCCACTATCACTAGGCCTATTCCCACTATCACTAGGCCTATTCCCGCTAACACTAGGCTTATTCCCGCTAACACTAGGCTTATTCCCACTATCACTAGGCCTATTCCCACTAACACTAGGCTTATTCCCACTAACACTAGGCCTATTCCCACTAACACTGGGCCTATTCCCACTATCACTAGGCTTATTCCCGCTATCACTAGGCTTATTCCCACTAACACTAGGCTTATTCCCACTAACACTAGGCTTATTCCCACTAACACTGGGCCTATTCCCACTATCACTAGGCTTATTCCCACTAACACCGGGCTTATTCCCACTAACACTAGACCTATTCCCACTAACACTGGGCTTATTCCCACTAACACTAGGCTTATTCCCACTAACACTAGGCTTATTCCCACTATCACTAGGCCTATTCCCACTATCACTAGGCCTATTCCCACTAACACTAGGCTTATTCCCGCTAACACTAGGCTTATTCCCACTAACACTAGGCTTATTCCCACTAACACTAGGCTTATTCCCACATGCTCCTTCCCCTTACATCTCCTACTTTCCTTAATTAAACAGGATTTTAAATAAGCTGGGTTTTATGTTTGATGTGGAGGGAGCGAGGAGAGGGAGCGAGGAGAGGGCGTGAGGAGAGGGAGCGAGGAGAAGGCGCGAGGAGAGAGATGCTTTAGTACTAGCTAGCTGGGGTTTATGTTTGATGTGGAGGGAGCGAGGAGAGGGAGCGAGGAGAGGGCACGAGGAGAGGGAGCGAGGAGAGGGAGCGAGGAGAGGGAGCGAGGAGAGGGCGTGAGGAGAGAGATGCTTTAGTACTAGCTAGCTGTTTTCTTTATGTTTGATGTGGAGGGAGCGAGGAGTGGGAACGAGGAGAGGGCACGAGGAGAGGGAGCGAGGAGTGGGAACGAGGAGAGGGAGTGAGGAGTGGGAGCGAGGAGAGGGCGTGAGGAGAGAGATGCTTTAGTACTAGCTAGCTGTTTTCTTTATGTTTGATGTGGAGGGAGCGAGGAGTGGGAACGAGGAGAGGGCACGAGGAGAGGGAGCGAGGAGTGGGAACGAGGAGAGGGAGTGAGGAGTGGGAGCGAGGAGAGGGAGCGAGGAGAGGGAGCGAGGAGAGAGATGCTTTAGTACTAGCTAGCTGTTTTCTTTATGTTTGATGTGGAGGGAGCGAGGTGAGGGAGCGAGGAGAGGGAGCGAGGAGTGGGAGCGAGGAGAGGGAGCGAGGAGAGGGAGTGAGGAGTGGGAGCGAGGAGAGGGCATGAGGAGAGAGATGCTTTAGTACTAGCTAGCTGTTTTCTTTATGTTTGATGTGGAGGGAGCGAGGAGAGGGAGCGAGGAGAGGGAGCGAGGAGAGGGAGCGAGGAGAGGGAGCGAGGAGAGGGCATGAGGAGAGAGATGCTTTAGTACTAGCTAGCTGTTTTCTTTATGTTTGATGTGGAGGGAGCGAGGAGAGGGAGCGAGGAGAGGGAGCGAGGAGAGGGAGCGAGGAGAGGGAGCGAGGAGAGGGCATGAGGAGAGAGATGCTTTAGTACTAGCTAGCTGTTTTCTTTATGTTTGATGTGGAGGGAGCGAGGAGAGGGAGCGAGGAGTGGGAGCGAGGAGAGGGAGCGAGGAGAGGGCGTGAGGAGAGAGATGCTTTAGTACTAGCTAGCTGTTTTTTTAATGTTTGATGTGGAGGCTGAGGTCAAAAGGTTGTGGCAGCAGAATAGTGTTTATACTACACTGTTGTAACAACAGACACTGAAGCCAAGTCCCACACGGCACCCTATTCCCTTCATAATGCACTGGTTTAAAATAGGACCTCGTCAAAAGTAATGCAATATATAGGGAAGAGGTTGCCATTTGGGACTCAGTTGGACACAGGCTGTTAGTAGCAGCCATACCACTGTGTAAAGGGAGACAAAGGACACCGATACCCAGCAGTAACCACTTCACCGCATCTCTTCACTGTTCATTCAAAGTGTGTCAACAACATTATCAGAGTGGTCTCTCGAGTAACCTATCAACTCTCTTTTCCTCTCTCTCCTCTTTCTTTCCATCTCAGTCCTTCTCAGTCCCTCGCAAGGTCTCCAAGTGTTCATAGAGCCAGACTCTCTCTGTCTGTCAGTCAGCGCTGGCCCGAGAGAGAGAGAGAGAGAGAGCGAGAGCGAGAGAGCGTCTGGCCCAAGATACACCCCCTTTATTTCATAATAATACTTTTACGCAACCAGAATGAACTGTGAAGTCATTATCATCGTGCACGTGAGTTGTATATGGAAGACCGACCACTTTCACCACACCAGACATAATTCATATTCAGACCATGGTTTATAGTGTAATTCCAATGGGATTGTGTGTTGGGGAGGAACAGCTTCTGTGCCAAACGTGTGCTAAGACTTTGAATGTGTTCCAATTGGCACCCTATTCCCTATGTAGTGCATTACATTTGACCAGGCAGCCACATCGGCCCTGGTCAAAAGTAAACGGTCCCCTTTTGGCCCTGGTCAGAGGTACAGGGTCCCCTATTGGCACTGGTCAGAGGTACAGGGTCCCCTATTGGCACTGGTCAGAGGTACAGGGTCCCCTATTGGACCTGGTCAGAGGTACAGGGTCCCCTATTGGCCCTGGTCAGAGGTACAAGGTACCCAACGGGCCCTGGTCAGAGGTACAAGGAACCCAACGGGCCCTGGTCAGAGGTACAGGGTCCCTTATTGGCCCTGGTCAGAGGTACAGGGTCCCCTATTGGCCCTGGTCAGAGGTACAGGGTCCCCTATTGGCTCTGGTCAGAGGTACAGGGTCCCCTATTGGCTCTGGTCAGAGGTACAGGGTCCCCTATTGGCCCTGGTCAGAGGTACAGGGTCCCCTATTGGCTCTGGTCAGAGGTACAGGGTCCCCTATTGGCCCTGGTCAGAGTTACAGGGTCCCCTATGGGCCCTGGTCAGAAGAAGTACACCACAAAGGGAACAGGGTACCATTTGAGACACCTTTTATTATTCTGACACATGACCTACTCCTGGCTCCTGCTACTCCCCACTCCTATAAGAGATGACATCATGTCTACTACTCGCCACTCCTATCCCTGACTATAAGAAATGACATCATGTCTACTACTCCCCACTCCTATAAGAGATGACAATGTCTACTACTCCCCACTCCTATCCCTCTCTATAAGAAATGACATAATGTCTACTACTCCTTCTCTATAAGAAATGACAATGTCTACTCCCCACTCCTGTAAGAGATGACATAATGTCTGCTACTCCCCACTCCTATAGGAGATGACATAATGTCTGCTACTCCCCACTCCTATAGGAGATGACAATGTCTACTACTCCGCAGTCCTATAAGAGATGACATAATACTCCCCACTCCTATAAGAGATGACATATTGTCTACTACTCCCCACTCCTATTAGAGATGACATAATGTCTACTACTCCCCACTCCTATACCTCTCTATAAGAGATGACACAATGTCTGCTACTCCCCACTCCTATAAGAGATGACAATGTCTGCTACTCCCCACTCCTATAGGAGATGACATAATGTCTACTACTCCCCACTCCTGTAAGAGATGACATAATGTCTACTACTCCCCACTCCTATTAGAGATGACATAATGTCTACTACTCCCCACTCCTATAAGAGATGGCATATTGTCTACTACTCCCCACTCCTATAGGAGATGACATAATGTCTACTACTCCCCACTCCTATTAGAGATGACATAATGTCTACTACTCCCCACTCCTATTAGAGATGGCATATTGTCTACTACTCCCCACTCCTATAGGAGATGACATAATGTCTGCTACTCCCCCACTCCTATACCTCTCTATAAGAGATTACATAATGTCTACTACTCCCCACTCCTATAAGAGATGACATAATGTCTACTACTCCCCACTCCTATAAGAGATGACATAATGTCTACTACTCCCCACTCCTATTAGAGATGACATAATGTCTACTACTCCCCACTCCTATTAGAGATGACATAATGTCTACTACTCCCCACTCCTATAAGAGATGACATAATGTCTACTACTCCCCACTCCTATAGGAGATGACATGTCTACTACTCCCCACTCCTATACCTCTCTATAAGAGATGACATGTCTGCTACTCCCCACTCCTGTAAGAGATGACATAATGTCTACTACTCCCTACTCCTATAGGAGATGACATAATGTCTACTACTCCTCAGTCCTATCCCTCTCATATTGAGTCGTTTGCCTTATAACCCGTTAGTTCATATGCCTTGCCATCGTGATATATAGGCCTAAAGGCAGAGACAATAAGAAGACACAGTGGCAGAATAAATTAAAATCACACCTTTGTTTCATCACAAAACCGGAGAGCAACATCTATCCGGTGAAGTCCACAAAGCATATTACATGTAACAAACAGTTACATGACCTACAGCAGGGTCAAGCAGGTTAATTAATGTTTCCCACATTTTCAGACTACTAAACTATTGATTTAGAACCACAGAGAGGTACCTCAAGTCACAGAAAACAGGAGCTGCCTCCACTTTTCCAGCACCATCATCTAATCAACTATACTTTGTGACAACTAAAATACACCCAAAACTAATTAGTCCAATCAACTTGCCTAGTTAAATAAAAAGGTTAAATAAATGTTTTATTAAAAAAACATAAGCTAAATATGTATGTCCATGATACTGTTCAACATTCAATGCAACAATATCATAGTATTTCTGACCAGGCAGCATCCGATAGATAGGCTTCACCTGTCGGGTCCTATGTTAGCCTGGCGTTAGCAGCTCTTGTGTCAAACGCACATTAGTTTACAATGGCGTCATGCATAAAACTGGCACACTGGCATTTTCCAGCCCTAACGACTAGTTCGGCGTCTTCTCAGCTCGCTTGCGCTCAGATGGGCGGAGGTGGAAATATTTGAGGTGTGTCCTTAAAAACATCAGGCAGCGCTGATAGGGATATTTATGTCCAACCAAAAGCTGGTTTTTAGCGGCAACGCTGTTGGTTATGGCATGAATCCTGACAGCGGAAACACAGCCTATCCAGCCATGATGTACACTGCCCATAAGAACATGGAACAAGAGAAGCCTAATGTGCTTTTGGTGCCTGTATACTTCCTATTTAGAAACGTCAAAAAAACAAATGTTTTTCCCTAATTTTGTTTTATTTGGTTAAAAACCAGGCATAGCCTCCCCTCCTCTCAATGAAGGCTTTTTGTTGTCCTGCCCAGTGCAATCGCTAAGTAGTCAAGGCTGTCGATAAAGGGTTTGGCTCCTGAGACCGCTTGTAAATACATAATCACCAAAGCTTTATTAAAATATAAAGTTGGACAGGAGTAAAACAGTAAACTGATATTCTCTTTTTATCTACTCATTGTAGACAGGCTCACGTTATTTTAGCCATGCAGGTCCCGTTTTGGATGTGCTTATAACCCTCCATAGTCTGCATTATTGTATATGCCCACGGGGAGAAATGACGATGACTAAGTCTGACATATTTAAAACAAGTTTGTTGTTTCGTTTTGTTTAGAATTTGAGATTATAATTATTTGTTTTCTTTTTAGGCCTTGTCAATAATGATTTTAAATCTTGCTGATTGATAATGTTTGGCATGTCCACGCTCAGCCATAATGTAATGTACAGTAGGCCTAGCCCCGATATCAGAGAGAACGTTATTGAAGACATGCAATGACTTAGAACAATGTGGACTCAAATGGGTTCAAGTTAACGTATTTAGATAGGTCTGCATGTTGTTATTTAGTTTCTGTAAGCTATTTAAAACAAACTATAACCGACTGACATTGGAATTGGAGTTGATTCCAAGGCGATACATAAAAGAACGTGAATACACAACTTGAAACAACCACATATTATTTGGCCAGGGAGCACGTTCTGAATGGCCAGAGAGGGGCCAAGCCTTAACACACCCACAACTTGTTTATTAATCAAAACCTAATCAAAGGCCTGGTGAAAACCTAATCGCCATTAATTGTGATAGTGAAAATAGCACAGGCCTTTTCCTTTGAGAGTAGAGTGATTTTCACCAGGCTTTTCTTTACAGAGTAGAGTGATTTTCACCAGGCTTTTCTTTACAGAGTAGAGTGGTTTTCACCAGGCCTTTCCTTTCAGAGTACAGTGGTTTTCACTCAGCCTTTTCCTTTCAGAGTAGAGTGGTTTCACTCAGCCTTTTCCTTTCAGAGTAGAGTGGTTCCCCCCCATCAATCTACACACAATGCCCCATAATGACGAAGGAAAAACAGTATTTTAGGGAGAGAAAAAAAGGCAATTTGTCAATTGATACATCTTCAAGTACATAGAGAACATATCAAGATGATATGGTAATAAAAAATGTACAGTTTACACACTCCCAGGAATGTCATTAATAATAAACAAATATTTATTTTATCAAACAAAACTATGCTACATTTTATCTCTGGGACCAAATCAGAGCAAGATTGGTGAATGTAAGTACATTATTTACCTTCAGAAGTGACTGTGTCAAACCAGTTGCCTTGATAAAAGTTTTTTGCTGTTTTGCAGTCTCCTCGAACAATAGCATGGTATTTTTCACTGTAAAAGCTAGTGTAAATTGGACAGTGCAGTTAGATTAACAAGAATTTAAGCTTTCTGCACGTATCAGACATGTCTATGTCCTGGAAAGTTGGATGTTACTAACAACGTCATTTTAGTCACATTAGAGCATGTTAGTAACAACCGTCCCGGTATAGGGACACCGATCCCGTAAAAAAGAAAAAAAACGTAATTATCACATTTACATAAGTATTCAGACCTTTTACTCAGTACTTTATTGAAGCATCTTGGGCAGCGATTACAGCCTCGGGTCTTTTGGATATGACGCGACAAGCTTGGCACACCTATATTTGGAGAGTTTCTCCCATTGTCCTCTGCAGATCCTCTCAAGCTCTGTCAGGTTGAATAGGGAGCGTCGCTGCACAGCTTTTTTCAGGTCTCTCCAGAGATGTTCGATCGGGTTCAAGTCCGGGCTCTGGCTGGGCCACTCAAGGACATTCAGAGACTTGTCCCGAAGCCACTCCTGCGTTGTCTTGGCTGTGTGCTTAGGGTCGTTGTCCTGTTGGAAGGTAAACCTTCACCCCAGTCTGAGGCCCTGCGTGCTCTGGAGCAGGTTTTCATCATGGATCTCTCTGTACTTTGCTCCATTAATTTCTCCCTCAATCCTGGCTAATCACCCATTCCCTCCCGCTAAAAAACATCCCCACAGCATGATGCTGCCACCACCATGCTTCACCGTAGGGATGGTGCCATGTTTCCTCCAGATGTGACACTTGGCATTCAGGCCAAAGAGTTCAATTTTGATTTCATCAGATCAGAGAATCTTGTTTCTCATGGTCTGAGAGTCTTTAGTTGCCTTTTGGCAAACTCCAAGCAGACTGTCATGTGCCTTTTACTTACTCAAGTTGTAGAAACATCTCAAGGATGATCAATGGAAACAGGATGCACCTGAGCTTAATATCAAGTCTCATAGCAAAGGGTCTGAATACTTATGTAAATAAGGTATCCATTTATTTATTTTTTATAAATTTGCAAACATTTCTAAAAACCTGTTTTCACTCCATCATTATGGGGTATTGTGTGTAGATTGATGAGGGGGGGGAAACAATGTAATCCATTTTAGAATAAGGCTGTAACGTAACCAAAATGTGTAGAAAGTCAAGGGGTCTGAATACTTTCCGAATGCCCTGTATACTCTAACAGATAAATAATGATGACATTATTTGGCCCTAAAACCAGAGATCATTTAAGTTTTGTTAGTAGATATTAACAGATGTTATAAAGTTGACGGCAACCACACAGAGAAATATGCACACACACAACCACACACACAGTCAGGCAGACACCTTCTGCCTTCTACTGTAGGCAGACACCCAAGCTCATCCTCACTAACAACATCTATGACGTACTGTAATGTAGCCTACTGTAGAGAATACTAGAATCCCTCATAGGCCACCATGCATGCTATAGTTAGATAGCTACCCACATGGTGGGGCAGGAATATGTCCTGTTAAATAACTCTCCACTGTCAATCTAAAGCTTAGAGCAAGTAGGTCCAGTAGTTGACTTGGCAGAGCCAAAGCTCCGTTATAACTGCTGCTTTACACACACACACACACACACACACACACACACACACACACACACACACACACACACACACACACACACACACACACACACACACACACACACACACACACACACACACACACACACACACACACACACACACACACACACACACACACACACACACACACACACACACGGCTCAGTGAAATCATTACACCCATGATTGATCATAACTCACAGAGCGCTGTATCTCATTAGTGGAAACCAAGAATGTTCCAAGAATGTCAGGTTTTGACTAGCAGAAGTGACTTTTGTAGCAGGTTTGGAGAACCCAGATAATTCACTTGGCAGGTTCGAAGAACTCAGATATTTAACTTGGCAGGTTAGAAGAACTCAGATATTTAACTTGGCAGGTTAGAAGAACTCATGCAGCAGGTTAGGAGAATTAATGCATGACTCAACCACAGGGGCCTGGGCATGACTCAACCACAGGGGCCTGGGCATGACTCAACCACAGGGGCCAGGGCATGACTCAACCACAGGGGCCAGGGCATGACTCAACCACAGGGGCCAGGGCATGACTCAACATCAGGGGCCAGGGCATGACTCAACCACAGGGGCCAGGGCATGACTCAACCACAGGGGCCAGGGCATGACTCAACCACAGGGGCCAGGGCATGACTCAACCACAGGGGCCAGGGCATGACTCAACCACAGGGGCCAGACATGACTCAACCACAGGGGCCTGGGCATGACTCAACCACAGGGGCCTGAGCATGACTCAACCACAGGGGCCAGGGATAAACAAAAACAACATTTTAGATACCAACCAAACAAAACTCCTTTGTGTAATAACACCAGCTGCATGGGCATACAGTATTACCATTTGGTTGGTGATCCCATGGCAACGAGCCTTCTAGTAAAATATAATAATAGTTGTGATTTTCCTATTTGGCCCGGCCCTGCTCTATAACTAACCTTAACAGACTACTAAAATGATTGCTCTACAAAATCAACCTCAGACTATGTTAACTGGATACGGAGCGACTAGAAAATGTAAAATGATGCCTTATTGTATCCCTGCAACAAAACAAATAATGAGAATCAGTTTGTACTTCAAATGCCACTCTGCCCCACAGCGACCAAAACAGAATGCTTTTTCTGAAAACAAGAGACAAGACAAATAAAGATAGAGAATATTCACACACAGTAGTTGATGGGTGGAGATGGGTAGTCACAGTAGTTGATGGGTGGAGATGGGGAGTCACAGTAGTTGATCGGTGGAGATGGGGAGTCACAGTAGTTGATTGGTGGAGATGGGGAGTCACAGTAGTTGATCGGTGGAGATGGGGAGTCACAGTAGTTGATCGGTGGAGATGGGGAGTCACAGTAGTTGATTGGTGGAGATGGGGAGTCACAGTAGTTGATTGGTGGAGATGGGGAGTCACAGTAGTTGATTGGTGGAGATGGGGAGTCACAGTAGTTGATTGGTGGAGATGGGGAGTCACAGTAGTTGATTGGTGGAGATGGGGAGTCACAGTAGTTGATTGGTGGAGATGGGGAGTCACAGTAGTTGATTGGTGGAGATGGGGAGTCACAGTAGTTGATTGGTGGAGATGGGGAGTCACAGTAGTTGATTGGTGGAGATGGGGAGTCACAGTAGTTGATTGGTGGAGATGGGGAGTCACAGTAGTTGATTGGTGGAGATGGGGAGTCACAGTAGTTGATTGGTGGAGATGGGGAGTCACAGTAGTTGATCGGTGGAGATGGGGAGTCACAGTAGTTGATTGGTGGAGATGGGGAGTCACAGTAGTTGATTGGTGGAGATGGGGAGTCACAGTAGTTGATTGGTGGAGATGGGGAGTCACAGTAGTTGATTGGTGGAGATGGGGAGTCACAGTAGTTGATTGGTGGAGATGGGGAGTCACAGTAGTTGATTGGTGGAGATGGGGAGTCACAGTAGTTGATTGGTGGAGATGGGGAGTCACAGTAGTTGATTGGTGGAGATGGGGAGTCACAGTAGTTGATTGGTGGAGATGGGGAGTCACAGTAGTTGATTGGTGGAGATGGGGAGTCACAGTAGTTGATTGGTGGAGATGGGGAGTCACAGTAGTTGATTGGTGGAGATGGGGAGTCACAGTAGTTGATTGGTGGAGATGGGGAGTCACAGTAGTTGATTGGTGGAGATGGGGAGTCACAGTAGTTGATTGGTGGAGATGGGGAGTCACAGTAGTTGATTGGTGGAGATGGGGAGTCACAGTAGTTGATTGGTGGAGATGGGGAGTCACAGTAGTTGATTGGTGGAGATGGGGAGTCACAGTAGTTGATTGGTGGAGATGGGGAGTCACAGTAGTTGATTGGTGGAGATGGGGAGTCACAGTAGTTGATTGGTGGAGATGGGGAGTCACAGTAGTTGATTGGTGGAGATAGGGAGTCACAGTAGTTGATTGGTGGAGATAGGGAGTCACAGTAGTTGATTGGTGGAGATGGGGAGTCACAGTAGTTGATTGGTGGAGATAGGGAGTCACAGTAGTTGATTGGTGGAGATGGGTAGTCACAGTAGTTGATTGGTGGAGATAGGGAGTCACTGTAGTTGATTGGTAGACGTTATAGTCCAACAAAACATGAGCCTGTCCATCTGTACTAATTCCATCTGTACTAATTCCATCTGTACTAATTCCATCTGTACTAATTCCATCACTCAGTAAATTCCATTGAACACTGGGCCAGCATGCGGTGTTCGGGAACCCTGTTCGTCAATGAGTAGCACTCTGGCTTGGCCCTAACTGACTCTGAGTGCTATTCTACTGGCAGCTGGCTGTACCAGTGCTATACTACTGGTAATTGGCTATCCCAGTGCTATAATACTGTCAGTTGGCTGCCCCAGGATCTGAGTGCTTTTCTTATTAGATTTATCTGATAGCAAATGGACCTGTGACAGATGCACAATGACAGAGAGAGACAGAGACAGAGAGACAGAGAGACAGAGAGACACAGAGAGAGAGAGAGAGAGAGAGAGAGAGAGAGAGAGAGAGAGAGAGAGAGAGAGAGAGAGAGAGAGAGAGAGAGAGAGAGAGAGAGAGAGAGAGACAGAGACAGAGACAGAGAGAGAGACAGAGACAGAGAGACAGAGAGACAGAGAGCTTCGACTGAAGCAGAGCATGGGCTGGATTCCACCGTATCACTTTCTTCTGGTTCACTGGGTTCAGGCCTCAGTTCAAATGGAGTTAAAAGCTCTCTCTTGTTCTCTATGGTACACGGTGTCCATATTAGGACAAACCTACTGAGACTAAGGTTGTCATATCGACACCATAATGGTAGGATAATAGAATAGAGTTATATAAAATCAATAGACGGAAGGGTTCTGGAGAACTGGTAAAGAAAGTCACATCACACTGGTCTAGTTTGGTCATAAAATATTTATCCCAAGATGGAGGACAGCGTAATGCCTGGGAGGGAGGGTGATTGAAGCCAGGCCTGTGCTTGGACGCTTCTGGGGAGGATTTTCCGAGCGCGAGGGACTTGGCGCCGGGGATCCTGTGTATTTTCCACCCTGAGCGCTGCTTGGCAGAAGCCTGAATAATAAAGTCATTTTAGTGAGCGAGCTGCTGCCTGGAGTTCCCTAGCTGTGTGAAACCTCTGTCTCCTGACACCTGCCCCCCGTCCGGCCGGCATTCCTCATCACCCTCCTGGTTTAACAGGACTTCCTCATCCCCTTGCTGGTTTAACAGGACCTCCTCATCCCCCTGCTGGTTTAACAGGACTTCATCATCCTCTTGCTGGTTTAACAGGACCTCCTCATCCCCTTGCTGATTAAACAGGACCTCCTCGTCCCCCTGCTGTTTTAACAGGACTTCCTTATCCTCTTGCTGGTTTAACAGGACCTCCTCATCCCCTTGCTGGTTTAACAGGACTTCCTCGTCACCTTGCTGGTTTAACAGGACTTCCTCGTCACCTTGCTGGTTTAACAGGACCTCCTCGTCACCCTGCTGGTTTAACAGGACCTCCTCGTCACCCTGCTGGTGTAACAGGACCTCATCACCCTGCTGGTTTAACAGGACCTCCTCATCATTGGAGCTTACATCACACCCCGCTAAACACCCCCCAGTCGTACCTGACCCCCCCACAACACACACAGCCAGCCACCCCTCTCAACACACACAGCCAGCCACCCCTCTCCCCCTCACAACACACACAGCCAGCCACCCCTCTCCCCCTCACAACACACACAGCCAGCCACCCCTCTCCCCCTCACAACACACACAGCCAGCCACCCCTCTCCCCCTCACAACACACACAGCCAGCCACCCCTCTCCCCCTCACAACACACACAGCCAGCCACCCCTCTCCCCCTCACAACACACACAGCCAGCCACCCCTCTCCACCTCACAGCACACACAGCCAGCCACCCCTTCCCCCTCACAACACACACAGCCAGCCACCCCTCTCCCCCTCACAACACACACAGCCAGCCACCCCTCTCCCCCTCACAACACACACAGCCAGCCACCCCTCACCCCCTCACCCCCTCACAACACACACAGCCAGCCACCCCTCTCCCCCTCACAACACACACAGCCAGCCACCCCTCTCAACACACACAGCCAGCCACCCCTCTCCCCCTCACAACACACACAGCCAGCCACCCCTCACAGCCAGCCACCCCTCTCAACACACACCACACAACTGTTCGTAACTTCTTTAAGATACACCTATGGAGGGGTCAGACTACTTTAAAAGACAGGGAGGGTCACCATGGACAGAGTAAGCCTGGTCAACATCATGTTTGAAGCTGGTGTACAAAAACCGAAAGTAAAACACGCAAAACGAAACATAAGAATAGAAATAGCATTTTTAACTTGCTTTCAAGGACAATGACAAATCTATAACACACAATTTCTATGTGAATTTGGTTGGTTCGCCCAAAAAGTTGAATATTGCAGCTAGTTTAGCCTAATCAAACACCCGGCTCAAACAGAAAAGGGATGCTATGTTAGCTAGCTGACTATAGCTATCCAACACTGGAACTCTTTCCAAGTAAAAATAAGCTTTTGGTTTTTATAAATGTATTGAAACCAGGGCCTGCATGTGTTACTGCTAAATTGCTTTCTGTACACTGTACTGCATGATTGTAGCGGGTTTAGCAACACGTTAGTCCTAGTAGCTATGTTGACTGTGACATTAGCTAATATCGTGACAAAGAAGTAGGCCGTGTGTAGCGGTTAGCGGTTAGCGGTTAGCGGTTATGGAATGAAGGTTTGGCGTGGAAAGGTTTTTTCACCTGGTCACAGAATAGCGCTTAAGATGCGAGAAGGAATTATACAACGAGCAAAGATCATGCTGTTTCTATGTGGCTGCTATGGAAGGGAACAGTGTTTGGGGGGGTGATCAGGTATATTCATTCTGCCGATTCTGTTAAAATGTTTCTTAAAAACGGAAGCAAAACGGAACAAAAACGAGGATAAACCTACCTACATTTGTCCAATAGAAACTCTCATTAGCAACTGTTTTGGATTAATGATTACACCCTAGGTCAGCTAGATGCAGGCTAGATATAGGTACAATACACAGGTTTAAGGCCATAATTTTTCCTTGCTGTTGCGTCATGGGGCACGGCGGGCCGCGTGATCAAATCAAACTCGATCACAGAAATGTAGCATCTAGCAGGCTGAAGGATGACATGTGTATTCCTGTAAAAGTAGCAGCTAGCAGGCTGAAGGATGACATGTGTATTATTGTAAATGTAGCAGCTAGCAGGCTGAAGGATGACATGTGTAGTCATGTAAAAGTAGTAGCTAGCAGGCTGAAGGATGACATGTGTATTCCTGTAAAAGTAGTAGCTAGCAGGCTGAAGGATGACATGTGTATTCATGTAAAAGTAGCAGCTAGCAGGCTGAAGGATGACATTTACATTACATTTAAGTCATTTAGCAGACGCTCTTATCCAGAGCGACTTACAAATGACATGTGTATTCATGTAAAAGTAGCAGCTAGCAGGCTGAAGGATGACATGTGTATTCATGTAAAAGTAGCAGCTAGCAGGCTGAAGGATGACATGTGTATTCATGTAAAAGTAGCAGCTAGCAGGCTGAAGGATGACATGTGTATTCATGTAAAAGTAGCAGCTAGCAGGCTGAAGGATGACATGTGTATTCCTGTAAAAGTAGCAGCTAGCAGGCTGAAGGATGACATGTGTAGTCATGTAAATGTAGCAGCTAGCAGGCTGAAGGATGACATGTGTAGTCATGTAAATGTAGCAGCTAGCAGGCTGAAGGATGACATGTGTATTCATGTAAAAGTAGCAGCTAGCAGGCTGAAGGATGACATGTGTATTCATGTAAATGTAGCAGCTAGCAGGCTGAAGGATGACATGTGTAGTCCTGTAAATGTAGCAGCTAGCAGGCTGAAGGATGACATGTGTATTCATGTAAAAGTAGCAGCTAGCAGGCTGAAGGATGACATGTGTAGTCCTGTAAAAGTAGCAGCTAGCAGGCTGAAGGATGACATGTGTATTCATGTAAATGTAGCAGCTAGCAGGCTGAAGGATGACATGTGTATTCATGTAAAAGTAGCAGCTAGCAGGCTGAAGGATGACATGTGTATTCATGTAAAAGTAGCAGCTAGCAGGCTGAAGGATGACATGTGTATTCCTGTAAATGTAGCAGCTAGCAGGCTGAAGGATGACATGTGTATTCATGTAAATGTAGCAGCTAGCAGGCTGAAGGATGACATGTGTATTCATGTAAATGTAGCAGCTAGCAGGCTGAAGGATGACATGTGTATTCCTGTAAAAGTAGCAGCTAGCAGGCTGAAGGATGACATGTGTATTCATGTAAAAGTAGCAGCTAGCAGGCTGAAGGATGAAATGTGTATTCATGTAAAAGTAGTAGCTAGCAGGCTGAAGGATGACATGTGTATTCATGTAAATGTAGCAGCTAGCAGGCTGAAGGATGACATGTGTATTCCTGTAAAAGTAGCAGCTAGCAGGCTGAAGGATGACATGTGTATTCCTGTAAATGTAGCAGCTAGCAGGCTGAAGGATGACATGTGTATTCATGTAAAAGTAGCAGCTAGCAGGCTGAAGGATGACATGTGTATTCATGTAAAAGTAGCAGCTAGCAGGCTGAAGGATGACATGTGTATTCATGTAAAAGCAGCAGCTAGCAGGCTGAAGGATGACATGTGTATTCCTGTAAATGTAGCAGCTAGCAGGCTGAAGGATGACATGTGTATTCATGTAAAAGTAGCAGCTAGCAGGCTGAAGGATGACATGTGTATTCCTGTAAATGTAGCAGCTAGCAGGCTGAAGGATGACATGTGTATTCATGTAAAAGTAGCAGCTAGCAGGCTGAAGGATGACATGTGTATTCATGTAAAAGTAGCAGCTAGCAGGCTGAAGGATGACATGTGTATTCATGTAAAAGCAGCAGCTAGCAGGCTGAAGGATGACATGTGTATTCCTGTAAATGTAGCAGCTAGCAGGCTGAAGGATGACATGTGTATTCATGTAAAAGTAGCAGCTAGCAGGCTGAAGGATGACATGTGTATTCCTGTAAATGTAGCAGCTAGCAGGCTGAAGGATGACATGTGTATTCATGTAAAAGTAGCAGCTAGCAGGCTGAAGGATGACATGTGTATTCATGTAAAAGTAGCAGCTAGCAGGCTGAAGGATGACATGTGTATTCATGTAAAAGCAGCAGCTAGCAGGCTGAAGGATGACATGTGTATTCCTGTAAATGTAGCAGCTAGCAGGCTGAAGGATGACATGTGTATTCATGTAAAAGTAGCAGCTAGCAGGCTGAAGGATGACATGTGTATTCCTGTAAATGTAGCAGCTAGCAGGCTGAAGGATGACATGTGTATTCATGTATAAGTAGCAGCTAGCAGGCTGAAGGATGACATGTGTATTCATGTAAATGTAGCAGCTAGCAGGCTGAAGGATGACATGTGTATTAATGCAGCAGGCTGTACATTTGGCTGTGTGTGTGTTTATTTAAAACTACGAAGCACGTTCCTCTAGTGCCTCAAAGGGTCTTCAGTCTGGGGCTTCAGGACCGCTGCACCGCTCGCTGCCAAGTCCCACAGACCTTCTCTCGCTCGCACCCCACTCTCTCTCAGCTCTGAGGCTCTGATTGCACGGCCAGCTTTGAAACCTGAGAAACCTGGACAAACCAACTCTGAAGGTATAGGATGTGTCCAAAATTGAACCCTGTTCCCTAGATATGCACTACGAAGGGAATAGGGTGTCATTTGGGACAAGTCTCATAGGCCAGGCGCTCGCTTTCACAAGAAAAGAGGGTTGTTAAATCAAAGGCTTTTTCTGCTTCTCTTCTTTCTTGCCACTGTAAAGTGTGTATTTTGAAGAAGCTCAAATCTCCTTCAAAGTTCCACAGTGTGTTCTCGACAAGGGGGGTATGAGCTGGGGGGGGGGGGGGGGGACAAGGGGGAAATGGCCCCCGTCTCCCAATAATAAAAAAAGAAAATACTACTTTAAAAAAATATATATAAAAAAAAATAAAAAAAATAATCGATGACTTATTTGGAAATATCACCAATTAGTTGAGGGACTTTTATTTTGAAAAAGCCTCTGCTGCTGGAACGAGAGTCACTTCCCTGCCCCCAACTGACGACCGCTTCCTTCTCCCTCTGGCTTGTTTCAAGCAGTGTGGCAGTAAGACAAAAAGTTGTGTGTAGCACCACCATCATTACTCACCACACCAGGGAAAGTCATTGTTGTTGGCAACAACAAAATACGTGTCATTAAAATGTTTATGAATGTGAATAAACTTTGATATGCAAGAAAAACCAAGCAACTAGAAGCTTTCTCCTGACTAGTAACTAGTAAGCTTTACATTTACAGTTGAGTAATTTCTTAGCTGTGTCAGGATTTTTTTAACTAGCTAACGCTGGGGAATACTGGCTGTGTGAAAATCTGATAGTGAATGTTTTGAAGAATACTAGCTAGCTATAGAATTACTTGCACAATCACTGTCTGTCTTCATCATAGTTAGCAAGGCATGTTGCACCAGTCAAGTTTGTGTTGACATCCCTGTCCCTGTTCAGTATGGGGTGATATCTATGTTCAGTATGGGGTGATATCTATGTTCAATATGGGGTGATATCTATGTTCAGTATGGGGTGATATCTATGTTCAGTATGGGGTGATATCTATGTTCAGTATGGGGTGATATCTATGTTCAGTATGGGGTGATATCTATGTTCAGTATGGGGTGATATCTATGTTCAGTATGGGGTGATATCTATGTTCAGTATGGGGTGATATCTATGTTCAGTATGGAGTGATATCCATGTTCAGTATGGGGTGATATCCATGTTCAGTATGGGGTGATATCCCTGTTCAGTATGGGGTGATATCCCTGTTCAGTATGGGGTGATATCCCTGTTCAGTATGGGGTGATATCCATGTTCAGTATGGGGTGATATCCATGTCCCTGTTCAGTATGGGGTGATATCCATGTCCCTGTTCAGTATGGGGTGATATCCATGTTCAGTATGGGGTGATATCTATGTTCAGTATGGGGTGATATCTATGTTCAGTATGGGGTGATATCTATGTTCAGTATGGGGTGATATCTATGTTCAGTATGGGGTGATATCTATGTTCAGTATGGGGTGATATCTATGTTCAGTATGGGGTGATATCCATGTTCAGTATGGGGTGATATCTATGTTCAGTATGGGGTGATATCTATGTTCAGTATGGGGTGATATCTATGTTCAGTATGGGGTGATATCTATGTTCAGTATGGGGTGATATCTATGTTCAGTATGGGGTGATCTCTATGTTCAGTATGGGGTGATATCTATGTTCAGTATGGGGTGATATCTATGTTCAGTATGGGGTGATATCTATGTTCAGTATGGGGTGATATCTATGTTCAGTATGGGGTGATATCTATGTTCAGTATGGGGTGATATCTATATTCAGTATGGGGTGATATCCATGTTCAGTATGGGGTGATATATATGTTCAGTATGGGGTGATATCTATGTTCAGTATGGGGTGATATCTATGTTCAGTATGGGGTGATCTATATGTTCAGTATGGGGTGATATCTATGTTCAGTATGGGGTGATATCTATGTTCAGTATGGGGTGATATCTATGTTCAGTATGGGGTGATATCTATGTTCAGTATGGGGTGATATCTATGTTCAGTATGGGGTGATATCTATGTTCAGTATGGGGTGATATCTATGTTCAGTATGGGGTGATATCTATGTTCAGTATGGGGTGATATCTATGTTCAGTATGGGGTGATATCTATGTTCAGTATGGGGTGATATCTATGTTCAGTATGGGGTGATATCTATGTTCAGTATGGGGTGATATCTATGTTCAGTGTGGGGTGATCTATATAGAACACATCTTACATAACCTAATCCTATAACCCCTGTTTCCATCACGCCTGTAAAGCGTGCATACTGAACTAAATCGACCACTCTCTAGATGTGTGTGTGTGTGTAACAGCATCACAGTCTGTTTCCATAACCATGTACAGGATACAGGCTCCACAAATCGCTTAATGGAGACACCGATCGACAGACCAATCTCTAGATGGGGTGGGAGTTAACGCCCAAGTAAAAGCCAAAACAGTAGCTTAGCCTCAGAAAATGAAGTGGTTTTTTCCCCCTTTTAAAAAAAGGGAGGGTGTTTTTTTCCGTTTTTTTTCTCACCATAAATGAAAACCCCAGAAAACAACACGTGGTAAACCTTGCCACAACGCTGGAACAAATTAGGCCCTAACTGCAGTAGCTAATCAACCCGGCCACAATTTACAGGAGAGACACTTAAAAGGCACAATCTGAAGTTTGTGTTCCAAACCAACGGCTCTCAATCTCAACACACGACTGGATGGCTTTAGAAAGACCCAATCTGGGATATTTTATTTGAGAGTAGTTACATTTCACCAGGCCGGTGTCTTAACTTAAGTGGTGGAGGCCAGGGCTTGAGAAATGTAACCACTCTCAAATTAAAAATGTCAAAATATCCCAGATTGTGCCTTTAAAGTCGCTGAGCTGTTTCATGTGTTGAGAGATTTTCCTTCTTTACGGTGAAGAGCTGTTGGTACTACAGTATTACACTCACAGGCTGCTGGGACACAGACACCATGTAGTTGAGTGACTTTGCGCTGTCATGCTGGAAAACGCACCACATGAACAGACCGTGTGAGTCCTAAATGGTTTCCCCTATATAATGCTCTAGTTGAGACCAGAGCCCTACAGATCCTGGTCTGAAGTAGTGCATTATAGGTAGCACTACTATACGGTGCCACTCGAGGCACCGTGTAGCTTAGCAACAAACTTGTCACACTGGAAAGCAGACCACATGAACTTCCCTATAGATCAGGCCTGGGCAACTCCTGTCCTCTGGTGGCCTGATTGGTGTCACACTTTTACCACCAGTTCCAGCTAACACACCTAACTCCAATAATCAACTAACCATGATCTTCAGTTTAGTTTAGTTTGATTTAAAACGCAATTAGTTTAAAATCAGGTGTGTTTCTAGGGATGATGGGGGAAGTGTGTGACACCGATCGGGCCCCCTGAGGACTGGAGTTGCCCAGGACTGCTATAGATAGAAGGCGATTATGAAAGCTAACGACAAGTGAAAGGGGAGGGAGGATTTCCTTCAAGATGGCACTGACTCTGCTAGGTCCAACAGAACAGAGTGGTAGGTAGGATATGCTACTATGGTATATTACCATCAAAATAAAATCTGGACCTTGAAGCCAGTTCCACAGCTTTTTGTTTTTACATTCTTCCTGTCTAGTCAGGGATGGATTTTTAACCTGGGACACCATGTTGGTGCAATTAATTATTAGGTAGAACAGAAGAGCAGCAGTAGGTAAGATTTGAATACTGCTGGTATCAGAGGAGGCTGGTTGGAGGAGCTATAGGAGGATGGGTTAATTTTAATGGCTGGAATGGAATCAATAGAATGAACAAATGGTTTCCATTGGTTTAAAAAAAGTGTTCAATTTATTCCGTTCCAGTCATTACAATGAACCCATCCTCCTATAGCTCCTCGCACCAGCCTCCTCTGCCAGGTATATGCTATATATTAACTTACAGCTGTTCACACACAGAATGAAATTTTGGAGACTCAACAAAAAACAAATCCCAGTGGAATTTTCGTTCTCTCTTCTGGGAACTGGGTGAATGTGTGACAAGTTGTGTCACATGGGGCTCTGGTCAAAAGTAGTGCACCATCTAGGGAATAGGGCTCTGGTCAAAAGTAGTGCACTATATAGGGAATAGGGCTCTGGTCAAAAGTAGTGCACTATATAGGGAATAGGGTGCCATTAGGGAGGCAACCAGGAGCAGGGACTTACTGTTACCAACCACATCCCTCTGGCACAGAGCCAGACCACCACTCACTGTCACTTCTCAGACTCCAAGTCCACAACGCTCAGTGTGAAGGCCGACATGACCAATCGTTTGAGAGTTAAAATGACTTAATTTATTTAATTCATTCCTCCTTTCAGGTTCACTCTTTTCTCCTACATTTTCTCTAATTCCTTATCCGTCTCTCCCTCTCATCTGTCATACACACCCCCCCCCCCCCCTCGTTCCCCGTCTCTGTCCTGTTTATGTCCAGCCCAGCACTAGGCCAGGCGTGTACAGTACAGCTCTCAGCCAGCACCATCAATCCCTGCCCTGCCGTTGTTTGAACAGGCAACACAAACAAAGCTCCTTACGGGCTCCATGATATGCTGGTCCAGCCCAGCTCCTCTACCCTACCACAGAGCTCCTCTCCCTGGGTATATCCTCTCACGGTCTCCCCCCTACCCTGGGGATAACTGCCTCATTGCTACCAGGCTTTGATGTAACCACCTGACACGGATTTGTTCTCAAATACAAGGCACCTGCATCTAACAGCGCTGTTGATGGGAAAAACCACACACACACCCTGTGCTTTTACTGTCTCCAATAGACATAACAGGCCCCTGACCAGTCAATGTTATGACTGGAGATGGGTCTGGATCAGGGAGGGAGGGGGGTGTGGGATGGGTCTGGATCAGGGAGGGAGGGGGGTGTGGGATGGGTCTGGATCAGGGAGGGAGGGGGGTGTGGGATGGGTCTGGATCAGGGAGGGAGGGGGGTGTGGGATGGGTCTGGATCAGGGAGGGAGGGGGGTGTGGGATGGATCTGGATCATGGAGGGAGGGGGGTGTGGGATGGGTCTGGATCAGGGAGGGAGGGGGGTGTGGGATGGATCTGGATCATGGAGGGAGGGGGGTGTGGGATGGGGCTGGATCAGGGAGGGAGGGGGGTGTGGGATGGGTCTGGATCAGGGAGGGAGGGAGGGGTGTGTGGGATGGGGCTGGATCAGGGAGGGAGGGGGGTGTGGGATGGGGCTGGATCAGGGAGGGAGGGGGGTGTGGGATGGGTCTGGATCAGGGAGGGAGGGGGGTGTGGGATGGGTCTGGATCAGGGAGGGAGGGGGGTGTGGGATGGGTCTGGATCAGGGAGGGAGGGGGGTGTGGGATGGGGCTGGATCAGGGAGGGAGGGGCTAGATCAGGGAGGGAGGGGGATGTGGGATGAGGCTGGCTCAGGGAGGGAGGGTGTGTGGGATGGGTCTGGATCAGGGAGGGAGGGGCTTGATCAGGGAGGGAGGGGTGTGTGGGATGGGTCTGGATCAGGGAGGGAGGGGGGTGTGGGATGGGGCTAGATCAGGGAGGGAGGGGTGTTGGATGAGGCTGGCTCAGGGAGGGAGGGGTGTGTGGGATGGGGCTGGCTCAGGGAGGGAGGGGGTGGGATGGGGCTGGATCAGGGAGGGAGGGGTGTGTGGGATGGGGCTGGATCAGGGAGGAAGGGGGGTGTGGGATGGGGCTGGATCAGGGAGGGAGGGGGGTGTGGGATGGGGCTGGATCAGGGAGGGAGGGGCTAGATCAGGGAGGGAGGGGGATGTGGGATGAGGCTGGCTCAGGGAGGGAGGGTGTGTGGGATGGGGCTAGATCAGGGAGGGAGGGGGGCGTGGGATGGGGCTGGATCAGGGAGGGAGGGGGCGTGGGATGGGGCTGGATCAGGGAGGGAGGGGTGTGGGATGGGGCTGGATGAGGGAGGGAGGGGTGTGTGGGATGGGCTGGATCAGGGAGGGAGGGGTGTGTGGGATGGGGCTGGATCAGGGAGGGAGGGGGGTGTGGGATGGGGCTGGATCAGGGAGGGAGGGGTGTGTGGGATGGGGCTGGATCAGGGAGGGAGGGGGGTGTGGGATGGGGCTGGATCAGGAAGGGAGGGGGGTGTGGGATGGGGCTGGATCAGGGAGGGAGGGGTGTGTGGGATGGGGCTGGATCAGGGAGGGAGGGGTGTGTGGGATGGGGCTGGATCAGGGAGGGAGGGGTGTGTGGGATGGGGCTGGATCAGGGAGGGAGGGGTGTGTGGGATCGGGCTGGATCAGGGAGGGAGGGGTGTGGGATGGGGCTGGATCAGGGAGGGAGGGGGGTGTGGGATGGGGCTGGATCAGGGAGGGAGGGGTGTGTGGGATGGGGCTGGATCAGGGAGGGAGGGGTGTGTGGGATGGGGCTGGATCAGGGAGGGAGGGGTGTGTGGGATGGGGCTGGATCAGGGAGGGAGGGGTGTGGGATGGGCCTGGATCAAGGAGGGAGGGGTGTGGGATGGGCCTGGATCAGGGAGGGAGGGGGTTTGTGTGAATCAGTCCTGAGGCAGCTGGACTCGACCATAATACACCACTGCACAGAAAGACAAATCAGATGTGGTATTAGCAACACCTTAATCCAAACCTACTGCATGTCTACCGTCACGGCACTGCGGAGGAAGACGCCTAGCAACCCTCCTTGCCTAGCAACCCTCCTTGCCTAGCAACCCTCCTTGCCTAGCAACCCTCCTTGCCTAGCAACCCTCCTTGCCTAGCAACCCTCCTTGCCTAGCAACCCTCCTTGCCTAGCAACCCTCCTTGCCTAGCAACCCTCCTTGCCTAGCAACCCTCCTTGCCTAGCAACCCTCCTTGCCTAGCAACCCTCCTTGCCTTACCTAACTTATGTTAGTGATGCAGTTTCACCATCATCAGTCCCTGGATACTTTTTTTTACTATTAGTTCAAATATAAAGGTGTAAATAAAGGCATATAAATATAAATAAATAAATAATAATAATATAAATAAAGGTGAAATAAAAAAATTCAAACAGAATTACAATGTCTCCACCTAGTGTTTATGAGGTACATGCGGTGTGTAAAAGGCCAGTCTGGTCATGTGATGCTAGCAGGGTGAAATGATAAAGATGTATCTTACAGATTCAACAGGCTCTCAAATACTTTAGGACACCAATCTTTATGACAACAAAATGTCAGACACGTCACATCTATTCAACAGGTAAATAAACACGACATGTTCACTGAACAACATTAACTATTATACACAACTATACAATCAGTTATTTGTGTTACTATAAAAGTAACAGATTAAAAAAATACTCAATCCTCAATACTACCATTCATTAAGTTAACAATAATGCACCTTAGAAAAATAATCATCTTTTTTTTAATGTCATCAATATGTCAATTTATATTTTTTACAAGCAATCAGCATTTGTAAAAACATTTCTCCAAGGAGATATGAGCTTTTTTTTTTAAAGACAAAGAATAGCAAAAACAAAAAGCTCAATGGATACATTTAGAAAAGTGTTCCATGTCTTTGGGATAGTTTTAGTAATACTTCAATGCAACTGAAACATTGAGAGAAAAAATATAAACGTTTTATGTCGCTAAAAAACACATACGGTATGTACACAAACACACAGTACCAGTCAGAAGTTTGGAAACACCTACTCATTTAAGGGTTTTTATTTTTACTATTTTCTACATTGTATAATAATAGTGAAGACATCAAAACTAAGAAATAACACATATGGAATCATGTAGTAACCAAAAGAAAGTGTTAAACAAATCAAAATATATTTTATAGTAGCCACCCTTTGCCTACGCTTGGCATTCTCTCAACCAGATTCATGAGGTAGTCACCTGGAATGCATTTCAATTAACAGGTGTGAATTGTTAAAAGTTAATGTGGAATTTCTTTCCTTCTTAATGCGTTTGAGCCAATCAGTTGTATTATGACAAGGAAGGGGGGTATCCAGAAGATAGGCCTATTTGGTAAAAGACCAAGTCCATATTATGCCAAGAACAGCTCAAATAAGTAAAGATAAACAACAGTCCATTCCTTTGAAGGTAAGTCAATCAATAATTATTTTATAATGTTGACAGTTTCTTCAAGTGCAGTCACAAAAACCATCAAGCGCTATGATGAAACTGGCTCTCATGAGGACCGCCACAGGAAAGGAAGACCCAGAGTTACCTCTGCTGCAAAGGATAAGTTCATTAGAGTTACCAGCCTCAGAAATTGCAGCTCAAATAAATGCTTCAGAGTTTAACAGACATCTCAACATCAACTGTTCAGAGGAGACTGCAGCAATTCGACCATGAAGGCCTGATTCATGCAAAGAAACCACAACTAAAGGACACCGATAAGAGGAGACTTGCTTGGGCCAAGAAAAACGAGCAATGGACATTAGACCGGTGGAAATCTGTCCTTTGGTCTGATTTTTGGTTCCAACCGCCGTGTCTTCGTGAGATGCAGAGTAGGTGTGGTCCCCACCGTGAATCATGGAGGAGATGGTGAGGTGGTGCTTTGCTGGTGACACTGTCAGTGATATATTTAAAATTAAAAAGGCACACTTAACCAGCATGGCTGCCACAGCATTCTGCAGCGATACATCATTCCATCTGGTTTGCACTTAGTGGGACTATCATTTGCTTAACAACAGGACAATGATCCAAAACACACCTCCAGCCTGTGTAAGAGCTATTTGAGAGTGATGGAGTGCTGCATCAGATGGCCTGGCCCTCCACAATCACCCGACCTCAACCCAATTGAGACGGTTTGGATGAGTCAGACTGCAGAGTGAAGGAATTGCTGTAAACAAGTGCTCAGCATATGTGGGAACTCCTTCAAGACTGTTGGAAAAACATTCCTCATGAAGCTGGTTGAGAGAATGCCAAGAGTGTGCAAAGCTGTCATCAAGGCAAAGGCTGGCTGCTTTGAATATGAAATATATTTTGATTTGTTTAGCCTCTCTAGGATAGGGGGCAGCATTCAGAATTTTGGATGAAAAGAGTGCCCAAATTAAACTGCCTGCTACTCATGCCCAGAAACTAAGATATGCATATTATTAGTAGATTTGGATAGAAAACTCTGAAGTTTCTTAAACTGTTTGAATCATGTCTGTGACTATAAACAGAACTTATTTGGCAGGCGAAACTTGAGGACAAACCATTCAGATTTTTTTTTTTTTTTTTTAGGTCACTCTTTTCAATGGGTTTTCATTGGGAATCCAGATTTCTAAGGGACCTTCTTGCAGTTCCTATCACTTCCACTGGATGTCAACAGTCTTTAGAAATTGGCTGAGGTTTTTACTTTGAGAAATGAAGAAGTAACACTGTTCAGAATGAGGCTCGAGGGAAGTTTACTCTTTCTCACAGAGGCTCGTTACACATTGTTTTCCTCAGGTATTGAACACAGATCATCCAGTCTTCAATTTTATTGATTATTTACATTAAAAAATACCTAATGTTGTATTACAAAAGTAGTTTGAGATGTTTGGACAAAGCTTACATGTAACTTTTGAGATATTTTTTAGTCACGTTACGCAAGTTGGAACCGGTGTTTTTCTGGATCAAACGCGCCAAATAAATTGACATTTTGGATATATATCAACGGAATTAATCGAACAAAAGGAACATTTGTGATGTTTATGGGTCATATTGGAGTGCCAACAGAAGAAGCTCGTCAAAGGTAAGGCATGAATTATATCTTTATTTCTGCGTTTTGTGTCGCCCGGGAGGGTTGAAATATGATGGTCTGTTTGCTGGCGTGCTATCCTCAGATAATAGCATCGTTTGCTTTCGCCGTAAAGCATTTTTGAAATCTGACATGTTGGCTGGATTCACAAAAAGTGTAGCTTTAATTTTGTATATTGAATGTGTGATTTCAAAGTAAAATTTTTATAGTAATTTATTTTAATTTGGCGCTCTGCATTTTCACTGGATGTTGGCCAATTGGGACGCTAGCGTCCCACATATCCCAGAGAGGTTAACACTTTTTTGGTTACTACATGATTCCATATGTGTTATTTCTTAGTTTTGATGTCTTCACTATTATTCTACAATGTAGAAAATCGTAAAAATAAAAGAAAAACCTTTGAATGTCCAAACTTTTGACTGGTACTGTATTTCAACTTTGACATTATGACCAAAAATCTAAATGTAATTAATTTTTAATGCAGGCTGTAACGCAATAAAATGTGGACAAAGGGGTCTGAATATTTTAAGCCAAGGCACTGTGTGCGTGCGAACATAACACATACACACATTTCTCTATAAATAATAAAGAAATGGTATTTGCACAATTAGGCATAAATAGTGGAAGACTCTTAGGCAGCGTTTCCACAGGCAGTCCAATTCTGATATTTTTCCCAGTAATTGGTATTTTGACCAATCACGTCAGATCTTTTTCAGAGCTGATCTGATTGGTCTTTTGACCACTTAGTGAAAAAAAAGATCAGAATTGGGCTGCCAGTGTTAATGCAGCCTTATTGGACAGTGTTAAAGGGAAGTGGTCATAAACCAGTGATTTATTGTGTGTGTGAGTGTCCAGCAGATCGTCCGTCTCTAAAACCTGGTTTCGTCGAGGACTGCAGGGGCAGAGATGTTCCCATCCTCTGGGTCTGCCGGGACCTGTCAATCAAAAACAATCCGCCAATCACATTCCAACTAAAAATACTATTCTGATTAGGGTTGCAAAATTCTAATAACTTTCCCAGAATCCCCAGTTTTTCCAGCAATCTCAGCTGGAGGATTCTCTGCTTATTCCCTTCTGATTCCGAGGCATCTTACAACCGGGATTTCAGGAAATATGGGAATTTGGAGAAGTTACCAGATTTTTATTTTTATTTTTAATCCTGATGCAAATACAGTATTAGTCTGAAATACAAGCAGACCAACTGTTTGAGTATCCATAGCAACACAACAGATAAATAACTAAAAGAACACGCTACATAAATATACACATACAGGTACTAGGAACTACACATCAAAAAGGTTAAAGTGTTAAAAGATTATCACATACATCTTATTCAACATATTGTAGACTGTAGGTGAAAATAACCTGTGTCTAATCATGTAATCTGGAGCGTGGAGAGTTGAGGGAAGTGAAAATAGAACAACAGCAGGATTCAGATGAGGGGTGGAGGGTTATGTTTTTTAATTTCCCAAAAACTTCCTAGAACTTAGATCATCTAAAGTCCATTTTTAGCCAATGTGGGGAAAAAAATAAGATTATTTTTGCACTACAAAGTTTCCAGGAAATTCTTGGTCAAAAGCAAAAGGTGTACAGGAGAGTGAATCCTAACTTAAGACTTGGCACCGATGTCGAATGGGGAGACTAAAGCTGAAGTTAGGATTCACTCCGAAGAAAATAATGACAGGGAAGCGTGTGGTGATTATTGGTTGGCTGTGCCCCTACCTTGGCCCGTCTGAGGTTCGAGCTAAGAGTGTAGGGGTTATAGGGTATATGGGTTAGTGATCAAGCCTGAAGAGAAGCAGAAGGGCAGTCTGGCTTGTTGATTAGAGCCGTGGCCCCGTAGTCCTGCTGCTGACCAGAGAGCTCTCCGTCCGCCTGGAACATAGTGTTTTTTTTTATTTTTAATTCACCTTCAAATTTTACATCAGGGGTTAATTGGAAGTACTATCATGTTATCGTCGCTGTCGGGAAGAACACCTTACATCTCCAAAAATGTTACTTCTCAGGGAAAAACAACAATAAAAACAATAAAACAACAATAACAAATCCTCCATGTACGACGTTGTAAACAAACGGCAACACTTTACTTGACACTCAGTGTCATAACACGTTACGACACGATCATAATCATGTCATAACAGCTGACATAACACTGTCATGACCCATATATTTACAATCGTTCTGACATATGTGTTATTTTATGGCTCTCTTACATATGGTATTTTATTAGGGTCCCCATTAGCTGTTGTAAAAGCAGCAGCTACTCTTCCTGGGGGTCCACACGAAACACAATACAGAGTGACATTGTTGATTTAATCAAATAATTTGTTTCCTGCCAAGAAGTTTCCTTTTGTTTGAAAGTTTGTTTCTTAAATACGTTGTGTCAGGTTTTGGCCAGGACTGTTCAGGTTTTGTTCACTAGATGTCCCCCTTGCACCTTTTTTGTACCTTTTGTTTTTCTTGCTCCAATTATTGTTTGCACCTGTAAGTCATTCCCTTGTTAGTATTTAAACCCTGTGTGTTCCTTAGTTCCTTGCTCAGTGTTTGTAAGTTAGCACCCAGCCCCAGCCCAAGCCTTGTTTTATATAGACTTTTCTCTTGTTGGATTTTCCAGAGGTTCTCTGGTTTTGTTCTTGTTTATTATTTGAGTAGTCTTTTGAGGTTTGTTTTTCCCTGCTGTTTTTTTACCACTTTGTGGATTTTTCGTTGTATTTTGGAGGATATCTATTTTTTATTAAACCACCATCTTTAGTACTGCTGTGTCTGCCTCATCTTCTGGGTTCTGCCAATTATTTAGTGACTGTTTCTCGCACCGGGTCCTGACACGTTGTTGTTGTAATGAATACTTAAGTCATGTTTTTGTTCATATTTTAAATCAATTGTAGAAAATAACCTTTATGACACTGTCAAGAAGCATTATGACCATCATAATCCTATAAGCCAGATGGGCATGTACGTGATAGGCCTTTATGTCAGTCATCAGTCAAGAAGAGGATGTCTTGTCCTGCTCCTGAAATCTAGTCCTGCATTCATCCCAGTCATCAGCAACAGAGCATTAGGTTAGGTGCATGTCTGACATCAATGTGTGTTCAAGTACAATGATAATTTAATATGGGTCAATTTCAGAAAATGCTATATAACATTAACATACTGTTGAGACGAGTAGACTAATGGTGTAATGGAATGTTTTGCCTTGTGTGGTAGGTTGACACTTTTGTCAGTGTCATAACCAGCCATAAAATAGTGCATTCTGAAAGTATTCAGACCCCTTCTCTTTTTCTACATTTTGTTACGTTACAGCCTTATTCTAAAATTGATAACATTCATTTTTTCCCCTCATCAAACTACACACAATACCAATTAATGACAAAGCGAAAAACAGAAATAACTTACATAAGTATTGAGAATCTGTGCTATGAGACTTGAAATTGAGCTCAGGTACATCCTGTTTCCATTGATCATCCTTGAGATGTTTCTACAACTTGTGGTCATTTTAATTGATTGGACATGATTTGGAAAGGCACACACCTGTCTTTATAAGGGTCCCACAGTTGACAGTGCATGTCAGAGCAAAAATCAAGCCATGAGGTCGAAGGAATTGTCCGTAAGAGCTCCGAGACAGGATTGTGTCGAGGCACAGATCTGGGGAAGGGTACCAAAATATTTCTGCAGCATTGAAGTTCCAAGAACACCGTGGCCTCCATCATTCTAAAATGGAAGAAGTTTGGAACCGCCAAGACTCTTCCTAGAGCTGGTCGCCCGGCCAAACTGAGGAATCGGGAGAGAAGGGCTTTGGTCAGGGAGGTGACCAAGAACTCAATGGTCACTCTGACAGAGCCCCAGAGTTCCTCTGGAGATGGGAGAACCTTCCAGAAGGAAAACCATCTCTTGCAGCGCTCCACCAATCAGGCCTTTATGGTAGAGTGGTCAGACAGAAGCCCCTCAGTAAAAGGCACGACAGCCGCTTGGAGTTCGCCAAACGGCACTTAAAGGACTCTCAGACCATAAGAAATAAGATTATTTGGTCTGAATGCCAAGCGTCACATCTGGAGGAAACCTGGCACCATCCCTACAGTGAAACATGGGTGGCAGCATCATGCATGGACTGGGAGACTACTCAGGATCGATTGAAAAATGAACAGAGCAAAGTACAGAGATCCTTGAGGAAAACCTGCTCCAGAGCACTCAGGACCTCAGACTGGGGCAAAGGTTCACCTTCCAACAGGGCGACCCTAAGCACACAGCCAAGACAACGCAGGAGTGGCTTCGGGACAAGTCTCTGAATGTCCTTGAGTGGCCCAGCCAGAGCCCGGACTTGAACCCGATCAACATCTCTGGAGAGACCTGAAAATAGCTGTGCAGCAACGCTCCTCATCCAACCTGGCAGATCTTGAGAGGATCTGCAGAGAACTCTCCATATACAGGTGTGCCAAGCTTGTAGCGTCATACCCAAGAAAACTCAAGGCTGTAATCGCTGCTGTAAATGAGATATTTCAGTTTTTGTAAAGAAAATCCTGCAAACCTGTTATTGCTTTGTCATTATGGGGTATTGCGTGTAGATTGATGAAAAAACAACTATTTAATACATTTTTGAATAAAGCTGTAACGTGACAAAATGTGGAAAAAGTCAAGGGGTCTGAATACTTTCTGAATGCATTGTGTCACAAAAGGTTTAAATATATGTCATGACAGTGTTATGACCATATTACGACAGGTTATGACAAGTTATGTCAGCTGTTATGACCGGGATGTCAAGTGTTACCAAAACAAACATTTACAAAACTTCAGAAGTTATTTTGAATTGAGGGGAGTTACTGCTTTCAATAAATTACTAGGTTTTCCGAGAGCGATCTGATCAGGTTGTCCTATTGAGGTCACAACACCTAGCAAAGTGGTCACATTTTACGACTTCTGACTTACTGCAAAAAACGTGCCTGTCTGAGAGATATATATTTATATAGTAAGGGGTTATTAACAGACACACACACACGACACAGACAGACATTAAACCAGACAGACAGACATTAAACCAGACATTAACCCATTTAATCCCGAATTTTTCCCAGACATGAAAATATCCAAATCAAGTGTCATTAGTAAACCTTTGAAGTAATCAATCATTATTTTATTACATTTTAATGGAAAAGTAGGTGAAAAAGTGTGTTTTATGGTCGGTCACAATTGTGACCGGTGGGATAATGTTACATACACTGAATTAACATATTTCTCCTATGCAGTTATCAAAATTCTTATATATCCCAACCCAGTTATTAACACATTTAAAACTCTGTCACTAGCAGTCCCCAGCATTGCCACGTCACATTCTAGTGTGACTATTTTACACCTCAAAAACCCCTATACAACACGATATGAATACTGAGAGCAAAGACAAAAAAACAACCATCAACGTATTTCAACATTGTTACTTTAGTGCAACATGTATTGAAACATTTATATTGTAACTTTATTGTAACAGTTGAACTTGTACTTTAGTGCAATATTCATGGTAACATTGTCATTGTGATATTTTAGTGCAACATTCACTAACAACTATATAGCAGTCGTGTGATTCATTCCCACTGAACATAAAGGTAACATTTAGGATAGAGGTAGCCTGTAGAATATGCATTCAAGTAGAGGCCTACACTGAACAAAAAACAATTATATATATATATATTGTGTTGTTTAAGTGTTCCCTTTATTTTTTTGAGCAGTGTATATATGTGTGTATATATATATACACACACACACATATATACACTGCTTAAAAAAATAAAGGGAACACTTAAACAACACAATGTAACTCCAAGTCAATCACACTTCTGTGAAATCAAACTGTCCACTTAGGAAGCAACACTGATTGACAATAAATTTCACATGCTGTTGTGCAAATGGAATAGACAAAAGGTGGAAATTATAGGCAATTAGCAAGACACACCCAATAAAGGAGTGGTTCTGCAGGTGGTGACCACAGACCACTTCTCAGTTCCTATGCTTCCTGGCTGATGTTTTGGTCACTTTTGAATGCTGGCGGTGCTTTCACTCTAGTGGTAGCATGAGACGGAGTCTACAACCCACACAAGTGGCTCAGGTAGTGCAGCTCATCCAGGATGGCACATCAATGCGAGCTGTGGCAAGAAGGTTTGCTGTGTCTGTCAGCGTAGTGTCCAGAGCATGGAGGCGCTACCAGGAGACAGGCCAGTACATCAGGAGACGTGGAGGAGGCCGTAGGAGGGCAACAACCCAGCAGCAGGACCGCTACCTCCGCCTTTGTGCAAGGAGGAGCAGGTGGAGCACTGTCAGTGCCCTGCAAAATGACCTCCAGCAGGCCACAAATGTGCATGTGTCTGCTCAAACGGTCAGAAACAGACTCCATGAGGGTGGTATGAGGGCCCGACGTCCACAGGTGGGGGTTGTGCTTACAGCCCAACACCGTACAGGACGTTTGGCATTTGCCAGAGAACACCAAGATTGGCGAATTCGCCACTGGCGCCCTGTGCTCTTCACAGATGAAAGCAGGTTCACACTGAGCACATGAGCACATGTGACAGATGTGACAGAGTCTGGAGACGCCGTGGAGAACGTTCTGCTGCCTGCAACATCCTCCAGCATGACCGGTTTGGCGGTGGGTCAGTCATGGTGTGGGGTGGCATTTCTTTGGGGGGCCGCACATGCCCTCCATGTGCTCGCCAGAGGTAGCCTGACTGCCATTAGGTACCGAGATGAGATCCTCAGACCCCTTGTGAGACCATATGCTGGTGCCGTTGGCCTTGGGTTCCTCCTAATGCAAGACAATGCTAGACCTCATGTGGCTGGAGTGTGTCAGCAGTTCCTGCAAGAGGAAGGCATTGATGCTATGGGACTGGCCCGCCCGTTCCCCAGACCTGAATCCAATTGAGCACATCTGGGACATCATGTCTCGCTCCATCCACCAACGCCACGTTGCACCACAGACTGTCCAGGAGTTGGCGGATGCTTTAGTCCAGGTCTGGGAGGAGATCCCTCAGGAGACCATCCGCCACCTCAGCAGGAGCATGCCCAGGCGTTGTAGGGAGGTCATACAGGCACGTGGAGGCCACACACACTTCTGAGCCTCATTTTGACTTGTTTTAAGGACATTACATCAAAGTTGGATCAGCCTGTAGTGTGGTTTTCCACTTTAATTTTGAGTGTGACTCCAAATCCAGACCACCATGGGTTGATAAATTTAATTTCCATTGATCATTTTTGTGTGATTTTGTTGTCAGCACATTCAACTATGTAAAGAAAAAAGTATTTAATAAGAATATTTCATTCATTCAGATCTAGGATGTGTTATTTTAGTGTTCCCTTTATTTTTCTGAGCAGTGTATATATATATATATATATATATATATATTTTAAAAGCGCCACTGCACAATGAGTGTATATATATATATATATATATATATATATATATATATCATAGAGGCTTCAGAACCAAGTGCAAGATTAGTTTGTGCATCACTATTTTGATAACGTTGTTCCTGTCATGATCTGTTTGCATAGGTTCAGCATATGCATTCAACAGCCTGGCTGGCAAATGGTCTGTCCATATCTGACCCATCGCTATCACAATCACTCAGGACAGCATCTGTCTCATTTTGAGGGATAACTGCAATGTTGCATGCCTTGTCTGGGCAGTCACCTAGATCCAACATATCCAGAACTTGACTCAAAGTGAAACTAAAAGAAAGAACAGAGTAGAAAGTTAGGTAAAACAAGAACTATGTATGTGTATAACTATGTGTATACCTAGATGCACTGTGGTATCCCACCGGTCACTATTGTTGCCGTCAACATGTTTACACATTCTATGACCACACTGAACAAAGTTGAGTAATTGCAAATGCATATATCACTACTAGACACCTTAAAGATGATGTGTACCAAAAATCTTTGTCCTATCTTTATGTTAACATACTTCACTAACCTCTTGTTTGGGAGCTTTGATGCAGCCATTCTCTTCTCATGGTGCAACCAGGAAGTAAACAGCTCTGGTCATGTGACAATTTACACTAAACATGTGACACTGCACATATTTCATTGAGACCCTTTACTTTTTCAATATTTGCTGGAAATGCATTGATACATCATTCAGTAACATTTTTAGAGCCTTATAACTAAAAACATTTTTTACGGTCACTATTGTGACCGATGGGATTAAATAGGTTAAACCAGACAGACACACAGAGAGACAGACAATCCAGCATGAGACAAGTCATTCTAGGAGCAACAGCAAAATACTGTGAGGTGACTTGAGGAGCATTACTGCACCAGACATGCATACATAGCTACACAGAAACTGATTTAACACACTGCCCTAACCCCCCCCCCCCCCCTCAGCCAGCCCCCCCCCCCACACTTACAGCTGCCTTGGCTAACTGGTTGGCCTTCTGTCTCTGCAGGTCTGACTTGATGAAGCCTGGAGAGAAGAAATACATTTCTGAGAAAGTGGACATGTTTAGGGTTTATGTAAGACTGGAGAGGTGTGTGCCAGCCATTTTGATGTCTGCCTGCAACACATGACCTTTCAGCAGATCCCTCTATACAGACACTCCGACTGACACTCCCCCTTCGAGGGGAGTTTGATACGTGGACCAGGTGAATACATCATTTGTTTCACTGTGCTGCTTGTCAAATAGCATGAAGGAATATTCCCTGTAGCAAAGACAGTAAGGTACAGCTTCCACTAGAGGGCACTCAATACAAAAAAAAGGTACACCGTACTACGATATGCACAGTACATAAATCCTTTAATAAAAAAGCTGGAAGGATTCATTCATAATACATTGGTTTATGACTTCGTTAATATTACAACACGACCTAGTTCATTATCTATGCCATGGCTCAGATTGACAAGTCAACTCATGACCGCCAATTATTTACATGTACAATTTAACCCTTTATTTAACTATAGTTTACCTTACGTACTGCCCATGCAGTAACCCTCTGTTGCTGACCCTTAACCCTTCAAGTCATACAATAAATAAATAATTAACATAAATGAACTTGGGACTTCAGCCCTGGTCTCCAATAACCAGTATTTACTTTTTAAGAGGAGTTTAGGGCTCATTGATTTATTACTTCAATTGATTTATAGTTCTTCCCCAAATACTGCCAACGCAGTAACCCTAAGGACTGACCTTTAACCCGTCACATCATTAACATAATCATCTAGTGCCGGGTTTCTCAAACTGGGTCCTGGGGCCCCCACTGGGTACACGTTTTGTTTTTTTGCCCCAGCACTACACATCTGATTCAAATAAAATCAACTAATCATCCTTCTTTGATAATTTGACAATCAGCTGTGTAGTATAAGGGTCAAAAAATCAAAATGTGCACCCCCCTTTGTGCTCCAGAGGACGATGTTAGGGATAGTCTATTGTCATGATGGTGAACTTGGACTTCAGCCAGGATGTTCTCCAGTAGCCAGTATGGCTGTATTTAAGGAATAACACAGCAGCTCTCTGGCGTTAACCCTTCAGGCCCAATCAGTAGGCTCACTTTCCTCTCATGTGGGTGAATGTGGACTTGGATTACAGTAGCCAATGGCACCCTATTCCCTATGTAGTGCACTACTTTTGACCATTATCATCAGAAAAAGGTCTTTACCTGTGAGGACCGATCCGATGAAGAGGAAGACACAGAGGAAGATGTTTCCTGCCAGCGTCCCGTAGTTATCTATGATCTTCCCCTGGCAGATAGTGAACATGATACCAAACACCTGTGTATATATATATAGAGAGAGAGAGAGACAGAAAGTGAGTTATCAATTATCTTTCCTTGACAGATAGTGAAAATGATACCAAACACCTGTCGGGGGAAGTGGCCCTCTACACCAGTAGTTCCCAAACTGTGGCGCGCACCAAATGTCTCACTGCCATACTTAAACTGGTTAACAGTGTTGGGTAAAGGCTATTTCCCTGACATCTGGAACCAGGGACTAATACTAAAAATATATAAAATAATAAAGACAAATTTGAACCAAACAATTATCGTGGCATTTGTGTCAACAGCAACCTGGGGGAGATATACAGCAGATCACTGCACGTTCTGAGTGAACACAACAACCTGAGCAAAAGTCAAAATGTATACCAAATTATCAAACCATATTTAGATCTTACACACCCTAATTGATAAAACATGTAAATCAAAACAAAACAAAATGCTTTGTAGATTTCCAAAAAGCATTTGATTAAATTTGACTGAAATTAATTTAAAAGTGTTGTGGGAGGAAAAAAAAAATGTAATCAAATTCATGTACACTAATAACAAATGCAGTCAATATTTATTTTCCCAAGGGTGAGGAGTAAAACAGCAGAACAAATTCAGCTCAAGTCTATTTAATATCTAGATAAATTAAATGGCAACAAAAAAAAACGCTTGAGCAATCAACAGCGCCCGATCTCACTCTTAATGACACGTATGCCTCCTGTAGTCAGATGACCTGGTGCTGCTGTCCCACACAAGAGATGGTTACAGCAACCATTAGATCATCTGCTATAGTTCTGTCAGACCTGGACCCTGACAGTCAATCTCAACAAGACAGGGAAACTGATGTGCTTTTTTTACTGGGCTCTACTGATATAGAACACACGTACGCATAACGGGCAACGTCAACCTGCAGCGTCGCGGTCAACGTCAACCTGCAGCGTCGCGGTCAACGTCAACCTGCAGCGTCGCGGTCAACGTCAACCTGCAGCGCCGCGGTCAACGTCAACCTGCAGCGTCACCGGGAACGTCAACCTGCAGCGTCGCGGTCAACGTCAACCTGCAGCGCCGCTGGCAACGTCAACCTGCAGCGCCGCGGTCAACGTCAACCTGCAGCGTCACCGGGAACGTCAACCTGCAGCGTCACCGGGAACGTCAACCTGCAGCGCCACCGGGAACGTCAACCTGCAGCGTCACCGGGAACGTCAACCTGCAGCGCCGCGGTCAACGTCAACCTAGCCATGAATGAACTGAAAGACAAAGCAAGCAGGGCTTTCAATGCCATTAAACAATGTATTAAATTAGATGCACAAATTAGGATCTGGCTCATAATATTCTAATCAATAATAGAACCAATAGCACTATATGGCAGTGAAGTGTGGGGTCCGCTATATTGCAGTGAAGTGTGAGGTCCGCTATATGGCAGTGAAGTGTGGGGTCCGCTATATGGCAGTGAAGTGTAAGGTCCGCTATACGGCAGTGAAGTGTGGGGTCCGCTATACGGCAGTGAAGTGTGGGGTCCGCTATACGGCAGTGAAGTGTGGGGTCCGCTATATGGTAGTGAAGTGTGGGGTCCGCTATATGGCAGTGAAGTGTGGGGTCCGCTATATGACAGTGAAGTGTGGGGTCCGCTATATGACAGTGAAGTGTGGGGTCCGCTATATGGCAGTGAAGTGTGGGGTCCGCTATACGGCAGTGAAGTGTGGGGTCCGCTATACGGCAGTGAAGTGTGGGGTCCGCTATACGGCAGTGAAGTGTGGGGTCCGCTATACGGCAGTGAAGTGTGAGGTCCGCTATACGGCAGTGAAGTGTGGGGTCCGCTATACGGCAGTGAAGTGTGGGGTCCGCTATACGGCAGTGAAGTGTGAGGTCCGCTATACGGCAGTGAAATGTGAGGTCCGCTATACGGCAGTGAAGTGTGAGGTCCGCTATACGGCAGTGAAGTGTGGGGTCCGCTATACGGCAGTGAAGTGTGGGGTCCGCTATACGGCAGTGAAGTGTGGGGTCCGCTATATGGCAGTGAAGTGTGGGGTCCGCTATATGGCAGTGAAGTGTGGGGTCCGCTATATGGCAGTGAAGTGTGAGGTCCGCTATATGGCAGTGAAATGTGAGGTCCGCTATATGGCAGTGAAGTGTGGGGTCCGCTATACGGCAGTGAAGTGTGAGGTCCGCTATACGGCAGTGAAGTGTGAGGTCCGCTATACGGCAGTGAAATGTGAGGTCCGCTATACGGCAGTGAAGTGTGGGGTCCACTATACGGCAGTGAAGTGTGGGGTCCGCTATACGGCAGTGAAGTGTGAGGTCCGCTATACGGCAGTGAAGTGTGGGGTCCGCTATACGGCAGTGAAGTGTGGGGTCCGCTATACTGCAGTGAAGTGTGGGGTCCGCTATACGGCAGTGAAGTGTGGGGTCCACTATACGGCAGTGAAGTGTGGGGTCCACTATATGGCAGTGAAGTGTGGGGTCCACTATATGGCAGTGAAGTGTGGGGTCCACTATATGGCAGTGAAGTGTGGGGTCCACTATATGGCAGTGAAGTGTGAGGTCCACTATATGGCAGTGAAGTGTGAGGTCCGCTATATGGCAGTGAAGTGTGGGGTCCACTATATGGCAGTGAAGTGTGGGGTCCACTATATGGCAGTGAAGTGTGGGGTCCACTATATGGCAGTGAAGTGTGGGGTCCACTATATGGCAGTGAAGTGTGGGGTCCGCTTACGAAGCAAGAATTTGACAGACGGGACAAACACCCAACTGGAACCCTGCATGTGGAATTCTGTAAGAGCATCCTCGGAGTACAGAGGAAAACTCCAAACAACGCAAGCAGAGTAGAATTATGCCAATTCCCTCTGATTAATTTCCAAAAAAAGCCACCAAATTGTATAATCTTTAAAAACTACTGACCCCCTACTCCTACCATTACTAAGTCCTCAAATGTCAAGAGGTGACCATAGAGAAGACTCCCCTCAGTATCTGGTTCTGAGGCTTAGTTCACTAACCCCTACCAATCCAACAAAGCCACAGGACAGCACTCAAAAAATATCACCTATTGGAAAGACACCACAAAAAAAATCTAAGTAAACTGCAATGCTATTTGTCTCTAAACAGACAGTACATGGTGGCAGACTATCTGACCACCGTGACTGATAGAAAACTGAGAGAAACAATTACAAATGTACAGACTCATTGAGCACAGCCTGGCCATAGAAACCGTCCGTTACAGACCGGTCCGACAACCCAGAGAGGACAGCCTGGCCATAGAAACCGTCCGTTACAGACCGGTCCGACAACCCAGAGAGGACAGCCTGGCCATAGAAACCGTCCGTTACAGACCGGTCCGACAACCCAGAGAGGACAGCCTGGCCATAGAAACCGTCCGTTATAGACCGGTCCGACAACCCAGAGAGGACAGCCTGGCCATAGAAACCGTCCGTTACAGACCGGTCCGACAACCCAGAGAGGACAGGTTGTGCTCACTCTAACCCTCAGAGAGGTCCTGGCAGAGCTGTACTTTCTCCTACACTAACAGAACTATGTAGACTTACAGGCAAATTCTTTGCTAAAATGTTAAATACAAAAATGTTCAAACTAAAACAGAAAAGGAAAAAAATCCAATATCTATTTGGAGAAAAACACCTTTGTACCATATAAGCTGCAAAATATGTAACTTACTGTCACACCCGTAGGGACAGCCAGTGAAACAACCAACCAGACCAATTATATCTGTGTATTTCATCATTGTCCTCATTCATGTCTTACTGTAGTGTCCAGTTAAATTGTTACTACTCACTCAGTATTATTTTTCTTATTATAATCATCCATCTGTCATCGTTGATTTGATACATGTCTATATATGTTTGCTTTGGCAATGTATGTGGTAACACCATCCATGCCAATAAAGCCTTTCGAATTTGAATTGAAAGGAGGTACAGAGAGCCCGAGACAGAGAGCGAGAGAGAAAGAGAGTGCACGAGACAGAGAGCGAGAGAGAAAGAGAGTGCACGAGACAGAGAGAGAGAAAGCAACAGAGCGAGAAATCGAGAGAGAGTGACAGAAAGGGACCGAAATAGAGAAGTTTCGGGAATTCAGAGCAACAGCAGAGATCGTGATTAAATATTTGTTTAATAATATAATACTTGTCTAATATTGAGTTAATACAAAAACAAACTCAATAGGAACTACCAGAACCAGGCTCGCCATCTTTATTTGGGGGATTTGTGTGTATCTTTTTATATTGTTTGGTATTACTGCACTGTTGAAGCTACGTGGAAACATAAGCATTTCCCTGCACCTCTGATAGCATCTGCTAAATATGTGTAAGTGACCAATAACATTTGATGTCAAAGTGCTTTATTAGGCAGATGCATATCAGATCCAGGGGATGAGCTCTGTTACTGACAGACTGATCAGATTCAATAGCAGCCTCACAGGCTGATGCTGTCTTGTATGCTGATTCATATAGACAGGCTCCTTGAAGACAGCCTATAAAAAAGGCCTCACCCTTACATATCAGCCTCCGAGGCAGCTATTGAATCTGATCAACCTGTCAGAAATGTTGTTCACCCGACTCTGTAAATATCATCCATAAAACGTGAAGTGTCCTTTACAGTTATACACAAGCTAACAACCAGCATCGATAACAAGATGACCTAGCTAGCTTGTCCTAGCTAGCTTGTCCAAGTGACACGGTATGGTCATAATGCTTCATGACGGTGTCAAAAAGTTTTTTTTTTTGTTTTTTTAGATGATTACTTAGCTATTTAAAGTGAGAAAAAAAACATGACTGTAAAGAATTCATTACAACAAAGGATTTAAGAAAGCAAACTTTCAAACGAAACTTCTTGGCAGGAAAAAACTGATTTGAAAAACATTTGGGTTTTGACAGGCTTATTGGTAGGTGTCATAACCAGCCATAAAATACAATATCTGTCACAACAGGTTTAAATATATGACAATGTTATGACCATATGACAGGTTATGTCAGTGCTTATGACATTATGACATGGTTTTGACTGTCTGGGTGTCAAATAAAGTGTTACCCAGATTGAAATCATATTTCATGTTGCTAAAACAGTGTCAGTTCCACTTTATCTATATATCTGCATCAAAACAGACTACAAATTACACCTAGTCTTACATATAAGACATACACAAGTTGTGTATTAATAAACCAAGAACTTTGAGGGGAATACATAAGTTACATTGAAAATTGGAAAGACTAAATATGATAACAATAAGGCAATAAGATAACAATTTTGTACAGTTATCAAAGTAAACATTCACATAAAAGACATTAACAATAATTGGCTTTTAAAACTTAACTTTCTTCTGTACATACAGTCCACTATGCCTGATAAAGGAAGAGTCAGAATGGGAACAAATTAAACACCAATTCTGTCAACTGCTCGCTGAATCTCGACAATTTGTGCCTCCTTCAAATTGGGCCGATGCAGTGAACTGGACAGACTTATCAGATGATCTGTTCCACTCAACTCATAGCTAGTTTATCCAGTGACCACCGTATTTATAAGGATAGCTACTGAATGAAATGTAGCTAGCTAGCTGGTATGGTGGCTCACACTGGCCATGCAGTATCCAATCCAACAAGCTAAACGTGGACGCCAAAAGACCCAGCTATCGAGACTTGGGAGCTCATGGGCGCACACAGGCTACATTAGCCAACTGGTTAGCCATGATTACACCACAGGCTACATTAGCCAACTGGTTAGCCATGATTACACCACAGGCTACATTAGCCAACTGGTTAGCCATGATTACACCACAGGCTACATTAGCCAACTGGTTAGCCATGATTACACCACAGGCTACATTAGCCAACTGGTTAGCCATGATTACACCACAGGCTACATTAGCCAACTAACACAGGCAACAATAACTGGCGACTAGTTCCTTTTCAGACAAATATTTTCAAGTTAGTTTAGGAGGATAACCATTACTGGAATGTAGCTAGCTAGATGACTGGCCAGGCAGTAGCGACCCATTCGTGACCTATTCTTTGATACATTTGTGTTAACTTAGTCATAACAAGCAACACATACAGACCGTTTTGTGGAACTGTAAAAATAACTATTAGTGGGCTCTTTGTTTTGTTTTTTATGATCGGACAGTGAAACTAAAGAAAGACTGCTAGCTGGTGAGGCTTTCATAACACATACATTTAAACCTGTTATAACATATATTGCGTTATTTTATTTCTGGTTATGACACCTACATAAGTGTCAAAACCCAGAAAACTTACCACACAAAGGAAAACATTAAATTACACCATAGCCTACCTGTCAACAGTATGTTTGAGATAGAGAGATAGATACACACACACACCATTCTGAAAGTATTCAGACCCCTTCCCTTTTTCCACATTTTGTTATGTAAAAGCCTTTTTCTAAAATGGATTAAATTAAATATTTTCGTCAATCAACACACAATACCCCATTATGACAAAGTGAAAAATTTTTTTTTTTTTTTTGCTAATTTATTAAAAATAAAACAAATACCTTATTCACATTCGTATTCAGACCGTTTTGCTATGAGACTCGAAATTGAGCTCAGGTGCATCCTGTTTCCATTGATCATCCTTGAGATGTTTCTACAACTTGGAGTCCACCTGTAGTAAATTAAATTGACTGGACATGATTTGGAAAGGCACACACCTGTCTATATAAGGTCCCACAGTTGACTGTGCATGTCAGAGCAAAAACCAAGCCATGAGGTCAAAATAATTGTCCGTAGAGCTCCGAGACAAGATTGTGTCGAAAGCACAGATCTGGGGAAGGGTAACCAAAACATTTCTGCAGCATTGAAGGTCCCCAAGAACACAGTGGCCTCCATCATTCATAAATGAAAGAAGTTTGGAACCACCAAGACTCTTCCTAGAGCTGGCCGCCCGGCCAAACTGAGCACTTGGGGGAGAAGGGCCTTGGTCAGGGAGGTGACCAAGAACCCGATGGTCACTGACAGAGCTCTAGAGTTCCTCTGTGGTGATGGGAGAACCTTCCAGAAGGACAACCATCTCTGCAGCACTCCACCAATCAGGCCTTTATGGTAGAGTGGCCCGACAGAAGCAACTCCAGTAAAAAGGCACATGACTGCCCGCTTGGAGTTTTCCAAACGGCACCTAAAGACTTCAACAAAGTACTGAGTAAAGGGTCTGAATACTTATGTAAATGTGATTTGTTTCTTTTAATATAAATTAGCAAACATTTAAAAAAACATGTGCTTTGTCATTATGGGGTATTGTTTGTAGATTGGTGAATAAAAACAGCTATTTAATCCATTTTAGAATAAGACTAACATAACAAAATATAGAAAAAGTCAAGGTCTGAATACTTTCCGAATGCACTGTATTTCCATGGATACCAAAAGCTCTGATCTGCTCACTGTCTGCAGCAGCTGCTGTGTGTGTGTTCGTGTGTTCACCTGTGCAGAGCAGTTGAGCAGGCCTGAAGAGGTGCCTTCACACTCGGGGTAGGTCAGCTCCACTCCAAACTCAAAGCCCAGGGGCAGGTAGCCTGTCATGAAGAACCTGCACACACACACTTATAATAAACCGCTATATAGACATATGGAAATATTATAACACTTATTACATATTAATATACAGTACCTGTCAAAAGTTTGGACACACCTGCTCATTCAAGGGGTTTCTTAATTTTTACTATTTTCTACATTGTAGAATAATAGTGAAGACATCAACACCATGAAATAACACATATGGAATCATGTAGTAACCAAAAGTGTTAAACACAAAATATATTTTATATTTGAGATTTCAAAGTAGCCTTTGCCTTTGCCTTGATGACAGCTTTGCACACTTGGCATTCTCTCAACCAGCTTCACCTGGAATGCTTTTCCAGCAGTCTTGAAGGAGTTCCCACATATGCTGAGCACTTGTGGCTGCTTTTCCTTCAATTTGCGGTCGTCCAACTCATCCCAAACCATCTCAATTGGGTTGAGGTAGGGTGGTGATTGTGGAGGGCAGGTCATCTGATGCAGCACTCCATCACTCTCTTTCTTGGTCAAATAGCCCTTACCAACCTGGAGGTGTGTTTTGGGTCATCTTACTAAACGCAAACCAGATGGGATGGCGCATCGCTGTAGAATGCTGTGGTAGCCATGCTGGTCAAGTGTCCCAGCCTTCTAAATAAATCACAGACAGTGTCACCAGCAAAGCACCCCCACACCTCCTCCATGCTTCACGGTGGGAACCACACATGCAGAGACCATCCGGTCACCTACTCTGCATCTCACGAAGACACGGCAGTTGGAAGAAAAAAAAATCTCCAATTTGTACTCCAGACCAAAAGGACAGTTTTCCACCGGTCTAATGTCCATTGCTCGTGTTTCTTGGTCCAAGCAAGTCTCTTCTTACTGGTGTCCTTTAGTTGTGGTTTCTTTGTAGAAATTCGAACATTAAGGCCTGATTCACGCAGTCTCCTCTGATGTGTCTGTTACTTGAAGCATTTATTTGGGCTGCAATCTGAGGTGCAGTTAACTCTGGGTCTTTCCTTTCCTGTGGCGGTCCTCATGATAGCAAGTTGCATCATTGTGCTTGATGGTTTTTGCAACTGCACTTGAAGAAACTTTCAAAGTTCTTGAAATTTTCCAGATTGACTGACTTTCATGTCTTAAAGTAATGGACTGTCATTTCATTTTGCTTATTTGAGCTGTTTTTGCCATAATATGGACTTGGTCTTTTACCAAATAGGACTATCTTCTGTATACTGATTGGCTCAAACGCATTAAGGAAAGAAATTCCAAAAATGTACTTTGACAAGCCACACCTGTTAATTGAAATGCATTCCAGGTGACTACCTCATGAATCTGGTTGAGAGAATGCCAAGAGTGTGCAAAGTTGTCAAGGCAAAGGGTGGCTACTTTGAAGAATCTCAAATATATTTGGAATTGTTTAACACTATTGGTTACTACGTGATTCCATAGTTTTGATGTCTTCACTATTACTCTACAATGTAGAAAATAGTAAAAAAAATAAACTTTTGACTGGTACTTTATGTATACACAGAGATCCTATTTTTTGGTATCTAGATTTAATATTTTCCTGACCAAGATGGCAGATGTTTCAGTCCTGTTGCTAGGATGCTAATGTCCACTCTTGTGTTCTATTTCATTCTGTGGTTGTTTCTGTCACACAGATTCTACAAGGAGACATGTCACAAAAATGCAATAGAACATGACATAATAACTGGGGCACACCTCAATCATTATCAGAATAGCCTGGGTTGACAGACAGCGTATGACTTCATAAATTAATACTTTCTCTGTTGCAAGTCGCTGTACATTCATAGCTAAATATCATAATGACAAGTCTTACCCCTCTCCTGCATAATTTATAGAACAGGGGTTGCATCTCAGGAAGTGAGAGACAGAGAGGGGGGGGGCAGAGCGTGAGAAAGAGGGGTCGAGAGATTTTATTATATTTATTCAGTGGAACCCATTGAGACCAGGAGCTCAAGGGAGCCTAGTGGTTAGAGCGTTGGGCCATGTCTTTCAGCTAGATCCAATCCCCCGAGCTGACAAGGTAAGAATCTGTCGTTCTGCCCCTGAACAAGGCCGTTAACCCACTGGTTCTTTACTGACTTGCCGAGTTAAACTTTTTTTTATTTTTTTATTATTTAACAATCGTGTCCTGAGAACAACTATACATATTCAAAATGATCAATACAATTTTTTAAACTACAAATGACAGAATCAACACTAGCGTCAAACACCACAAATACAATTATTTACATTCAATCCAAACAGTTGCATTTCTCATTAAAAACTCATTCAACATTAAAGTCCTAAACTGCCCTACATGCACCCGAGAGGCAAGGAGTTTTGTAGGCTATTCCAGAAATGGGGTGCACTAAAACTGAAATTGGATTTACCTAGATCGGAAGGTACTCATGGAACCTCCAGAGTTAAACATTCCTTTGAAAGGTTTTGGTGTCTCATATTTAGTTTTTATTTTAACAGCTTAGTGAGGTAGGTCGGAAGCTTGTATAGTAGAGCTTTGAAAACAAAGAGTGAGTAATGAAGCGATCTACGGGACTTTAAATGAGGACCAGCCAACCTTTTGATACAGGATGCAGTGATGCGTATTGAAACGGTCACCGGTGATAAAGTGAAGGGAGCTATGGTAGACGGCATCCAAAGGGTTAAGAGTAGTGGCTATTGCGTTCTGGTAAATGGTGTCACCGTAGTCAAGAACTGGCTGGAAAGTTGACTGTACAATCTGCCTCCTGCTGTTTAGGGAGAAGCATGATCTGTTTCTATAAAATAAGCCTACTTTAAATCTCAGCTTCTTAACTAGCTCATTCGTATGTTTTTTAAAAGTCAAATTATTGTCAATCCAAAATCCCAGATATGTATAGGTGGGAACCTGCTCAATGAAAGAAACATCCAATGCATAATGTGTAAGCCATCAAATATTAAAATAAAAAAAGCATACCTAGTTTCACACATTAAGTTTAAAAAATATATATATATATATCAACAAGGACTTTCTGCAAGGCGACAAATGGATAGCCTAGTCAGCCATAGGGGCAATAGCATACATACGTGTTATCTGCATACAGATGAATGTTACAGGTTTTTGCAGATAGACCAAAGTTATTTATATAAATAGTAAAGAGG